>NC_134321.1:19047146-19352032 GCF_964195595.1 Calonectris borealis
ACAAGTGCTAAATCTCACGCCGGAGAAGCAGGACCGGACCCTGGTCCCCAGGCTGGCGCCTTCCCCTGCAGCCACCCCCTCTCCGCTGGCAGGTCCGAGATGCCCCGCAGAGCAGCGATGAAGCCAAGCCTCACCAGCGGACGCGCAGCAATTCTGCGCACACCTGCTTCCTCACAAGAAGCAAATGGCTCGCCACCCTCTAGCAGATGGCAATTTTCTTTCAAGTCCAAGCGACAAAAAGCCTTTCTGCGAAGTGAGGAGGGGGTCTGTTCTGCTCCCAGGCGGCGGTACCGGCAGGCGCGTTCTCCAGCACTCACACAAGCCCCACTGGCAGGAGGCGACGGCAATACAGGTGCAGGATCCCCCTGACTGACCAGGCTTTCCATCATCTAATGCCGAATCTCTCAGAAATTCAAGCAGAGGTTGTTACCGAGCTGCCACAGGAATCCCTCTGCGTACTATTCAAAAGAAAAATTAACTGCAACTAACAGCCTTTCCTTCCACAGCCATTAATCCCGTCGACCCGCACGTTCTCGTACGTGACCATTCCTAAAAGGAGCCTTGTCAGTCAGTGGACATCACCTACGGCGCCCGCCCCAATGGGTTTGTTCCAATCTGGGATTCTGCTTTTTAAATCTCAGGGAGAAACTCCCCTCTGGACAACTGGCTGAGCCGAGCCTTCCTTAGCTCAGCATAAGATGATTAAAACCATGCTACCCAGGAGGAGAGAGATAAAGTGGAACACCAGCGATTTATCAGGGATAGAACCAAGAATCAACACACAGAACCACTGCGATAATTAATACAATTGTAACCAAAAAAAAAAAAAAAATTGTTCTTTGTTTTCTTCTTTTCCCCCCCTTAGGCAAAATATCCTAATCATTCAGTCTGCTGCCTGTCAGAATGAAACAGTTCTGGGGCTGCTTAAAAAAGCAGCCTCATTTTTGAGAGTCCTGTAGTGAAAGACGACTTAAGTGATTTACAGAGAAAGCCTCCAAAGACAAACAAGGTTTTTAATCAATGCTCCAAATCATTCGCTGTTGTTACAAGGGTGCCTTGTCCAAAGTAGGAGAAAATTGGCTCGTAACGGGAAGAATTCAGCAGCCCATCTTATCAGCTCAACTCCGCTTCTGACCGGCAAACCTTCCAAAAAGATTTAAGTTATAGCCAGCGTCTTTAAAAACAAGAAGGGTGCAGACAGGGAGCTATTCAGGTGGGAACAGTCAATTAAGGAGTGTTGTTCAAGCCCTGGTGCCAGCTACCATCACACTCTTTACTCCCATTAAATATTTCCTTCCCGAGAAACAACCACGGCAGCCCTAGGGCAGAGCTCGCAAGGCATTTCAGCCCACATGCTACAGCATTAACCTACTGCCCAGCAATTGTGCATCATCATCAAATATCCATTCCTGACCCTTCCCTTCTCTGGGTTCACAAAACAGGTCGTAAGGGGAATAAAAGGAGCAAGAAGATACCAGGTCAGGCTGAGGTCTTCCGTCCCTTCTGCGTCTCTTTGCCGGATGCAGCCAGACAGCGTTACTTCCCACCAGAGGCACGCACAGAATTAGTGGTCTTTTCAGGACCATTCCTTCATATTTGCAAGAAATTATGAATCTTTGCCACTGGGTTCAGTTTTTATGCGTCTTTCCTTTCTCAGTACAGGATCAGGCCCGCTCCGATACGACCACGGACAAGAGAGCACAGAGCTAACTAAATCTATCCTAGTAAAGCCCACCGAATTACGTGGAATAAAACTGCTTTGGCTTATAAACTGCACCAGCTTTTTAAACAATATAGATAACAATCAGTCTGGGTAAGGGGAAGGCCAAGGCATTATTTACAAATTATATATCTCTCTTAAGTATGTCTCTTCTCGTATAAGAGCCTTCTTATAAAACTTTCTGCAGTTAGAAAGAAATCACAGTTCTGACTTGTAAACTGGTACCCAGAAGAGATTTATTCTATAATACGATTCTGCGTTCCAAATTTGAGAGGAGAAAGCTTACAATCCCTGAAAAAGCTGCTGAAATATCAAAAACATCCCACAAACTTTATCTGTGCTTCACCACGTACATAATCTCCTTTACTTCCATAAGGATTCTCATGGAAGTAAAGATTATTCATGTGAGAGCAACGCGGGATCAGGCCGTAAGGCCATGGTACTTGGACAAGAACTGGCACGTTCCCTTTCCTCTCCTCCCCCTGTAGGTTGGCATTTCTCAGGGTCTTATTCTGAAGAATTTCTGTATTTACGTGACAGCAAGAAAAGGGAACCCATCAGCTCCCAAAGGTCAAAGATATTTAGAAATATGGATACAAGACCCAAAAGAATTCAGAATCTGTTTGAATGGGAGGTATTTCTGAATAAACAAGGCGTGCAAACAACCATGCCTTCGGTGAAGCCAGATATTAACACGGTAAGCTACAGCTCTCCCAAATAAACAATGCTGTTTCTTCTGCCGATAAGCCTTCTTTTCAGAAGGCCTGACTACATGCCTGTAAAAACGTACTTTGAGATCAAAGACGTTAATCTAAAAGGCTTTTGAAAATACTTCCTATGACATATATATATAAAAAACGTATTTCTATTCTTAAGCAAATCAAAAATGACAAGAAAATTGTGACATAAAGCAGTGCACATCCACTGGGGCAGCACAAAGTTAAGGGCAACACTGCTATTATTAACTCTATGTCATTGAAATCTTTCCCCACCTTCAGAAACGCAGACGGTAAGGACACGGTGTCAGCCTTTACTTTGAATCGTCTGGATTTTTTTTTTCCAGTGTCAATTGTGTCAACAAACCTCACCATTTCATAACGGAGATGACAGCCTCTTAAAATACATCTCGGCAAGATTTCGCATGGCTGTGTGGAGGGGGCCAGGGCTTCAGGGTTATCACGGTATGCAAGAGAGCCGAATGTGTTAGCAAATATTCCCAAACACTAACTTCCAAAACCCTCGCTTTCTTCCAAAAAAATCTATTTATATCCCTCCTGCAGCGACTCTCCAGTCCCCCACCCCCTCACCCAAAGGAGCTGCTTTCCGACTTTCTCTTTCCATAGATGACAGCCAATTTCTGTCGGTCCAGAGGGAGGGAGAGGAAGAACGGCCAGCTCGGATAGCCTGTGGAACTATCCATCGATTACTACTTTATGCTCAAACTCCGGTGGGTACGGCCGGGTGTGGGTACCGTACTGTGTGCTTGGAACGGGGGGGAAAGGGAGAAAAAAAAGTCCTTTTCCGTCTTTCCCCCCTCTCGCCACATTAACGCCTCCGTAGCCGCCCTGCACACCGGCACCCGCCGGGGAAGTTTGTGCTTTCCAGCAACTTTGGGTCGGTTCCTCGCCCCGGCAGCCGGCAGGGAGCGGGCGGGGACCCCCGCGCCCGACCGCATCCAGCGCGGCACGGCCCGGCCGCGGGCACCGGCAGCGCCCGCCGCGGCCCCGCCGCTGCCGCTCCCCCGCGCGGCGCCGGCAGGCCCCGGGGCGGCCCCGCGATGCGCCACCGCGCCGGGCCGAGCCGCGGCGGCGGGGGGGGGGTCCCGGCCGGGGCGGCGGCACTTACGTGTGCTGCTGGGGGAAGCTGTAGCCGTGGGCGGCGGGGGCGGCGAGGAGCAGCAGCAGGGCCAGGTGGCCGCAGAGGGCCGGGGCGACGGGCGCCGCGCTGCCGGTCGGAGCCGCCATCGCCATGTTTCCATTAACGGCGCGGCGGGGAAGGGGCAGAGGCGGCCCCGCGGGGCGGCTCCCCCCGCCGCCACTCGTGCGACGAGCGCGGCAGTCCTCGGCAGGGGGGCAGCGCCGCGCCGGCTGCGGGCACCGACCGGCGGCCGCTCGCCCGCTGCCTCTCCGCGGCGGCCGGCACTGAGCGCCCGCGAACCGCTACTTTCCCTCAAATAGGCGGGCAGGCAGGCGGCCCGGCCCGGCCCAGCCCGGCCCTGCCTCCTCCCCGCCCGCCTCCCTCCCTCCCTCCCTCCGGCCCCCCGCGCCGCTCCGGCCCCCGCCGCCCCGCCGCCGCCGCGCATGCGCCCCGCTCCGCGCGCCCCCCGTCCCCCCCCCGGGGCCGGTCCCCCGTCCCCCCCCGGCGGGGGGCAAGCGCAGGCGCCTCCCCAGGGCCCCCCCCACCGCCCCGACCAACGGGGGACCCCGTGGGCTCCTTCCCATCTTCCACGCGGGTGCTACCCCCCGTGGATCTGTCACTGCCATGGTGGCAGGGTACCGCGCTTCCTTCGGGGCCACCTCCCGGAGACAGATCACCGTATGGGAATCTCCAGTTATGTTAAATAATAATAACAGCAGCTATGATTATTTTTTTTAAGCACGCTATGACTTTGGGGAGCGTTGGGGAGCGTGACAAGAGGGCAGGCTAAAAATTCCAAATAACAGAATTAATAAACACAGCCCAAAGTCACCAGGGTGTCTGAGCCTGACTTTTAAAGGCCTGGATTTTGCAACACTGTCTGCTGGGTAGCTGCAGTAATTTCATCTTCTCTAAATCCAAACCCAAGCTGCTTGGCTTCACAGAAGCGGACCACTGGCGAGTCACAGGGGCAGCTGGCAAGGGAGAGGCAGGAACGTCGTCCACACGCTCTCCCAATTCCCCCACCAGGTAGCCTAAACCTGGAAAATCCCAGGCCAGGCAATTAGTAGCTAGCACCGCTTTGCCCTCTTTAACTTCAGAAAAGGTGTAATATCGGCAAGATCGCCACTATCTGGACAGACCCTGAGGAAGAGCGTCACAAACTACACATCAGCGCTAAGATGCAAGGGCTCCTTGGTCCTGCCCACTAGAACGCAGCGGCAGGACGGGAGCCCCTGGCAGTTTGGATCCCAGCACAGAGGTTTAAAAGCCTTCCAGTTTGGGAAGGGGGTAGGATTTTGATGGGGAGCGGTTGCTTCTCTGAAGCGCTCCATGCCCTGGTTTGCAGGAGGGGTTTTCTTCTGCTGGTGGATGGAATTGCCTCCATCCTTTGTTTCTGATGGGAAAAAGAAACATTTTGGAGTGACGCAGACCCAGACTCAGATTCCCGGCATCCCAGGAGCACTGAAAGTGTTGCCTAAATTCATGTGGTTGCATCCAGACACACCATGAATTTCATGCAGTGAGGAGCACTAATATATAAATGGAAACACGAGGATTTGATGCACTGACTCCAGCTTGAGCTGGTTCACAGAGGCAATTCTTTTTTTAATGAGGTAGAGAAACACTATCGTTTTCCCAACTCGTGTTGGAAGTCAGCAGTAAAACCCACACTCAAATCCAGAAAATTGGACTCGCAAAAACGTCATACACTGACCTGATGTGTTCGACACAGAGAGGAATATGCGCAGTAACTTAACACTTCAATAAAATATTAGGAAATACTTCAGTATTCCCTCTCTCGCTCTTGCACCGTGTGCAGACTACGGCTATTCTTTGCACACCCTTCAGGATATGGTCTGGTTTTGCATCCTGTATTTCAACTGCATCTACCACACATAGTTTAAGCCAGGTTTGCATGGGCTATTACAGTTGAAATCACAGTTACTGACCTGTCATATAGAAGTTTCCAATTTACAACCTCCAAGTGTGTTTCAGCAGGGGTAAGTGGATAATCTCTAGCGTATACATGAGAAACAGAGCGACAATATGATAAACAGCTTGTCCATTGCTGGCAGAGTCAGCAGCAGATAGTAAACACTCTTCGTCGTGTAGAATTTGGCTTTCCAAACTCTTGAAAGACAAAATTTGCTGTCTGTTACATCCATACTTTCTTTCCCAGAGGACCTAGGTTAGCATCTGTCTAGCAGATCAAATTTAACTCAAGATATGGGCCCACAGGGTCCAGATTTCAGGTTCCTATTCTAACAGGATACCCAGGCTCTATGAGGCAACACTGCAACTGCCAGATATCCTTTATAATATGGGATTTTTCTGCATTATGCAATCTGAGCCTCTGTCCTGCAAGAAAAGCTCAGGGACACAACTGTGTACTGCCACAGCTATCATCTGCTTTTCCAAATGCCTGGCATCCAGCAGCTGGCTGCTCTACAATTGCAAATGCGTCGCATGTATGCAGCAGCCCCAACGCTGGATGCTCCAGCCTGTTGTGCTTGAACTGTGCATGTGTACAGAGCGGCTCGCCATCGCAGGCACAGTAACCCGACACACTCAGAACGGAGTGGGTGATTTATTTCTTTGAGACGTGGCTCTCCAAAATCCTTACGATTGTTTTGTTTTAATCCAGATATCAATATCCTTCAGAGCAAACTTTGACCTTGTAGTCTTACAGTAGGAGCGGACCTCTAGATGTCAAGTAATTACTTTCAAATGTTGCTGTTTGGGTTTCTTAACAGTAAAGCCTTGCCTGAGACGTCCCTATTTTTAAAGAACAGTCCTGCACTGCTGAGATAGACAGTTTGTTTTAGTTTTGTCGCGGTTGTTTTTCTTTGTTATTTCAAATGCTTTTGACTATGTGGTACTTGTTGCTGTGATCTCTGCAGTCCATACATGGATAGGTTGGTTAGTAGCAAGCCCCTTGGAAACAGTCTTAAATGTAAAGGGGCAAAATCATGGAATTAGCCAAGATACATGGCAGGAAAAAGTATTGATTCACACCTGCGGGCTGCTAGATTAACACCTCACAACCAAAGCCCGTTTCTCAGGACACAAAAGTACATGAATTCATCCGGAGGCTCCTTTTACTACGACCCTTAAAAATGCTGTAAGTTTATTTTCCAAGCTGTGCATAGGAGAGAGAAACATTCGGAACCTGCATAAAACTATGTATTATGAAGACCTTATGCCAACAATTTTCAGAATCAACGCTGCCCTAAAAGGGAGGGAGGCAAATCGGTAGTCATCTTCTACCTGATATTCTGTTGAGAATGACAGGAAAGACAGCATCGCTACATACATTATCCTTCACATTTTCTGCAGCAGGCACTGCTACACTGCGGCCTCTTCGAAACGCCGTCTAACCTGCAGCACCAAGCACCAGTAAGGCACACGAATGTGGGCTTGAGCATGGAGTTCAAGCCGTAGCTTCCAGAGCAGCTTTTAACATGTCAGTGTAGGTTCTGAGAGCCAGTGTGAATCAGCCTAAGGTTGCAGTGAAAGCACTGTAATCCATACAGGACCCTGTGAAATTCAGCACAATACCCGAAATACTGACAGGGTTGCAGCAAAACAGGCAGCACCACCGCCGTTCTCCCACGTCTTTTAGTGGAGAAGCCATGTAGGAGGAGGCTGTCTAAGTTGTTCTTATGGCTGATTTATTTGCAAATGCAGGTGAACACTAGAGAAGGTGTGAGTTTAACTCTCCCCTGACTCATCATTTCATAGGGAAAATGTGAGCCTTTGTGGTCAATAACTGCTGCATGGACATGTTTCTTCCCTTACTCCTTCAGGTAAACCAAGTCCAGCCTTCCCCTGCCTGCTTTCCTGCAGTACCTTGGTGAGAAGGGAGAGTCGTCCACGCTGTCCTCGCAAAGCACATCCCCTTCGTGCAGACCGAGTGACTCTGAGAGGAATTAGAGAGCGAAGCTACTCCTTTCCCCCTCTTAGCCATATACAGCAAAATGCCACCGCTGATGTATTTCTGATGGGCAGATGTAGGGGAGATTCCAGCTCGCCTACGGGGAGCACAGCTCCGCACAGGATCCCCCATGAAGGTCGGTCAGCGTCCCAGGACACAGGCTTCAACTTTAGGCAGCTTGGCACAGGCACCTGGCATGGTACATGAAAGGTAGTTCGGCAGAACAAATACATCAGTTTAAACCTGAAGCACTTTCATGGAATTAGTCCAGATCCACACTTGTGTAATTGCTAGCGCAGTTTTGCTCCCCATGGCTAAACACGCGCCTGTAACTGGGGCAAATGTGTACCTACAGTCTTGACAAATCGGTTGCTGAGTGAGAGGTTAGAAAATGTTGTTGACATAGCATTAAAGGGAGACAAATAAGGGGAAGAGGTAATTAAGAGTGAGCAAATGATAATAGCTAATACACATCCTGACTTCAGAGGTTTATTCTTATTCAGGGTTCTTAAACCCAAGCTCCCCAGCTAATGATGTATAGGGTTGCTTGGTGCCAGATGTTTCAGAAAGAGGAGAAAAGAATGCACTTATCCTTGATAAAAACATAACTGTTGCACTTACCACAAGTCGTGGAAAGCCACATTGCGTTTAAGAGCCCAAGGAGAAAGGAAACAGCATCATGGGTGTTTGCAGAGTTTCTGAGCTGGAGCGAATAAGAACCTGCAAGTAAGAGCAAAGAGGCGTCCTGAGGATACCACCGTGGATGGGCAAGAGAAACAGCACAGGGACGAGGTAAAAGCTATTCCAAAATCCTTTCCCATCCGCCTCCAAGGGGCACTTACCTGCATGTTTCGGGGCCTATGCTGGCCTTACATTACAGAGCCTGTAAAGTGTACATTTAGGAAGCACACAGGTTCTTTGCCCAAACCGATGTCATACCAAGGCAAAGGCCTGGTCTGAGTCCACAACTGGCATCGATTCCTTCAACACTATCATTTTGTACTATGTATGTTTTCTAGACGGTCTATGCAGTACATACACTCCATCTCAAACTGGCAAGTCTCAAGATCTTTCTGGGTGATATTCACATGGGCATGACTGGAAGCCTACTCTGGAAGTGTAATTGGGATTTGCCTGTTGACTTAACAATTTTATTTTTATTTGCTTTCAGTACAGGGATGCAAAGCCCTATCCATGACTGTAAACTTTTACAGCTCTGTAAAGACCTAGCCTCACTGCCAAAGGGCTGATGGGCCGGTATGTAAAATTGGGTATAGCCCCGCAATCGCTTTGGAGGCAGCTGGTATTTTCCTCCAGCTTTTATCTGTACCTGTGCTCAAAGTACAGATCTGGTGTGGCAAAAAAAAAAAAACAAAACCATGGGAGCATTCAGTCAGTCAGTTTAGCTCGAGTCCAAGTCATCTGCCATTGAATCATTTATCTTTGGGATCCAAATGATATTTCTGCATGATGTGAGGGTGAAACAGCTGCAGTCAGCATTGTATCAAGTCACAGAGCATTGCACTCAGTTACCTAATGTAGTCGTGCCTCACTATTGCTTTAATTTAAAACACGGTTACTTCACAACAGTAATCAACACTTGTTTCAGAGTTCAGTACAGGAGATACTCAACCTTGACCCATATCTAACATGGAGATGGGTTTTTTTCATTTAGTTGGACAATGATTTAGGATTGCCATCTTGTTAAGTGCTTCTACTGTGCTCAGCACAGTGACTAATATTGTTCCCCCAGCACTTTACAGTTGTTAACATATATACTCTGTGGAGGAATATATACTCGTGGTATATACACTTGTGGTATTCCCATCCTGTAGCTGAGCACCCAAGAAACAAAGGAGCTGAGTGACGTGCCCAAGGACATGCCAGAAATCTGTGACAGCACAGAAGTGAACTCCAGTTTCCTAAAAACTGAGCCCTGAAAACTGTCAGTTCCTCGGGGCCTTGCTCTATGATTGGGGCCTATAAGTGCTTCTACGAAATAAATAGATTTTTCTTATTATTAAATTCAGAAGACGACCTAAAGGTGATTTGATTAGATCATATAAGTACCTTTATCATGAGAACACAGGGGGTTTTAAAGGGCTTCTTAATCTAGTGGAAAAAGACATATTACAAGAACCAATGGCTGGAATTTAAAGCCAGAAAATTCAAATTAGAAACAAGGTGCAGAATTGAGGGTTTTTGAACTGTAAGGATGATTAAATACTGGAAGGGCTATCCAGGAATTATTTGCCTTTTGAATTCCTCACATCAAGAGTAGATGTCTCTCCGGAAGATCCAATTTCATCAAACACAAGTTACTGGGCTCAATACGGGGGTAACTGGATGAAATGTCTGGTCTTTGCTGAGCAGGAGGTCGGATTAGATCATCTAATCGTCCTTTACAATCTTAAATTCTATGAATTTATGAATAGTAATGACCACCATTGTACGTTACAGTTTGTAAAACAGCAAAGAGCGTGCTGCAACGTAGCTGGGAGACAGAATAAAGAAGCATGTTATAAAAAAACCTACTTTGCTCTGGAACTAAACATGTGAGTGGTAATTATTTAAACTTCATCTATGTGTTTCAAAATTTTTTCCCCAAACAATATTTTACTCAGGTTTCAACTATAGGGCAAAAAATAATAATCCATTAATCAAATAGGTACTACCGCATCCACAACAGCATTGCCAATATTCCTGCATAACGTTTAAATGCCCAATTGATACAGAAATAGCTGCCAATTTGCAGGAATTATATATACGAAATCCATAAAGGAGGGCTCTTCTATAAAAGGTTTTATGGGCCTGAGCCTGGGATTCCTCTATTATATTTGAGTAGCTATAAAAACTTTTGTGCTAGATCATAACATTCTGCAGTTGTGAATGCAACAGATTTTACAGAAAATCTGTTTTAGAAATGTCTCAGGGAGTTTTTCAAATAAAGACATTGGCACTGCTTTGTGCTTCTTTGCCTATAAAGCAAAATTCTGTTACTGTTATGCTACAGCCTTGATCTTAAACTTCCACATCGGTTTAAGGACCCAGAAATCAGGACTTGCGTGTCCTCCCTTGGGGTTGCGAATGTGACACGTGTTTGCCAGATAGGGGTCTGAATAAAATCCATGGAGAGGGATCTGTTAGGCCTTCTGTTTGCATATTTGCCTAACGTTCGTCGCCACATCATAGCGTTTGAGCATCTCGCAGTCTTTAACAGATTTATCTTCCCACCACTTCCGAGACAACAAGAAGTGTAATTCCCACATTACAATTAGGAAACTGAGATATGGGGCACATGAAGTGATTTTCCTAACATCAAACTAGACATTTGTAGCACAGCAGGGGGCTGAACGAAGGTCTTCTGATCCTGAAGAGGTGTGCCTCATAGTCCAGATTGTCTTCCCCCTTCTCTATTTGGCTGGAATGCAAATGATAGAAAGAAAAGTGACACAAATAATCAAGTTACACAAGCAAATTTTCCTTACAAAGTGCTGCCTTTTTGATGGGGGAAGGTAAGAGGGACATTATGCTTCGCGAGCTTCTGAAAATCTCTACCAACCTCTTTCTTAAGAATTTTAATCATTGATTTCGCGTGTGAATTTTGGAAGAAAACACACACACAGACACACGCACACAAGTCCTTCTCTTGGAACAAGAGCTAAAACTATAAAAGCAGGAAAATGTGGAAAGCAGGCCTGCAGCAGTGTGGGTTGATATTCCGTCTTTAAATCATTCTGGCACTTGTTTTTTTCCCCTCGAGGTGGAAGTGGTAAGCATCAAGGCAGAACTGCAGTAGCCCTAAATCAGAACATGCCTCTGTTTCTGGATTTACAAAGCAGACCCTCTGCATTCCCAAACAGAGGTCTTGGTGGTTCTCTACAGCGGTACGAAGACAGTTTCTGCACAGCTGTTCCCTGTATACAAGCCAGCTTGCTTGCTTTCTCACCATGCATATTTTAGTACTGCTGACGTATTCTGATATGACCATTGCCTTCTCTTCTGGCCACATACAGGTGGCCCCTAAACATCTAGTATTTGAAGGATCCGAATCTATAGTGCTACTTATTCCAGAGAATTGAAAACTGTATAATCCTCCTGATTTTATGATGTAACCGAAACTTTGTGACTTCTTTGCTATTTTAAGAGACTTTTTTCTTCCTCTTTTTTTCTCTGAATCTGTATCCTATCTCTCTGCATCCTCCCTCCCATTACTTCTCTTTCCTTCCCTTTTCTTACCTGCCCTATTGAACTCTGTAGTCCGAAAATGAGGTAACAGTGCTGTCTTCCCTCAAATCCCCTGAATCTTCCCCTCAGTCTCCCTGGCTCTACCAAGCCAAATTCTCTCTTTTTTTTTCTCTCTCCTCCCCAACGTTACACCTCTCCACTTCTCTCTGTTCCTACATCTGAAATACTCCTTTAAAGCAAGAGCCTCTGTCTTCTCGTGTCATTTTGATCTTCTCAGTGCTACCGATCAGGCTATTCCAAAATGACAGAAAAATATCTTTGGCCTGTTCATCCCAGTTAGCGTTACAGCAAAAGCAGGCAGTTACGGCAAACATTGAAAAATCAAAAAGAGAAGGGTATGTTCAAGGGGCACCCCACTTCCAAGCTAAAGGATGGTGAATCACAGTGTGTGCAGCTCACTGGGCAGCAACAACATATTGTCATGATGTTGCATGTTAATATTCCGCGGTGAACACTGAAAACTGGTCAGATCGCCTCTGAAGCACTCCTTATAATGTGGACTAAACAAGGAGCCCACAAAGAGGTGCTTCCCAGAAGGTGTGTCCTCCCAAGGAGACACTGGACATTATTACAGCTGGAGGAGATGCACTGCACATGTCTCTAGTGCAACTGCATGCATCTCCCAAGGTTAATTCTTCTATGAGCTGTGGGTGGCTGTGGCATTTTTCCAGAAGACAGACATCTGCCACAGTTCCCTGAATTATGGCCAAGGTAGCTCATGATTCATGCATGCCCATAGGCTTAATGCAGCAAGTGCTTGGCAGGGCTAAAGTGTCAAGTGTAGCACAAAGACCAGCGAGAGCAGTAGTGGGTCAGACCCTTCCATGTCTGTGGGTGTAAGGGGGGCGTAAAAGGGACATGAAAATATAAAGCCAATTACAGGTTATCAACCACAACGGTGAATGCATTCCGTGTTTAACCATCCCAGCCATTTCTCTTGCCCGCTAAACACATTCCACCTTTCACTGGGTAACACCCTATTGCTGCAAGTGAAGCACTCAAGAAGTGATACGCACTGAAAAAGGAGCGTCTACAGTGCTCACACCACCCCCAACCATGCCGTAACGCAGTCTATGCATCAAATCGACGTGTGTGCCTGCATGCTGGACACAGGCAAAATTAAGTAATAGTGCTAGCAATGAAAGTAAAGGTCAAGGCCGTGAAAAAAACTGGAACAACAAATAAGCATTCAGGTGAGAATATATATACTACTTTTCTTTAGATAGCTAATTATTTTCTTTCTTGATATCTCCCCCCTTGCCAAAATGGCTCCTGCCACTTCCCTTGAAGTTTGCCAGATTCATAGTTTAGTGGAGGCTGTAGGGTTTTCTGTTCTGGTGGCAATCTTTTTTGTAGAATCCAGACCCTCTTCCTGTGCCATGTGCCAAACCATTCCTGCAACGGGGCAGCAATATCCTGTCCTACCTGGCATTCGGGAAAGCAGAGTGCAGTTTTCAGTGTGGTTGACATATTTTTGCCTTCAAACTGGCCTGAGCTCTCTTTGGCTTGTAGTGTAGTAGAGAGGAGAAAAGCAGGATTTGAAAAAGAGTAAGGATCTCAATTTCCATTCTGTCCTTGATCCTGCAGAGAAGGAATGGGAAGAGATACTCCAGATAGGCGCAGAATGGGATTAGGCTCTGGCAGTGTTTTTAGGAAGAAAGGGTGCAGCAGTTTTGCTGTGATATTTTCTCTGCACTAGGCTATGAGAGATAATAGGTCTAACGGTTAAGCTAAGAGTATCAGGAGACCTTATTTCTAGCCCTAATTATATCAGAAATTATCTGTGTTTCCTTAGGCAAATCCCTTGGTTACGTAGTGCCACAATTTCCCAGTCAGTAAAATGTTTAGACACCTCTAAAGTATTGAGATGCACAGATGAAAAACATTACTGTCATCACGTGGCACGATTCACTCACCAAGATTCATGCATGCGAAACTTCTGACCGAAGTTGATGGCCAAAGTTTGCAATGCTTTATTACATTCTGAATTGCCTCTTTATTAGTTCAACAACAGTATCTGTGAACACTCTATTTTATAAGCCCCGTGATACTTTCTGTTGGTATTGGCTTACAGTTTCTCAAGTCTATCTAAGTTTGTAAGTATGTTTATCACATAATGAAAATCAATAAGGAGGGCTTTTTTTTTAAAAATGGCAGTATTATATGCTTAGATAGAAGGGCAAGGAATCCTGTGCATCTGTACTGCTTTTAAAACGACCTGACAATAAAGTCTCATCTGTGGCATAGAAATTGAGCTGTTCCGTAGGTACGTTGTTTGGGCTACATACAGTGTGAATCTATTTCCTCAATCAACCCTCACTCCAGGTCTGTTTGCTGACTCTGGTTACCGCCATACTGTTGCAAAGAAAAGAGGTATCCAGATAGCAACATGATTCAAGGGCCTAGGAGACCACAAGGGAGAAAAAGGGTATTTTCTGAATCAGTTCCCCATGAAATCGCTGGAACTAGCGTTGTCCTGGGGGATAATAGAATGGATCATTAGGTGCCTTAAAAAGTTCACATTGGATTTTGAAGCCACCCTGCAAGATGAAAAATCAGTAGTTTAGGCAAATAAATAAAAGTCAGTGAATCCTCTTTAAGCTGTGAACACAGGGGCAAAAGGGTTGTAAGAAGAAAGAGATTCCATTCTTCACAAATGATACGTTTTAAAACTCCCCCCCTTCCACCTCAAATCCTTCTTTCTCTTCCCTGGTGATTTAATCACATAAGATACTGTAAATCAAATTGCTTCCTTTTCTGCTCAAGTACGAGTTAGCTCTTAATTAGGCTATTGGGCAAAAATGAAATGCATCCTATTAATAGCTCGGGGTATCCTTTGTGTTAATGTAAAGGTTAAAACGTATCTTTTCAGCATTTCAGGAGTGCGATTCTGGTCTCACAGACAGATGCTTTACCTATTGCTGAATTCAGTGGAATTCATTCTGATTTACGCGCACATAAATGAAAGACTAATCAGGCCCATGGTATTTAATTTTTCTATTTCAAGCTTCTGTTCAGATAAGAGAAGTGGATACATGGGACTGAATGCCAAGGTGAGCGACCAGATCATTTGGGCTCGATTATTTTCATTCTGTGCTTCCCGTACGTACATCACAGGGTATAATCTAACATCCATATTCAGGTGAATTTCAAACCTGACAGGAGGATTCAATGTACATATGGAGGTAATTGGACGTTCTCCTGAGATACTGCTCCATCATGCTGAACAAGCATTGCTCCACGACATGATGAATTAGTATCATCATGCCACGACAGCACCAAGTGACGTGATGACATTACATCGTGTTGTGATGGCACCTCCTCACAGGAGAAGCTATCCTACTCACGCACTCAGGTCACCAGGCAGAGGAACGGAGCCTACTGCAGCTTCTGGTTGACATCACGACTGTGTCGGCTGGCTTAGCGATGCGTGGTCTTGGATGAAACCCCTGGCACACACGTAAGGCAGATGTGGAACTGATGGGAGCCGACTCGGTCTGACAAAGCCAGCATCTGAGTGGAACTTCTCCCAGGTTGGCCTGGGATAATGATAATATATGTCTTCATTTTACAGCTGATGAAAGAAATGCACAGAGTTATTTTCGACTTCCAGAAATACAGCCTAAGAATTCTGGTGCCTCTAGACAATGCTGACTAATATTTACGGCTAAGCTTATTCTTTTCTGGGAGATATTTACCAAGACTCATATAAGCCTCAGTTATGAAAACTTCTTCCCAGGTAGGATTTTTCATAGGATGATTGAAAATGTCCAAGGGAAAGGTGTAAACTTTGCAGACTTCTTTCACAACACAGATTTGGATTGCTTAGTCTCTTATATCCTGTTTCAAATCAATCGCTACAGTTTAGGATAGCTCTTTGGAATGAAAAGTAAAGCCCTATCCAAGATACTGTACTGCTACAAACTCCCAACAGAGCAAAGCATACCTAACATTTATGCTCAGAAATAGGTCCTTTTCCACTGCTAGCTGTTTTTCATGTGAGCAGTATGAAGCAAAATGGAAATGATTCCTGCACTAGCTAGTATGACTCGGCTTATAACATCAAAGAGCAACCCAGAGAACAAAACATTAGTTTCATGCTAGCTACAGTAAACAACATTAGACTGGCTGAGAGCTGTAGTCGGGTCCCAGGCAAAACAAGGTCTTTGCTAAACAACATCAACACAGTAACTAAAATGTGAATAACTAAATCATACACTGTGCAAACTGAACCACCAAATGAAAGTAAAGCGCTGAATTATTTGAACGCTCTTCAAACCCAATTTAAATTTCACCCACTACTGAGACCTCCATTTACTGGCATCATAACTAATAATGGGAATGCTGCTGAAACGTCAGTTTTAGCGAGAAGCCCATTAAGAGAATGAGAAAAAAAGAGACATCATACGAGAAAACCAGCCGTTTACAACATGGCATATAAGCTCCTTGCATAGAAATACAAAATAGCTGGAAATAAAAGCCAGGCAGTAAACTGTCCTTTTTCCAACATATTCAGTAATCACATCGATCCAGAGCTTCACACAGGAAGCCCTGAATATAAATATTCTACAGCAGATGCTGCACTGGCATTGAAGTTCCCTGTTGGGGGACTGGATGATTCAAAGGGTAGTAGAAAATCTGTACGCCTTTAAGATATTGGTCTGAAACCAGCTCAGGTTAATTTTGGTATGAAAGTCATTTCCATCTGAGAGGATTTTTTAGCCAGCTGGAAATGAACTGGAGGTCTACTATGTCCCAGCCTCAGCTGGCAGCTCTGCAGAGATGCTGATGTATCAGAGACACTGATCTGTTCCTAAATCCTACCAAGGTTTGTGGCTTGTGTAAGCGTGGAGCTGTTTAGGAGGCCGGCATTCCTGTGCAATGCTGTGCACGCACGCTCTTACTCCAAATTAAAGGTTATGGAGACTGAACAAATCCCTGCGTGCCAGCTGAGCTGTGCGCGCATTCCCATCCTCTGCCCCTAGCTGCAAGGTAAACTATGCCAGTATAAGCCACCAGCAAGAGCAAAGCTGGTGCCAGGGCACATGGGTGTTTGCACATACCCTCCTACCAAGGGCGAATTGCCCCTTTTGGTGTCTGTGTCCAAGTTTGCTCAGTTACTTAACCGAAGTGAGTATGAAAGGTTGCACACAGGGCTAAGATTAGGCTTCACGACATCATGGCTGAACATTTACAGAAATATGTTTTCTTCTTTCCTTGCTCTGCTCTAGTTCCTGCCAACAAGGACCCCAAAGCCCCAGAGAGTGCTAGAACACCCCATGTCTTCTCTAAATACTGCCAGCTGTGTGGTCTTGGGATTTTCAAGTACTTCGTCTCACATTTTCCCGTGTTACCTCCCATCAACCATTTTCTAGCCCATTCCCCTGACATATTTTGTGCTTTTCGAAGGAATTGTCTAGCAGATTCTTTGAAGCTAACAGCATTTCTGATGTAAATGTCATAAAAACCACTGTTACTCTGCATGCAGCCTTGCTCTTAGTCACTGGGGAGCTGGGAAACTATGCTGAGGGTCTTTGCAAGCGACCTACGCCTGTAAGAACCTGGTGGCCCCAAGAATGACCTTCTCATTGCTCAGCTCTGTTTCAGCGCATGGGACCTTCTTATGCAGCTTGAGCAGTCAAAGAGTCCAACCCTTTGATAGGAGATTTTTATCAACGGCTTTCCAAGGTCTAAACAGATAGAAATGTCATACACATTCATTTTATCAGCTCTCTTACTGACCTCACCATAGAGAGTAATTAGGTTAGTTTGTATGGGCTGTTTTATGTACAGTTCTCTTGATCTTCTTTTCTTTATAAATCTTGCTATTTCAGCCTATACCATCAAACTGTCTTTTATAATAGGCTCCACAAGGCTCAGCTCTCCTCTCACAGGCGGGTAAGTCAGGAACTTTGTATTCAGTGAATGCCGCCACCCCGGTTTGAAACCATGATCCTAATGATTAGAGGCAGTCCTCATAATTTTGTCAAATATTGAAGCTAAACTAAATGGGTGATGCTTACATGGTTGATAACTTTTTTTTTTTAAGCTGGGTTAACATAAGATATCTTCTAACACGAACAAATTGCTAGCAACACGAAACATTACACTCACACTGGCTGGTCTGCTGCCCCTCGTCTACTATGTCCCTAAAATATCCCAAGGCAGACATGCCACATTGCACACAATATGCTTATTAGCACAGTTAGGAGCCATTAGGGAGAACTAGCAGAAGTGTTGTTAAAAGGCCTGATGATGAAGAAAAAAAATTCTGGTGCCACTCAAGAAATGCAAATATTATATTGTAGACGGCATAAACAGACTGGGCTTATGCCCATTACTGATACTGCAGAAAGGAAGAATTTGGTGTCAGCATCCAGCAAGTTGGGAACTCCCTTACCCCATTGGAATGCAAATTATTTGAACCTGGTAATTTATCAGGTCCGCATTTTTTAAACATAGTCAGCATGAACCTGATTTCTCAGCTTGTAAACTCATCAGGGCAAGGACAGCCTGCAGAGCTGAGTTCAGGGGAGCCTGATCCCAACTGGTGTTACCAAACAGCAGTAATGAAAAGCCAGTGACACCTTCATCCATTGTGCATGCTTATAGCTTGTTTATTTAGTCATCATCACCACCCTCGTTAAGACAAATTTACTCAGCTCCTGTCTCACAGATTGATCTTCCTTGCACCAATAAATTTCACACAGATTCCCTCCGAAAGGGAATGTTATGACATCTTTCTGCATATTCCCATACCGTGCTTTTATCGATTAACTGTACTTTCACAATTCTACATTTCTGAATGGCTGACAAGAGCAGGCTACACACTGCTCCGCTGCCGTTGTCTAAGCAGCAATGCTGGAGATGAATGGAGAGATTTGCCTACAGCGGGGCAGGGATGCTCATTCTGAAAAGAGCCCACCTCCAGCATGCATCGTCTATCTGGATGGGGCACTTGGCAGGCTGAGGTTAAGGTACAAAGCTCACATTGGTGTTGTCTCCAAGGCATGAAGACATCTCACGCCAGAGCTCTGTGGACTGTGCGTAGCCCATAGACAACAGCTGGCCCATGTCTACAAATGAGCTCAGATGAATCAGTTTCCTTCTCTCCTACTTCCCTGACAAAACTCCACTCAAACAGTAATTAACAGGTCTTCTCATTACTGCTCATTCGCTCTTGAGCTGTTAGAAAATGATCTGCTCTTTGGCAACTATTGTATTAGTTTGTCAAGGGCTTCCTACAGGAACATGCCCTGGACGGAGGCAGCTCTCTGGGAGCTGGCTATGGGAAAGGCTTGGCAGGCAGCAGCGGGGGAGATCCGTAGTGCTGCAAGAGGATACGGGCTGCAGCCTGGGATTTGGAAGTCTGAAGAAAACACGCATGCATGGAAGAATGACATGAGAAAGATCTCAGCTGGAATGCCACTTTTTTATGTCCCTCTTTTGGACCACCTCTCTTGGCAGGGTTAAAAACTGCTATAGTGATGGGTAATATACTTCAGCTATACTTCAGAGGTTCAAACCTCTCCAGTTTTGGCTGCCTTGATAAGGGAATACTGGCCTAAGAAAGTCTGCCTTAAACCTGTGCAGGTAAGTGCTCAGAGCACCTCCACGGGCACACAGAGCTCGCTGTGTTCAGACCATTTGATTAACTATAAAGGAAACTCTGATGTGCCAAATCCCTCACAGTCCCTTGGTAGTTGTTCGATACAATAACTTACGCCTCTCTGCTTCCTCACTTACAGGGATCTCAACAGATTTGCTTTATGCACAAACAGTGGTGGTGATTTTTGTTATATTTTGAGTAGTATCTGGAGATTCTGTTGGGAAAAAAGGAATTTCCTTGTCCTCAGGGTTCTCATGCAGCCACGTGAACTTCACTGTTTCGGAACCCAGTAGGCAAACCTGAAGAACAAGGAATTTGTCATTTTTAACTGAAGCTGGTGAAATTCAGAGCTCTAACATTTTTTGAATAGCAAGACTTGATGATATTACATGTAGCTTCTTGTTATACCCCTGGAAAATGTAAATATTATTATGCCTGCTTCACTGTTGTGGAAACTCAAGAGAGTTCCCCTGTAAAGTCGCTGACATTACTAAGTCTTGGAAAGTAAGACTGGAAGAGACCTTGAGAGAGCATCTGGCACACTCCCTGGCCCCAAAGCAGGAATAGTTATATCTAAGCCTAAACCTCTACAGTCATGAGCTCTAACTGGGACTTATTTAGTGATGACTTGAACATATTAGCTTTGGACAGCAGTTTTCTTATGTGAAAGAAGCCAGCATTTATAATCAGCTGACAGTTTTGACATGCATAATATCTGTTATAAAATGTTCAGTAGTTAATAGGATCCACATTGCCATACTACTAGTGTTCTGACCTAACCTTAGACTATACTTTTACCCATTCAGTATTTATTAGAGTTTCTCTTCTTAGCAAATGTGCTCTTCTTTTATTCTCCTTGGCAATGTAGCAGCATTAGTCTGTTACTTCTGTGTATATTCCTGGCACTGGGGAGAAGACTGTTCCTTCTTCCAGTGAGAACCAGCCTCAGTATACCTCAGTGCCTGCCCCTGTCCACAGACTGTCTGCTGCAATTAAATCTCAGGTAGTGACCTGAAGCAAAAAAAAACAGGTAAATGTTGGACAGGTGGTGTGAGAAAGTGCAATACTAAAAGCCAGTATAAGTATCACTAAATATGTAAAATACATTACTTAAAAGTGCATTGCCCCATCTCAGAGATGAATAAAAATACCTGGATGTTTCTGTCCACTCTCACCAGACCCACCTCCAAACAGTTTAATGAAAAGCGTACTGTGTTTGGATGGTTTTGTAGGGCAGTTTTATGTGCCCCATGCAGTTCGGTCTGCAGTAATCAGAATTCACACCCAAAAATTCTCTTTGATCTGGTATCCTTACTGGCATTTTCTACAGGAAATTAAGGAAAGCACACAGATCAAACTGGCCCTTGTGCTCTTTGAGTTGGTCTCTCCAATTTTATATAAGCAGCACTTGCACAGTTTATGTTATTTATACCCATTCAGTGGACTATCCAAAGTGTAAAACCCACATCTTTCATCAGTATAAAACTGGTTATGACTTCAGTAAAAAAAAAACAACCAAAGTATCACTGGCTTGGTGGTTTATATTCTCCCACTGACAGCCAGCTTTTAATTCAATCCTTGTTCCCACATTCCTAAGAAAAAGAGGCTTCAGAAAGCTCGGGAATCTGGCCCAGTAGTTACAACAGCAGTTTGAGACATATGAAAGCTAGAATCTACACTTTGCTTTGCTATTATCCTCCCTGTGACGATTCCTTTCCCTGGAACCATTTCAGCTGTGCCCTATTTTTTGTCTGGTCACCAAGGCTCTAATGTAGTAGTCCTAATAAAAGCAACACAGTAGGTACAGGGACTGGCAGGCTCATCTCTGCTCAGCAGTGCAATAGCTTCTTGGAAGCAAGCAGAGGTGCAAAATATAACTAACTACCTTTGCTATCAAAATCAGCAGGAGAAGCCAAAGCTATAGTGTCATCCTACTTAATGCGAATGAGTCCTGGTGCAATACCCTTCTGCGGTAGTTTGATCAGTACTGCTATCTCTGTCTTAGAAAACTGAAGAAGCTGAAGACGTTGAAGCTAGGTGATTAGTCCAGGATGCACTGAGAGTCCGTTTCAGAGCTGGGTTAGAATAAGAGAGTTCCCAGAACCTGGTCCTTTGGTCAGACCAAATCTCATTCTTCCTGTCCCTCCACCACAAAATACTGAGGTAAAAAATAACCCTCCAAAATCCCAGAACAGCAGTCACAAATGAAAGACCAATTAGAAATGAAATATAAATATGTACTACTGGTAGCAATGCCTACAGTTAAGGTTGCTCAGGTCTTTCTCACATATGACACTGGGAATGGGAATATGTCTTTTGCCATCTCCTGGAAAAAAATGTAGTAAGGTAATAGGAGGGACAAGAGTTAGAGTGGGGAGCTAAAAAGACACAAAGAGGGTGGGAGAAGGAGCCCCAAGACTGGCTGGGAGTGCAGAGGGAAGAGGTCAAGTTATGGGCCAAGTAGATGGCAGAAGATGAGGTGTGTAGGATCAAAAGAAGGCTCAAAGGGAAAGAAAGCACAGGGCAACTACGAACTAAAAGGAAGGGAGACGGAAATTTGGAAAGTGAGTTGGAACTGATGGAATTTTGCTTGTTGGTGGAATGAATGAAAAAGGAGAGCAGGAGAAAAGCTGGGGTAGAGTGGAGAGCTCAAGAGGAGACAGAACTGACCGAGAGCAAGGGAACTACAACACACACCTGAAACTGAACCCATCCTTCCTGCGTCATCTATTGTCAGCCAGGATTGTGAAATTTCCTGACAGCGTGCATCTGATTATCTCTTTATTCTGCATCCTTTAATGTCAGGATCATATGACATACAGCAGTATAATAATGTACCCTGTTAGCTCAAGTGATAGAAGTCTGTGCTACAGATCTGAAAAAAGCAATGTTAAACTCTTGCTGTAAGAATTGCTCCAGGCCTTGCTCCACCGTGGATCTAAACATCAAAATCTTGCTGACTGGGGAAAATCATCTCTTTGCTCTAATGAAGAGAATTACATTATAAAAGATTTTAAAGACTGTTAATGTTGCAACTCCACTGATCATGAAGGCGTACACCAATCAGGTCCCAAAGATCAAAAAAAAGGGAAAAAGTTTGTTCAACAGACTTTGCGGCTAGGACTTGAATGTGTGCACATGTCCATAAAACTAGAGAGAGAAGGCATGGGTGCTATTCTTAGGTCTGCCAAAAGAACAGTATGACCTTGGGCAATCTATTAACCTCTCCAACCTCAACTTCCCCATCTATATAAAAGAATGAGGATGACATATTTTGTACTTGACAGGTTTGTAGATCACTAAGACCTATGAGATATACCCAAGGGTAGCTCACATTAACTAGCTAGTTCTGCATCTCTAGGCGGGAGAGCTGCTGGTTCCATTTTATGCGCCACCCAATGCAGTCAGAATTATGGTCAGAAGTCAGCTCCTGTGGTCCATTAATATACACCCTGGCACCTCTCAATGCTGCATTCGAGAACTAATCTGCCTCCAGTCTTGGCTAATTGGAAAAGGTTTTTTTCTCTATGTTATGTGGATTTCCAAAGTTAAATCTTGAGTGATAGACAGTGCTGTCACAGCAGCATTAAGTGTTTAGAGAGTGATTATTCTTGAAAGACTTTCATTTTTCAAACTTCTGCTTTCAGAAAAAGCTCTGGAAATAAATGAGAACACCAAGGGCTAAACAACACTTTGAGCTTTACAACAATGATCTCCAGAAAGGGGATGCAATAGCCCAAAGCCTTGCCGATTGTATTCACAATTACAAGAACCTGCAGGTTTCCTCACATCACGGTTGGCATTTAGGGGCTTGCATCATGTAAAATCCTATTCATAACAGTCAATGTGCTCCTGAGAGGAATCACTCTCAAAACGTCAATATACTTTTTTGTAACCTTTCTATTTAATAAAAAAAGAGACAGCTTCAATTAGTGAGGAATATTCCATATAAATTAGATTATTTTAAAAGTTCCAGCAATATTAAAAGATATTTTTATTAAATGAACAGCTGTCACTTTGGCAACATTTGTAGCCTTTTACTCTTTCTTTTTTTTTTTTTTTCAATTTTGATACCTGGTCACTTATTCTGTATGAGTCAAACCCACACTCATAATTTCTCAGTAGAGCTAACAGAAAGTATGCCTGCTGAGAAGATGAATAAGGAATATTCAGTATTTATGATCCCACTGCCACCAGCAGCTAAACAGCCAGCTATGTGGAAGCTGAAACTTGCCCCATACAGTCCGTATGTCGTTGATCCCTGGATCACTGTAAGTGGGAGCGACTCCGTGGAAGGGCAGAGAAGGGCCCAGTTTAGAACAGCAATCCACCTCATTGTCTTGCCAGAGGAAATCAGCACGTTGTGCCCTGGTGATGCATGGATAGCCCAAGCTGTAAGCACTGAACCGTCGGCCCTGCCAACGTGCCTACCAAAATGAACATGCAAGCTGTTAGGAGATTAAATCCCAAGCCTTGCTATCAGCAGAGGCGGAAAAGCTGGTCCTTTCCTAGCAGCACAGCTTTGACATATCTTCCTCTCCTTTTCCATTCTCCTGGGCTCCCATCAGTACCAGGGCTTGAACACTTCCTTTCCTCTTATTCCCCAAAGGAATATTTAACTTGCATTTTAGCAAAAAGCTTTTATTATTAATATTATTATTATTATATACAGATTTATCAGTGAAACTCTTCAGGGGGAAAGCTTTTGTCATCTGTGAAAGTGCAGCACAAAGAAACCTGGCCTTATCTTACTAATTACTCCAGTGCCTCCCCAAATCCTATCAAGCTGCTTGTTATTAATCAGTCAGAACAGTGTTGCCTGTATGGCAATATAACATATGCCAGGATGAGATCTGTTTACAGAACTCCAGCTCTGGCAATGAGCTGGGAGATGCTGATGCCAAGAGAAGCAGTCTTGCTGCAGTCTATCAGCCAGATCAGGGGCCAGCAGACACGTGAGATTTCAGGTGTTACATCCAGAGGGCTGTGGGTACCATGCCCACATCTACCTTCCCCTCATTGTCCCTAAAATAAGAGCATATTTTGAGTTAGCCTTGAGCCCAGAAGAAAAATTACTGGGATAGATGCGGATATAATTCTATCAGGGGTATCAAATACCATGGTGCACATCTGATGTCCCACGAAAAGGTAGAGGTTCTTTTACCCTTCTACTTGCCTGCTGATTTTATACCTGCATCCCAGCAGTGTAGAGGAACTGAGAAAATCTTACCACAAAGTTGTTTTACTGTCTTCACCCTGAAGTTTCTCTGTGACAATATATGAATTATATACGGGGCAAAAGTTCTGTCAATCCTATCCAACCAGCATCTTCTCTGGTGGAGGCTGAGAAATTCACTAACAAACTAATGGATCCGAGCCCAGAGGTACCAAGTCCTGATGCAGTGACCAGTGGCATGCTCTCTCTTCTCAGAGGAGCGTGTGCAAGCTCCTCTCAGATGGGTTAGTGCCAGAGTCCTGACTTAGCTCTTCAAGCAAATTTCTTCTTAAAGCGAGTGAGAATTTTGTTCCAAGAAAGGTTGCTGCAATGAAGGCAGAGAGCAAAGCAAACCTGCAGCATCCCTTTAAAAGGCAAGTGTCTACTGAGGAAAAAGCTGCACAGGTTGATGAAGAAAGTTGGACAATAAGGTTTCACTAGAAAGTGATTGTGGTTTTTGCCAAGCTTAGAATGAAAGGTCTAGAACAGAACTGCTTCCTTGGGGTGGGGGTGAGGAAAGATATAAGAAACAAGGGAAGAATCATGTGATCTTTCTTGTGAGACATCCTTCTACTTTCTGGTAATCGGCAACTCAGAGTGAAGATGCAGCTGAACCCATCCCTCTTCCCACTTGAGAATGTCAAAACATTTTGTTAGCAGTGGCAGGTCAAGTTTCACAGCCAGGCTGAAAAAAGGCAAATTATTACTATTGCTATTTACAGGTCATGAAACGGAAACACAGAGAGATGAAAGAACTTGCCTACAGTCCATTAGTAGCAACACTGAGAAGAGAATCCAGGAAATCTTGTGGCTGATCATCTGCTTTGTGCATCATCCCATTTTCTTTCCCCAATAGGCAATGCACTGTTATAGGTATACTACATTTAGTAAATACTCTTCAAGCAATAGCACACGGTAATCTCACCACAGTGTTTTTCCTTATTTTCTTCAATCAACACATAATATTGCCTCTTTCATTTTGCACATTTGTCACGGTTTAACCCCAGCCAGCAGCTAAGCACCACAACAGCCCCTCGCTCACTCCCTCCCGGTGGGAAGGGGGAGAGAATTGGAGAATCCTTTCCCATTCCAGGTTCAGCATTTCCAGTCTGGAAAGATACTGTTTTTGCAAGAAAACTTAGAAGTAATTCTGCTGACTTCAAATTCAAGCTGGTCCGAGTCTTTTATAATGAAGGAAGAATGCTGGCTAGATATATAGGTTATCCTCTACGCAAGATAGGCTGTGGGATCTTAAATATCCATCTGGACAGGACACGGAGAGAGCAGATGGGACTTCAGCTTAGCGTTTATCCTAGCAGCAGCATTCAGTAAGGCAGCATGTCTTTGAGTCCAAGCCCCAGCCCCAGCTTAGTAAAACCTAAGTTGACCTTCTAGCCAAGGAGTAAGAGTTCTGTTGAGTCAGCTGTACAACAATGCAGAGGGAGATGGCAATGGCTCATAAATCTGTTTTGTATTTTAGCATGCCATTAATCTAACCATAATTAGGACAAAGCACAGGATGAAACCCTAGGCAGGCACTGATGCTGCCCTTATTACCTGTAGATTGATTCTCCTCTCACTCGTGCTGGTGTTACATCAGTGATTTGCTGGTGTTTCTCTGGTTTACTTTGCTGCAGTGAGGATATGAATCCGGCCCAGAGCTCTAATATCTGTTCTAATTTAATTCGTGTCTCTGTCTCCACATGGGAATTCTTATCTAGACACAGCCCCCTTTGGGCCTTGTGCTATTTCCATTTGTGGAAGCTATTTCCCTATACTTTTCCCATTTGTGCTGGATTTGGCGGGAAGCCCACCTAACTCTAGTTCATTCACATGACTTGCATCATGTTTTAAGGTTAGATTTAAAACGTTTCTTTCCTCTGCCTACAGTCCATTTTAAGTACATTGCATGATTTATTATTTTGTGTAGTTTTCTTGCACATAAATCAACATATAACGAAGCTAAGCACTTTTACACTTGCCCAGGCACTGTGCAGACATTAACTCTCCTAGACCCCTGGGAGGAAGGTAAAATAAAGAGCATTATTAGCCTCTCTATCTAGGTCTTTCCAGTGCATTCCACAGCAGAGTAGGGACATGTCAGATTTTACAAACAGACAAAATGAGGCTGGGAGATTAAGGAGTGAACTGCACTAGGACAAGGAAGAATATGACCCAGAGAAATCAGCATGTACTTATTGCAGCTGAAACGTGCAGAGAACCCATGCCCCTGCGTACCGGGGAGCTGTGCTCTCAACAATGGACTTTGGATGCAAGTTAGGTGCTAAGCCAAGGCCAGTGGATTTATGTAGACGTGATGATCACCTCCTAATTCTACGCCACGAGGGATATGCCTTCAGAAAGCAGATAGCTCCAAAGATTTATGGAGGTGATTGCTTTTCCTTGGGGCTCACGCTGAATGTTCTGGTGTGTTAGGCTAGAGACGGAGATGTCGTGATTTGCCCAAGGTAATGCAACAGAATGGTCCAAAGAACCGGAATCACATTGGTTCTGGCTCTCAGCTCCAAGTGCAATTCAGCACAGCATTACTATCGCAGTGGTATTCTCTTCTACACTGACTGACAGATTCACATTTAATACATGTACGTCCTTAAACTCTTGAAAGGACAAACCTGTGAAATGAACCGTTTCCCTATTCCAGCAAACCCAAATGTCACAGATGACACCCCAGGGCAATGATGTTCCATGAGTAAACACCTGGGAACGTTTAAGGAGCAAACCTGCAGGGGAAGGAGGAAACAAAATGTCATGGCGTAACCCAGGGGTGAGCATTTGTTACAAGACCCCTCTGTGCCCAACCACAGAGAATACGGGCTTGCTAGAGCCTGAAGCTCACACAACAGCAGCTCACAGTTGTTAATTCTAGAGAACCAAGCTCAAACCCTGCTGTGTTGGCCAGGATGGAGGCCAATCACAACACGAGGCAAATCCTTTTAATATATTGCATATCATTGCAGTAATCCAAGACAAATCTCAGAAAAGAATATGCCTTTGCAAGAGTATTTTAGTTGCTGTGAAAATTATTCCAGTGAAGAAATGGCAAAATGATCTTAGCAGCATTCAAGTTGCCTGTCAGCCTTCGAATGAGAATCCCCATGCAGGAGTCTGAGGAGGCCACAGCATCCAAGAGGATGCCCGGGAATGCTGCAGTTCCTGCCGACTTCTCTGCACAAAGGCAAACACAGTTGTACCAACCAAGGCAGAGAACGCAACAACACAACACAGCACCAATACAGAGTTTACTTTTCTATTCCAGGGAACCAACTCCATTTGTTGTAAAATTGTCACACACGTGTGTGCATATACCACAGCTTCTGACTTCCAAGGTCTAATGGCACATGTTGAACATCTCTGCAAGCTTCTTGTTTTGCTATCATCAAGTTTAGAAATACACTCCCTTCGAAAGTAAAAGCTGTGGTTCAAATGACTCCAGATTACACCAATTTAAGAAAAACATTAAATATTTTCAGACGTAATAAAATTATGAGACGTGTGAATACCAATGACTATTTGTTAAATAACTTACACCACATCCTGACTTAGTTGCCAAGAAAGTACTATAGATCTAATCAGAAATTTCCGCTTATCTGTTGAAGGCAGGAAAATCAGCCCTCTTTCACCTGTGCTAATCCATACCATTCCCAGGGTTTCTTTATTGCCATTACACAGGAGAGAGCTGTTCAGATGGAACAGGTGGATTCTGGCTCCTTTACAACACGTTTTCAGAGTATAAAAGATCAAAAGCTGAAAAAAGTTATTTTAAAAAATACTAAATAAGATGCTGATTGTGAAAATCTGAATTAGAAGAATGTCTTACACAATGAAAAAATGCAGAAGAAATCTGTAATGAACAAAAAGTAATTTAAGATTGTTCACCAAGGAAAATAACCCAAAGCATATCTCCTTAAAGCAGCAGAGAAATTCATGGAAACAAAGACTGATTTCCCATTTTTTTACTGGAAAACATCACTCCGATTCACACACTGCAGACATACCATCAGAACGGTTTACTTTGTAAGCCATATTGAAAAAATTTTAAAAAGTGCTTGACACAGGATCTGAAGTTATCAGTACAGCTTTAATTTCTAATGTCTAAACTCTTATCTTTTAAAATTTTAAATGAAAATCCTGAACACCTTTAATAGTATCTAACACTCCTACAACACTTTTCACCATTAAGTCTTAAAATGCCTTACAAAGGTTAGAGACATTATCTCCATTTTACAAAAGGGGAAACAAGCATGGAGAGCCGACTTGCCCAGACCGACCAAGCAGTCTGGGAGCAGATACAGAGGTATGATCCATCCTCCTGTGTGTTCTAGTCCTGAGGAAATTAGCATTCCCTTTAATTGCATTTTTATTTCCTTTTAGAGAGCACATAGGAATATCTGGAAATTTAGTACCAATTTTTAAAAATGCTTTTGGGGAAAAGGAAGATTTTAGTCACTCATTATATGACTAAATTAATGCACATAGAAAAACACTCTTATGAATATAAAACACGGCATACACTCCACTTTCTAGGCTATTTAATATTTCCTCTGAAACTCTGAATCAAATCAAATCCCTCAACTCAGTATTGTTTACAATTTATTTCAACTTCAGTTGATGAGACAACACAGAGGTTCTCTTCAGTTTACAAGTGGCTGTGCTCTGCTGGTGTCACCTTCAACAACACTCCATCAGGTCTTTTGTGGTCCTCTGCCACACCCAGCTCCTGATACTTTCTGAATATTGGGACCCATCAGTCTCAACTCTGAAGGGAAGCTTGCATCAGTTCCACTGCATGTTTCAAGACATGTATTTAGCACAACAATAACTTCAGAGCTTTTCCTTACCACCTTAATTCTGTCTCAGTCTTAATTCAGTAACTTAACAGCATCCATTGATTATTTGGTTACAGAGTCACTTTCCATACATTCATATGTACAGGCATTATTATATATAGAGAGAGAGCTACAAATCAATTTCACAAACATTTCCAGGCTTAGAACATAAACTCCCCTGCAAATTAGAAACAACTTTGGGCACCTTGACAAGACAACATTGAAGCAGCAGAATACTCATCATGCAAATTAAAATTGCTAGCATTTAATTGACCCTTCCATTTTCCTTTGAGTCACAGAGATGGGAAACACACGCTCCCTGAAACTTTCCCAGCTCAAGTACTGGCACATTCCAGACATGGGGAACAGCTAACCCATGTATTACCCGTGGGGTAATAGCAGATATTTAACACTGCATACCAGAATAAATCAGAAAAACATTTTACCAGGTAAAGCCAGCGGGAGAGCTGGCGTAGGTAGACGAGGTATAATTATACTCACTGGAATTTGGCCAGAACACTAGATCAAATACACCTAACAGCCATGTTAAAACCTTAAACAGTTGGGGATACTTTAGTTTTCTCTCTTACCTAAAAGACGGTACCTTGTCTATATGTGTAACAACATGCCAGCTGGGTCACAGTGGCTTGCAGGAGAGTTTTAAGTGTGTGTTATATGTGTTAGCACACACCTACCAATATTTGAAACCAGAGCATCAGTAGAATCTACTTAACAGAAATTTACATAAATATACACCAATTTGCATAAGATCACATAAACCCACGGTCCTTTTCTCCTGACACCCAGTCCACGCCTTTAGTGCTTACGCTGCACACCCCATCCCTCCCGAGGGACTTCTCGGCTTCCCGCCCACCCGCTCAGCCCTCCACACCGCTCGTGCTTCACCTGTGCCAGGGCATTTCACGGTTATTCAGCCGTGCAAACACACCCAGACACCCCCGTTCCCGCGCCGCGGGGCAGCTCCAGGCGCCCGTTCCCGCTTCGTCCCCGGGAGAGCCCCGGCACCGTGAGGGGAGCGGCCCCTCAGAGAGGGGCGGAGAGCCCCGGCACCGTGAGGGGAGCGGCCCCTCAGAGAGGAAAACAGCCCGCTCAGAGATGACGAGAGTCCCGGGTCGGTGAGGGGAGGCCGCTCGGAGAGGCGGAGAGCCCTGAGGGGTACAGCCCCTTAAAGAGGTCAGCCCCGAGGCCATGAGGGGAGAGGCCCTTTAAAGGGGGAGAGCCCCGAGACTGTATGTGGAGTAGTTTCTCAGAGAAGAGGCTCTAAGGTGAGCAGGTCTTGATCCTGTGAAGGAGGGCAGCTACCCAGGAACCACCTGAGGAAAGGACAGAGGGCATGGAGATAGCTGTGATGGAAGGGGAACTGGTTGGGCTTGTGTGTATTTTGCGGCAGTGCTGGGAGGAAGAAGGGCAGGGGCAGAGGGAGTGGGGAAGGGCAGGCAGTATAGCCAGAGGTGGGCTTTGGAGGGGCGTCCTGTGTCCTCACATGGGTTGGGTGTGTGGAGAGGGAGTAGGACCCTGGCTGGGAAGTCTTGGCCTGGGCCTTTGAAGGGACAAGGGGCAGCAGCCTCCCTGAGGGAAAAAATGAGACCAGTCTGCCCCTCATGAGGGTTAGCTGCTCCTTCCTTGGAAATGGGAGAATAATCACACTAGACTGTCTGGTGAGGTTCCCCATTAGGCCTGTAGACAAGTCAATTGCCCTATGAATCATGCCCTGTCCAAGGGTGTTCCTGTAGCTCAAATGGCCAAGGCTGTGCTCTGTTTTGTACTGCTGGAGGATTTGAGTCTAACCCTTACCCTGTGAAGCAGGTGGAAGGTCAAGGGAGGCCTTGTCATACACCTGGAGCTCAGGGCCAGTACTTGTTTGTGAGCAGTGCTTGTGTTTGAAATGCAGGGGCACTGAGAAATCCCAGCACTCTGCTCCTGAGAAAGCTGTTCTGGAGGTCAGCAGATGGGAAGTGCCATGACCAGGAGGAAAATGAATGAGGTAGGCTGTGGTCAGCAGGATGCTGATCATTCTGAGCAAACTGATCTTTAGGGTTACAGTGGTATCTCTAGGGATGCTGCACTGAGACAGTAAAGTAGTTCTGGGCTTGTTCCAGTGTGATTAACATCAAAGTCTTGTAAAAACATTGGTTTTGTGGTTAAGGCATCGGACAGCGGCTCAGCGACTATGGCTACAATCCGTTCTCCCTGATTGGCACTGTAAACAAACTGGAGCAAGACTGTTAATTTCTCTGGTCTCACTTGCGTATTTGCAAAATTTTTACAATACCAGTTAAATCAGGGGGATGTCTCTTCCTATGTAAATGTACAACATCTAGGGTGGTGGTGATCTGCCATTCTGAGTGGGTTTCCAAGGGGGCTAAAAGTTTTTGAGGAAAATAAGTTATTTGATCAAACAAGGCTTTATAAATAATGATGTTATTTAACTCTAAATGTTTATTATATGAGATGAAGGGGAGAAAATGGAAAAAATATTCATATATAGAAATTCTTTAAATTGAAAGATTAACAAAATCTTGTACTAGGGAGCAGTAGATATTTAAAGGGCACTGTTGAGTAATATTAAAAATAGTTTCAGTACTCATTGCTTGTAGAAGTCTCTCACGACCCTGCGAATGATTTCGCTCTGTACTGATTTTGTCCTTTTCTCATTCACTGAGCAATGATTATTTCCCATGCTTTTAAATGAAGCTGAAATTAGCTTGGTTATTTTTGTTTAACAACAACAACCTCAATGCATGTTGTGCTTTTTATCCTGCATAAAGAGCTTTGTTTGTTCCCTGGCATTGGAGATGATGTCAGCAAAGCTCCCGGAAGAGCAACTGCTGTTAGCTAATTGCTGGCTGCTTCACAACCAGGAAAGGCAGGAATGAAACTAAGGTACATTTGTAGGCCCTACAGAATGTAATCTGTGCTTACATTCAGTGGCGTAACTTTGTTCACAATACAATAGCATGACGTAGGCATGAAGTTAATAGTTAATATGTAACCCCTATGTGTTAAGATAGTTTTCAGAATTTAAGTTATTCTTCTGTTCAGTAGCAATAATAGTAATATGTAGACAATTCCTGATTTTTGTGTTTAGGGGTGCAACTTTTGAATAAAATATATGAGATGGAAATACCTGAAAGGATAAGCCCATTTACGCAATCTGGCAGGAGTTTGCACACGGGGTTGATTTTTGTCACTTCACAGAAGAGCAAGAAAATGTATTTTTGTTTGTTTTGTTGGGAGCATCATTCATCCATCTAGGACATTATCAATCTAACACATGCATCCTCTTCGCACTAAAATCAGTGAGACAGACCCTGAAATGTGTGCAGAAGATGAATACTGTGAAGATAGAAGAAAATGTCTTCCTTAATTCCTGCTGGCAGCAGTTCTTTGTGTCATGCAGAGTGCTAAGGTCTAATTGCATAGAGATGGCCAGCCCTCGTACAGGAGTTTATCTCTTTTGGCAGACTAGTAACTAGGAGAATGGTGACTCCTCCAACCCTGCAGTCTCATGAGCCAAAGGGTTAATTTTTGTTCCTGCTGTGGTTTCTCAGACTCTCTCCTTTGATGGAATCCGCATTCAGATTCTCCAGCAGCGAAGAAGAGGGCAGGTTTTTCCCTTCCAGGCTTTCATTATGTTGCAGTTTTCATGATTTTCCAGGGCTGCTGGGTTCATGAAAATTAATGCAATTCTGCCAGACTGTTTCCTTCGTTTCTGATGTGCCCTGATGCATTATGAAACCATTCAAGGGACTGAAATTTCCCTTCTACTGAGTTCAAACCAACAGGGTTTGATTCGTGCTGTTTCTGGAGACTTCTTTATGACTCTGGTATTGTTCTAAGTAGCCCAACTGAATAAATTTGAGGAGTCTTCTATGCTTGGGACCCTTCCCTCCAAAGCTTTTCCCATGTGATGGCATTGGCTCACCTTGCTGGGAAATGTTACATCTACTCAACAGGCAGATTTTGCAGATATGTCTGTTCTGTAGAATTTAAAAAACATTTGTTGTCCTTTCTCTTCCTTTAATTCCTGGGCAAGGAGCAGGAAACAGACAATGGACACAGAATATTTAGCAGATTGGAGTTTTCAAAGGCAACCAGAGACTGATGCAATTGGTGTAATGATAACTGAACACTTTCTTCTCTGATGTATACTTTTAAGTCCTCCAGTGATGGCATCTTAGCTGATGGTAAGCTCAATTTTAGCTGGGGGAATTTCCACTGCAGGCTTGGGTTTACTCTAGTGCTTTATTGATTGCTATAAAGTAGTTCTGTATTTCAGAGAAAATCTTCTGTCAGGCACTCATAGTTTGGATTTCTTGATTATGTCATGCCTCTGTCTTGTGGCACAAAAAACCTTAAAAAAGAGAAAAGTTGATTTTGAATGTAAAGGAACATGAAAAATCAGGACTGATCTTAATCATGTGTACTAGAGAGGAGTAAAGGTTTCACTACGAGCTGTCATGTAAACCCATGTGAGACGTTCATCCGGAATGTAAGGGTGATTGGGAGCTATAAGCTATGTTCAAAATGAGACAATATGTATATATTGTCATGCCATGATGGCACATCCTGGAAGGTCAAATGAGCGTGATGATAAGCTTTTATTTTTATTTTTTTCAGTGTATGCTGTGAATATATAGGCTCCATCCAGAATCTTTTCCCTACATTTTGACAGTGGCTTATAGGCGTAACCAAGCCATCTTCAACCAGATGTGCACCCAAAATGGGTGCACAATGCAGGCTTTTCACAGGAGGCTCCCATCTTTAATAAATAAAGAGAAGCTGCATAGGATAAAGCCAGTCTGTGCTTCTATGTCTGCATTCCTTTTGCTGTGTATGCTGTCTAAATTTGAACTAGCTGAAGGATGCCAGTGATTGCCTGCAATCACATTCCTGGTTGCACTGTATACACATTGTTCTGAGCAACCTGATCCAGTTGAAGATGTCCCTGCCCATGACGGGGGTTGGACTAGATGACCTTTAAAGGTCCCTTCCAACCCAAACTGTTCTATGATTCTATACCTGCAGAGAAGAACTAGCTCAGGAGAGTCCCGACCCCATCATTCACATGGCAACATCAGGTGGGGAAAGGGCTCTTCCAAGGAGTTCTCCCTTGCCTTCCTTTTCTCCATCATTGGATTTCTATCTGGTGGTTCAGTAACCTGCAAAAAATGGCCAAGAGACAACTTACCTCCCTTCCCCTCTCCTATTCTCTCCTAACTATTTGCTGAAAGGACAGATAGAAATTCCAGTGAGTATCTCCTCATAAATTCATAGATAAAAATTAAAGTGGGTAAGGAACCTCTTCTGGCTTCCTGTTCATTTCTTAGTGGTTTCCTCAACAGCCCCTGAACACCTTGGTGATTTTTCAAGTATGTAAATGAGCCAATTCCTGTCTTTTCAGGTATTTCCAAAGAGGAGTCAGGCAAGCACCACCTATTCCAATGATTATATGCCTATTCTGTACTGTGATCCCCTTCTCATTCCACTAGGACACCTCATATTGTTTAGCAGTGTGTGAATAGCAGGGTGCTTATGACATGCTGACATCTACTTATATCTTGCAGCTGAAAACCCTGGTTCTACAGAGAAAATTGCTGTAATTTCAGGTATAAATGCATGAAAATTCTTGGTGTCAATACTGTATTGTCTTTATAATGGTGCCTGATGCTTTTTCTGGAGGAGTGGGGTAAAACTGTGTAAGTAGGAAGTTGGAGGGGTTTTTTGGTGGTTGAGTAAGTGCCCATTGGGTAAACTGTAGATAAAGCATCTAGAACATTAGCTGCATGCAGAAATAAAAGTATCTCAGTACAGCTGGGAGAAAATGAATGGCTGGATAAAACTGCAGTTGTAGTGGATAGCCTCAGCCTTTTCTCTGTCCTGGGACACGGAGGCAGTGTCACAGTGGGCTGCTGTAATGATGAGCTATGCCTCCATCAGCCGCTCTGATGGATCTACTGGAGGACATTGCCCACGGTAGGGCATCAGCCTGCCCTTAAACTGCAGGCTGAGCACCAGCAAGCTGCAGTTGCCTGTTGTCCTGACCCAGCAATGTAACGTTGGCATCCTGGTATGTTAGCACAACATCTTGAAGGCAAAGTCTGAACTTGAATGAAAAAGCCCTTCAGCAGCGTTCCTTCCTTCTCTTCCTTGCTATTCCTGCACTTTCATTTCTTCACAAGTCTAACTGCTTCACATTTTTTACTTTCTTTGTGACTTGAAAGGATCAATAGAGAATCATCAAAGAAATGGTGTAAGGACTCATTCAATTCCAAAGTTTTTTCTTTTTTTGTCATTGTTAATTGGATTGCTCATAGCCAGTGGGCTTTTGATCTACTTAGCTGCCCCCACTGCAGGGGAATGGAGAGGAAAGGAGAGAGTACTTTAAATGCTATAAATCACACAGAGATGCAGAATGGTTTATAATGATCAATAAAACAAACAACTATCCTGTCATTACCCCATACACTGTCATGATGGCTTCAAGCACTGGCAAGGAAAATATAAATAATAATAACATGCATAAAAAGGAAAAAATCAGAAGCCTCATTGGTGATGGTAAAATCCACAGCCCAGTAAAATGGGGCTCTCAGCTTAGAGCATGTCTGAGGTGGTGGGGACTCACCTGCAATTATTTAATACTGGTTTTACTTATGTTCTGGTAACACCTTTAGATTTTTAGCTGAGATCAGGGCTCTGAGTACACTCATCACTCTACAGAGTGAGAGCCAGTCCCTGCTCTGGAGTGTTTCAACTTAAGCAGAAGCAACAACAGCCAATATTCTTCTAGGGACTAGGTTTTCTTCGCTATGGGAAGCACTGATGATTGAGGACTACAGTTAACTTCTGTTTCCACTGAATGCACAAGCTCAGGCTGAGATTTTCCTCTCTTTGGGCTCAGAAGAGAGACTCCATGGATGCCTATTGGACTTGAAGTGTCTTTCGCAAATTTAAATTGGTGGCAAAACTGTTGTTTGGTTTCAAATAGTGCGTATTTAATTCATGAACTCTTTTAATACAAGCATGACTGAAAATGAGGGGCTTACCAAACGATGATGCTGTCCCAAGGCAAGCTCTCCCCAGTCCCTGCCATTGTCGTGCCTGTGCACTCCTTAGAGAAGACCTGGACCTGTGCCACTGAGTAGCCTCTGCCTCTTCCACTGCCCCTACCTCCTACTTTGGTGAAGACTTGCCTATGTTGACTAAATGAAAGATTCCCAGTGGGATTAAGTGCTTTGCTGAGAAGTTTAATGGGGCATGAGGCGGAGTTATAATCAATAGCCACAGCACAAGTCCCTTCGCCTGCAATTAGGAAGCAGCTATACCAGTGACGATATAGTCCCATCTTGCAGCATCACAATGGATTCCGTCTCTACAAATCCATTGCCAATGGCCCTGGATCCAACTAGATAACATGCACCTGCCATGTTGGCAAACGAGCAAGATGCATCCTTTTAGTAGAAGTTCACTCCCACTGGACATCTCTCACGGTAAAATAGATGCTTTTGTACCAACAAACAGTCTGCATGCATCCTCAACATTCCCCTGGTTTCCGTTGAAATCTGCCAGCCTAGCAGTGGGTCTGAGAGACCAGCAGGGAAAAAGTTAATGCAATTGAATGCAGAGAACAAAAAGCATTGAACTTTCTGTTTCATTTTTTTAAATGCAAGCGCTTAAAACGATATATTTATAACAGCTGGAGGAGTTTTATAGAGCTTTTTTTATAGAGTAAAATGCAGAGTTTTACAGACTTATAACCTGTTGTGTAAGGGGTGTGGGGGGATGTTGCTATGAAACAAAAATAATGATGTCACATTATTAGTATTTTTGCCTTCAATGTACCTGGCTGCTGGAAAATTACTGTGTTTGCAATAGACATTACAAAGATAAACACCCAAAATTTGGAACAAGAGCCACATGGTAACTTGTTAAAAAATTAAACCTACCCACAGGAGCCGTTTCTTTGTTCCTGCATCTCCTGTGGTAGAGGAATAGAAATGGCTTGATGCTCATGATCAACCCTGCATTCACACAGGATGTGTTTCAAGCTTTGCTTACTTTCTCTTCGTGCAGCCCATCTTTAGGAAATAGATGAGCCTAATCTTCTTGAATCCACTGTGCAGACGTGGCTCCTTGGTTCTAGATGGTCTTTAACAAATACATCTTACTTGAGTTCTGCTACCTCTTCCTGTCAGAGGAGAGGGATCTGGAAGAGTGTATCTTGGAGACAGAAAGGGAGTGAGAATAGAGTATTTGGGTGATGTCTATCTCTGTACTGTCATCAGACTGGGATTAACCCTGTGTGTGGGCGTTTCTCTATAGTCATTGTTGCCTTTACTTTGACATTTCCTGAATATCCTGGTTGGGCTCAGGGCTTGCACTCTACATATATGTAATCATGTCTCCTTTATCAGGAGCAATAGAGGGCTAGAATGCTAGAGGGCTAGACATTTGAAATTCCTAAATAATACCATTGCTTTCAGATATGAGCTGACTTTCACAGAGCTGGCTCCAGCATTGCTGCACTGCCCTCTCAAGTACATCTGTATCAAGGGGATCTCATTTAGCAGGGCACAGCTCTACGCAAGTATACGGGGACAATCTGCTACTGAACTGATCTTGCTTCCTTAATACAATGTTATGCTTCAACTACTGCGCCTGTGACAGGGTCCAGTAGAGCTTATTGGCTGCGCTCAGTGCATGTGGCTATTCTGGACCTAGGCTAGACTGTTTACAAACAGTAGAGATACTCTGCATCTGTAATACAGTTTTTCTGCAATTCAGAGAAACATTTCATGGCTGATGTAGGGTTGTCCACAATAAGTGGAAGCCTCAGCCCCCAAGAGCTTATTCTTCAAATAGAAAGCAAGGGCAAAGGAATGATTATTCACCCTCAATTTGCAGATGAGTAACTGGTGCATACTGAAACTGAATGTCTTGTCGAAGATTATGCAGGAAATCTGTGAATGAGCTGAGAACCAAACTCAGACCTCCATTGTCCCAGCGTAGCATTGCCTTTCCTCTGTTTGCTCCTTGCAGCTTGTTATTTTGCTTTCTTGATATAGCTACCTAGTTCTAGGTTCAAAGCTGTCAGTGATTGAGATCCTTCCTACATTTTAAGATGTAGGGAAGAGCGAAGTGCAAGGGAGAAGTCTAACAACAAACATTCCTTGGCCACATAGGCAATGGAGACTCCACCCAGTCTCTCACAGGGGGTTAACCACTGCCTGCTGAAATCCATGGACATCTATTTATTGATTTCATCAGATGCTCGGTAGAGCCTTTATTGGGCTGTCTAAGGTGCTTAAGCTAGAACGCATCAATGTAGGTTAGAATATATGAGTGCTTGCACTGTTTAACCTACTTATTCTCATGATACTTCATTTGGCAGGACAGTTTTGCTGTTTCATTTAACAGGGGGAGAACGGTGGCACAGAGAGACTAGATGACTTGTACCAAAGTACACACAAAGTCAGTGGCAGACGAGAGAGTTGGATCTGGCACGCTGAAGTCCCAGGCTTGTACCTTCAGCAGCCATCAACCTCCTAGCCTGCCTGTCTACCTTTTCTAGCAGTTCCACTTCACTGGGGGAATTGCTCAGAGAGACAGCAGAGCAGGTAGTTATCCAGAGATGGAGGGAGGGACAACCTGCAGGTATGGATGCTTGGATATGTTCTCTGGGATGTTTATAACCTGGCACAACCTAAAGTTAGAGAGTCCATCTATATATGCAAGTATATAGACTTTGTGGAGGAAGGCAGGCATCGATTTTGTGCCCTGAGAATGGGCTAGCCACTGTTACAGCCTGTCAGTTCCTCAGCCTGCATGCTCTGTAACTTATCATTTTCTTTGGCTGCCGAAAAGATGTCAGTTTTTATGAACTGTACATGTTGGGTGATACAGGAATATGATCCATTTGACACATCACTGCATAATTTTGCCTTTTGTGCAGTGTAGGTGGGACTTGTCACATACGTTATGTGGTAATTTTCCTGTGACACTGATTGTGACAGCTTGAGAATAGCTACCAAGATTTGGGAACAGCTTAAAGGGTAAACAAGTCCAAGTCTGGGCCAGAAGTATCCCCCATTGGAAGTGAGAAAGAAGAACTAAGTGCGGAGTCCTTCGAAGTGAAGGAGACATTCTGAAAACTCTATCCCAATCACTGTATTTCACTCTTGACATCTGTAACATCATAAAACAGGTTACAAGTAAATCTCTACTAGCTTGGGCACTTCAAAGCTATGAAGATACTCCATACTAGGAAAGGTGGAGGGGCAGCACAAATGAAGCTCTGGCCTGCTGTTGCAGAAGCACAGAGTCCAGACTGTACAGCACCTTTGACACACAGTTTATCTGTCTGGGTTTCATCCAGTAGAGGGGGGTGTTGTATACGGACCTGGAGATGGTATTTGTTTCTAGGTGGTGTGATCATTGCACAGTTCCCATTCTCCTTGCTTTTTGTAGCATTTAAAAGCAATTGATAGTTTTTTGACAGAGGTTTCATGATCAGATTACTGTGCTCGTTATTTGCAAAGGAAACATGTCGTTGTTGATGTTTTAACTAGTGCTGTTTGTAGTGATTGTATCCCTTTAAACTGTAAATCCGAGATGACCTTGCAAGTGGGAAAGGTTTGGGCTGTGGCATACCAAGAGTGCAGGGAAAAAAGGTACATTATGGTGGAATTAGGGATGATAATGCAGGATCAGGCATAGCCCTGAGTGATTCTGTATGGAATAGAAACCAAACCGGATCTGTAGAGGGTGATCTATTATTGGAGAGATGTCTTACAGCTAAGAAATAAGGTATCTGTATTCATTCTTATAGCAGTGAATACCTGGGTGTGCTGTGAATATTTGTATTTGTCTATTTAGATTCACACTTTGGTTTTGGTCAGGTGGCTCATTTCTTCTTCTTTCTAGTCCTGAACTGTTGTATATTGCTGCTACGCACTGCTAAACAGATGTCATGCTTCACTATAGAGCAAGTTTCCTATCAGTTCTAGGTAAAGTCCTTCCTGCATGCATTTGTTTCTAAAAAAAAAATTAAAAAATCTGTGGAATTATTGTGGTCTAATAGCAAAAGTATAATTGTTGTTATTCCTGAGGATCACTACTAACTGTGTATAGCGCATTGACAGCTCATGAAAAGGAAGGGCTCTCAGATGCCCTACTATAAGGAGGAAGAACTGGAGACCATTTACCATCACCAAGCAAAAGATAAATGTGCCATGACTTGTGCTCCAGAGAAGTCAGTAAGAATTACATAGACCCTTGGACTTTCCATATGAATTGAGTCAAATCGGCTAAGGAAAGTTATACATTTGAATCTAACACAGCTTCCTCCATGTGACTGTATTTCAGGTCACTAGCTCTGTGGGAATGCCTCCAAACTGGACCTAATCAAATATGCTTTTCCTTATTCGATTTCTTGTCTTTCCCACCATCTTTTTGGTCTCAAAACAATTCCCAAGAAGGGGAGCAGAGGCCAGGATCAAAGAAAAATGCTCTTTGTGCAAGTATTGACTAAACCCACAGGAACAGATTCTGTTTTGTTTTGGCAAGGTAAATCAGAATGAATTCACCTGCAGTAAAAGGAGTCAGGCTAAATCATGCCTTTGGAGTCAAGTCCAAATGGAACCAGCACAGGGATGATGTTCTAGCAGCAGACAGTGAAAGTAGGATGATAATGCCCAGCAACAAGCCTGTTTTGGACACCTCATGAATGTACCTGGAGTCAAGATATCAACCTCTTTGCTTTCATTCTGGTTCCTTTCCTAGAAGAAAGCTGAAGAAAAGTAGGAAAAACTACAACTTAGAACAAGTAAAACAGAACTGTAGCAGCTGGAGAATCCCACTTCCTCCTGAGATTGGTGAGTTATTCCTTGCAATTCAATTAAGACGGCTTTGGGTTAAGTCTGTTGGCAGTGAACTTGATTCTGATCCAGACTCAGGCAGCTAGCTACCTGTCACATGGCCTTGGCCATGCCAATATATCACACTGTGCCTTGGCTTGTCCAGATACAGAATGTGGATTACACTGCCCAAGTGAGAAGGGCATGGAACAGCCCCTTTCAGTTCATTACTGTGTCTAAGGCACCAAAAGAGATGGAAGAAAAGGGTAAAATATAACTCTCTGTAAGTGCACAGGTCTGTCGAAGTAAATGAGAGGATGCAGGATTGGAACTTTAGGGGCCAACATATTTTGGCAAGTTGTAATCCTAAGAGGGGCTGCTTTCTGCCTGATGATTCCTTGGACCTATCCCTGAAGCTTTGTCACGAGATGAAACACTCCTTTATAATGCACAGCTGGCAATACTTTATCCCCTTATAGATTTCTTCTATTGCCTGATATTTCCTACAGCATCATGCACTATACTGTATAGTAAATCTCTCCTCCATCAGACAGACAGATACAAAACAGAAAGTGATTTATTATTCTGTCCCATTATGCCTGTTTTCATAGAAACTAATTACTCTGCATTGTTGTATTAGATACTTTAAGAAAGATTACATTTTCTTACTTTTGGCTGATAAAAAAAATTAAATCCATCAGTTTTCCTAAACACATTAGAGTAAAGACAGAATTTCTGGTTCTAATTATTAATCAGTCGGATTTGAGGACACAGAATATTTGACTTAAGCTCAATATATGCACGAACAATGTCCCAATATCACATTTTGTATTGAAACAATTTTTCACTTTAGTAAAGTCTTTAGGAGAGGAGCCCAAGCTGCAGCTCTCGCTCAAGGTCATGGGAGCTTAACGCAGCCTTGTAGGTGTAACAAAGCTTAAACGTTATCTTCAACTTTACAGGCACTACAGGCATCTTCTTCCCTCCCCTCCAAGCCCCTTGTTATGCCTTAGTGTTGTAGGGATGAGATAAGGGAGAGGGAAGCTATCCATCATGCCTGAGGCCTGGGTGGGAATGCTTCTGTAGAAAGAAGAGGGACCAAGGGCTTGGGGCAGAGTTAAGGTGCATCCTGGAAATTTCGATAGAACATTTCCTGATTATTTTTATAGACTTGATTCTGGAGTTCAGCCATGATTTGGCAAACAGAATACGTGTGTGCTTATACCTGAGCACCTAAATCATCATACTGCATGTACAGGAATAGGCAAAGTGAAGCATGAGTCTAAATATTTTCCTGGATCTGATCTACTGGCAAGGACAAGCAGGTAGATTGGAGAATGGCTCCGATACTGTAACCATGTCACCACTTCCTGATGGAGCACAGGAGAACTATCAGGGAGTAAGCTAGCCCCTATGTACTGATGGAGCCTGATGGACCCGACCCACCAAGCTTCTGCACATGGGATCAGGCAGCTCTGCAAGGCCTCTCGGCTAGGAGGGCACAACTCTTAGTCCTTATAGTTGTGTTTCTCCTTCATGCAATATAGTGCATTAGGTTTGTTGTTGCCTTTTGCTGTGCAAGCAGATCTTGTACTGAGGAAAGGGGAAAAAATGGCTGAATTTTATTTTAGTTTTAGCCCGAAATGCCTTGCAGTCTTCCTGTTTTGTTTGGTTTTTTTTTTTCAAAGAAAAATTTTCATCAGCAGTTTAAGAGTTGGAAGAGATGGTGATTTCAGGAAAATCAGAAATAGTTTAAACATTTTCCACTTCCCATTCTGGACTATGGTGTTCTGCAGGAGGACCGAGAATGCTTGGCTTGCAGGGACAGGTCAGACACAGGCCCTCATCTAAGCCAGGATGAGTTCTGGCTACTCCAGTTCTGTAGTGGATGATAGATAAACTCCTCACTAAAGGATTACTGAGCTTTTAAAATATCTGCCCCTCCTGAAAAGGGCATTTATGGTGTCATCCCAAGAAAGGGACTTTCAACAGAACTCAGTAAGGAAGCAGACCAGAGAAGAGAGGATCTGTTCTTTGAGGCTTAGCTTTAAACCAGTGGGTGGGCACTGTTAAAATGAGTGGAAAGGGCTTGTGTCATTGCTGTAGCATTCCTCAGAGACCCCAGGATGTTTGATGTGAATTAACCCTTCCATAGGCTTGGAACAATACTCTGTTCCATGCATACCTTTTCCTGAAGGTGAACTTCTCCATTCAGCCACTCCACTGCAGTTAGGAAGAATCTCATCTCCTAGGTCTCATTTTCTAATCAACCATGCTCCATTTATGAACATCACTTGTGTACACAATTATAGTACAGTCAGTAACAGCGTAATGTGATTTGCAGGCACCTGCATCAAATATTTGAATAAACTCATAATAATGTCACATCAGATTTCCATTTTAGTGGCAAAAAATTTAATGCACACACAGTTATACAAGTATTTTCTGAAACAAGTGGCAGTACAAAGATCTTGTCTTCTTTCTGAGATACCAAGAGGCCTGTAATTCACTGTGTTACGCTCATGTTCAGAACCACGTTTGCTTCTATAATAACAGCAGCAAAAAAACCCTACAACCCCGTGTCTTTTCAGGCTCCCCCCGCAAAAGCCCACTGTCAACATAAAATGTAGGGCATCAAGATTAATGGCAGAGTAATGCACATAGATGTCATTTCCATTTTAATTCTAATCAGCATTTAGCATGGCAAGTGTCACTGTAATACAGCATATGGAAGCTGACACTTTGTCACTGCTATCGTGCAAAGGATTGTGGGTAATAGTCCAAAAGCTAGGGCCTTGCTCTGTTATTTCCTTCTGGTTAAATATCACATTGGAGCAGCAAATTAACTTTCTTTTGTTGTCACGTGCTATTCCGTAGCTGCTTTCGTGACATTGCTGACTCTGCAAGCTTGAGAGAGTACATGCTCGTGGTTGGAGGGAGGTGGTTTCAGGCTCCTTCAGCTTGCTGATGGCACTGAAACATGTGTCACGGGCGTGCCCATAGAAGAAAACAGAAAGAGCAGGGATAGAACTGAGAAATGTTTATTAGCTCTCCATCTCCAAATTTGTGCAAAATATTTTGCTGTTTCTTTCTTTCTTTAGCATTTCAGAAATAGGCTGTGAAACAGCAAGCCTCTGGGTTTTTCTCCCAGAGGCACTCTACAGTGAGTGCCTCAGCCTGCACAAGGCTCCTCAAGGAGCCTTATCTGGGGCTCTGTAGGCTAAACATGTCTGCCTTTTGTTTCTCTAGACCACCCCACTGCACAAATGTCAGGTCACACATATTGTGTGTGTCACTCTTCGGCCTCCTCATGTGCTGCTGTCACTGAATCTGCATCTCTTGCATTTGCAGCACAACACCTTTGTGTATCTCCTGCTCTGTGCCAGGTTTGTGACTTGCTAAACAGTTGAAATTCTTCAATGAGGTCTCAGAAGAGAGGACAAGGGGTTGCACTGCTTTTGGGGCGCAGTCTTATGGGGCACCCCTGTTCCAGGAACTCTGCTGAAAATCCCCCATCTCGGCTGAGGCTCAGGCAAAAACTTTTCCCCAGCTCTGTTTTTCTGGATCCTCCCATCATTTAACATTCAGGACTTCATTTATTCTTGTAAATACAAGCAACTGCAGAAGAGATAGCTGATTGTATCTGTAATTTTTCTTCCCTTCTGCAGGCTCCCAGATTTGGCTAACTATTCTTTTAAAAAGAATAAATAGCCCTTGGGAACATGTGAACTGGAAACCAAGATCTCATGGCAGTGAAATGTGCCTGTGTAGCTCATATATACTTCCTTGATAATCCTTTTCCTGACTGCTGTTCTCCAGGGCAGATAATGATTTTATCTGTAGATGTCACCCCTAGAATATCCACAAGGTGTATTCTTGAGTGAATTTTCAAAATAATCCCATTGTCTCATTTGGCTCTGCAAAATACTTGACCTTGGTCTGTCATTTCATGCCTTGAGGACAGTCCTTCTGCACCTTTCTCAAAATGGAAAGGGAAAGGGTAGCCACTGGTCTCTAGGCAGGGTTGCCAGGGTGTGGGAAGGCTCCATAAGGACCTTTCTTCCATAGTCACATAGGACTTTCTGCCATATTTACACAGGGTCTGCTACAGCAAAGTCACCACTGCTTGGGCTCAGTCCATTCTCCATCAGGAGCCTGACCCAGTAGGACCAAGTCACTGCTGACAGTTGTGATGAGTCCCCATCATGACATACACTGTTCACTGCTGGCAGCGCTCCTGTGCCTGCCTCTCATCGTGCTTCCCACCCAAGTCCTGTGGTTCTCATAGACCCAGGAGAGGGGCAGGGAGGTCAAATACTGTGTCTGGTTTGTGGACAGAGCTGACAAATATAATTTGTCCTCTTTTTCTATTTTATTATTCAAGGGGAGGCAGCCTAATCTTTCTAGTTTAAAAAAAAATTACAACAGAATCCTCTCCTGGCCACAAAGCAGCATATCCAAGAGATTACAATTTCCACTTTGTCATCTCTGTTGTAAAAAGCTTATCAACTGGATGTTTGCACTACACTTAGATTACAGGCAATGTGTTCTAATGGATGGGACTGGGACTTAGGAAGCTTGAATTTTAACTCCATCTCTGCTACTGGTTTGCTACGTGCCCTTGCAAAAATCACTGCATGGCCGTTTTTCCATTCTATTATTCAGCTCTTAAGTTTATCAGCCTTTCTAGAGAAAAGCCCGCTCTTCTCATAGATACAAAATCCAGTACAGTGGGGCTGCCCCACTCACAACAAAAACTGTTCAGTAATTGCCCAACACCAGTTCTGTCAGATATCCCAGCTTCCTTCTGGCCTCTGAGGTTGTCTCAGGTTTGAAGAGGGTCAACACGGGTATTCCTGAAGGGTGTGACAGAATTGTGCTAGATTAAGATCAGACAATTTTAAGTGGTTACCTCCCCTGTCTTTCTTCCCTTCTCCTCTGACAGACACTACTGCCCCCACCGCATGGTTGTCTGATCTGCTTGTGAATCAGTGCCTGAACCACCACAGTTTTCAGCCTGGCATGTTAAGGTAGAACGACTCTGCAATTGGGTGGGGATGATAACCATTTCAGTAATCTGATTTTAGTTTGCCACCAAAAGCAGTCATTTGATGAAGGAAGGAAGAGTTCCCAGAATGAATGTGTACTATATAGCATCAAATTTTAATTTTTAAACATTGAAAACTTCTTCTAGTACTGCCATTCCTCAAAGCCTTGATGACCACATCCAATAGGCTTGCGTCACTGTTGCCGTACTGGCACAAAGCAAGTATCAGCAAGCTTGGACATCACAAAAATCTCAAAATAAGAACAGAAGTTCACAAACATGAGCTGAACAGCCCTGTGCCCTGCCACTTCTCAGTCCAGAACCGCCTTGCTATTCAGACCAGATTGGAGGGATCACTTCTTTTAAAGAGATCTCGGGCTCCCTTTACTGTGAATGAGGCTTTGCAGAAGCAACCTTTGATTTCTGTGGCTTGCTTAGAGGGTTGATGCACCAATGTCAGATGGTATAAAAATATACGATGCCACTGAGTCTGTATGTAGACACCTAACAGGAACACACAGAGATGAATTTTAGGCTGGAGAGGGAGTCTTTTATATATGAACTTTCAGACATATTCCTGGTTTTCCTGACAAGGACAGAAGAGCACTGTCAAAAGCTTCTAAGAAACATTTCTACAGCACACATCTATGTCTATCTTCTCCCTTTCTTTTACTCCTTTTCCCCTTTACATGCCTGTCTACTATATATAGACTCATTGCTCTTATGATTTATATTGCTACTTGACATCTTCAATAGAAGTGCTGGTTTGTAGCATGCATGGCTTGGGATGTGTTTTAGAAAGACCAAATTTGAAAGCAAAGCTTGAGCAGAGCCTTCCACTCTTGCAGCAATCCCTGAGCTTCCTGTCTTCCTTGTATGTAAATATTGGGCTGATCACAGTTTTGGACAGAACAAATACTATAGGGGTAGGTTTCTGTCACCCAGTGCCACCTTACAGCTGAGCCTCCATCATGCGCAGGGGAGATAGAAGGAAGCTGAGCCTTCACGGCTGAGGTGTTCATTGGCATCTCTGCTAAGGATGATAGCAAAGAAGCGATGCTGGTTTGGCTGGGACTATTCTGAATTTTGACGTACTTCACTGGAAGACTGATGCCTTGGCCAGTGTCCCAGAGCTGCACATTAGAGTCCTTTCCTCAGCTCCCTGCTTGTCTGGTTCTCTCCCCAGAAAGTCCCATATTTCTGTCTGTAAATAGGTACAGTTCTGTCTGCGTGTTGGGAGTCAAGAACAAATAAAGCTAAAGCCTGATAGAGGGGCAGCTGGAAAAGAGAGGTGCAGCCTGCAGGGAAGAGTGGAGCTTGTTTCCAGAGAGAAGCACAGATCCCTGTTCAGGGATGGTGCTGAGGAAAAGGAAGGGCTGCAGGGTGAGGAGTTAGGTAGGAGAGGGCTGAAACCAAGGAGCATAGCAATGGCTGAAGCAGATTGCTGGCGGTGAGAGGACTCTCACAGTTAATAGGCAGGAGGCAGTAGGGGAGCATGTGCTCACTTACATCATGGAGGTTAGAGGGTAGTGCACTGATTGCTCTTCCTCCTTACTGGCAATGCTGAACTAGCAAAATGACATTGTTTCCTCTCAACAGAAAAGGAACTGAGGCAGCAACCTCATCAGTATACCACACAAGACAATTGATATAAAGCATTCCCCAGTTAGTACCATTCTAAAGAATCTTTAAAAGATATTTCTTTTCTGTTTTGTAGCAATCTCTTCAGCTCTTGCTGATCCCTAGGGAAAAGAAAAAAACACAAACCACAACCTAGCTCTGAAAACAAAAAATAACCCCCAGCAGACATCACAGGACTGGGATCAAGAGATAACAGCAGAGAATTCCTCTCCTGCATGCAGGTTAATTAAATGACACAGATAACCTTGTGCATGCCCAGGAAAAGTGTGTTTTCTTTCTGAAATCATATCAATCATTTAATTATCCTACTTCTCACGCTGCCATTATCTAGAGCTAAAGGCTGCACAATTATTTCTTGATTTAATTTTTTAAACTCACCTTTTTTCTTTCAAAGTCTGAGTTATCACTCAGTTAAAGATACATGTAGGCACTCTAGCCCACATTTGACCTCCCAGCTTATTTTTTCGAAGTTCTCGCATTTCATTTTTCATCACCGTGTATGCTAACAACTTCTTAGTGGCGTATGCAGCAAGTTAATTGGTATTTGTCACACGTGGTAAAGTAAGATGCTCAAAGTCATAGAGTAGGTCAGTGTTAGAGAAGGGGTTCATTCCCAAGCTAATGAACTCTTTCTAGAGCTTGCTTCTGTCTCACCTTGTCGACTTTAGGAAACAAAGATGGACTTTAGGCTTTGAATGCCCTCAATCTCTGTAAAAATAGTTTTAATTAGTATCTCAAATCAAAGGGAGAAAAAACTGCTCATCTTCTTTGGTGATAAATACACTGTGAATGCATCAATACAGGTGTACTGCAAACAACACACCACATAGTTTGGCCATAGCTGACTGACTTTGATCAAAATAAAATGACTTCTAGAAGACTTGAGGGTGTTGCAGGGAAGAACTGGATTTACATCATCTCTGTGGTGCAGAACTGAAAAACAGGGGAAGCTTCAGGGCAGAACTGAGTGAAATCAGCTGAGCTGCATCGTGTTGCCGGACAGAAATGGCAGGTGGAGCTGTGAGTGTGTGAAAATCATTTGCAGAGCTGGATGGAAGCCTGAGGCTGCCGTGGCAGTGGGGGTCTGCCGGACAGGACCATGTACATTTTTCTGATCTATGAGCTGTTTTCCCAGGATACCAGGTCCCAAGTCCCAAACCTTGCATGAACCACCAAACTTGCAAACCTGCATTGTGTGCCAGAGCCCACTCTCCACTCCTCACCCCATGGTTGTATTCCAGGCCAAGGTGTGTATGGGCAGCATGTCTCCCAAGATTTTCAATCCACAGGTATGTGCTTTTGCACTACCAAAAGCAGGGTGATGGGAGGCCAAGAAGGAGTGTGTGGGGAAGCTGGAGTGATGGAGAGAACTTCCTGTGCATTAGGAGGAAATTCTTATTGGCTTTGACTGCAATTTGTGCCTTGACAGCCTGGGTCTCTCGCCAGCTGTTTTTCCTGCACTGAGTGTTCGGCTTGCTCTTGTTCACACTGCATTCTCCAGGACTGTATTATTTTTTTTTCTTAACCAAAGAGCTGCCAGCTGGTGTTGTTGATCACACCCCCAGCAGCAGGCACAAAGGCCAGCACACACTTTACACAACACTCCTTCTCTTTCCCATTCTATTTTAGCACTAATAAAAACATTGTCATTTTAAACAAGCAGCTGGGAGTGTCACTAATTTCAGTCTTTTCATTAAGGTGGTTTGGCAGAGCTTTTTTCGTACAGCTCTTCTTGCCCCAGAGCTATGGCTGAGCAAGGGTTGGCCAGAGTCCAACCCCGTTCCACATGCCAGGTGCCAATCCTCAGTCTGCAGCAGTTTGTAATCCTAACCTATCCACGCTGCAGAAGCAGCCCTTGTCAACTGTGTGCTCCCTTTCTTCAAACTCCCCCAGAGCCTCCCCGCGTTACCCTCTGCTGAGAATTGTCCCTGACCACATTATCCATTCTGTAGAGCTTCTGAGCCCTTCCTCCCTCCATTGGCAGTCATTGCTGTCCCTCTGCTAAGGGCACAAATCCCTAACTTACCCATCCTTCCTCATACAGAGTTAGTCAACAGCAGTCACCCTATTGCAACAGCCTAACCTGCCTGACAACTTAGATTTTGAAAAAAAATGGAATTTGATGGAAAATGATTATGTGCCTTTTTGGATATTTATGGAGAATTGCTCGTAAGTTTAAGGAATATGAAAGAACTTGTAAAGATAGTGAATGAGCACTGGGCTCTGGCACTGTGGGCTAGCCAGAGGGGAGAATCTGCCTGTCAGAAGTGACAGAGAGGGTAGCCTGCAAGGTGGAATCAGGCAATACTGATTCATCCCACGTAACTTTAGGCACTTAACTGAGGTGCTTCAACTAGGAATGTGGTTGCCCTGGGTTCTTTGTATGGTCCATAGAAAGCAAGAGGCTATTGAAGATCTGCTTTACTCTCTGGAGGTGTTTCTTTCTCCCCTGACTGTAGAGGGAGCCTAGCATGAAAAGGTTTCCGTCTCAGATGCTGAATTTAAGTAGCTGAAGTTGGATGCAATGAATCTGGGCTTTGGAAACCTGCTACTGCTTACAGTGGCAGACTGATGAGTCTCCTACATCTGTTTTACAGAAGGCATCTTTTTTTTTCATCCAGTACCTGTGTAGTTACCTGTCTAATTCAAAGAAGTTGAGTATGTAACTTGTGTTAGGAGTACCTCATGAAGTGCTGAGGTCTAGATGTCCGAAGTAAACACCTACCACTGACTTTTTCAAGATACAAGATTAACCTGAGTCACTGACTTTTCCTCTCTCTGATGGATATCCTTTCCATACCCTTTCCATTTCTATTATATCTATATCAGCATGCATGAAAGAGAGGAAGTGTAAATAGAGTCAGGGCACATGATAAAGAGCAGGGTAATACATTTTTTATTCCCACCAGTTAGGGATGACAGCATCACATATTTACTCTCAGTGAGTTGTGGATGTTTGCTTCTAACAAATGTAAATCAGGAGTGTGGTACTGCACCATCCATCACTCAGTATTTTTAGACCATTCCAGAGTTGCTGAGGTTGTACCTGAAGTCGCTGATGTTATTAATAGGGGTGGCAGTGATAACAAGATGCTTTGATATCTTATTTCCCAGTGGGGTTCAGTCCTGCACAGTGTGTATTCTGTATCTGTATTTTTCCAGCCTTGACTTGTCTTCTTGCCCCCCTGGTGTTCGAGTGACAGCCTTCATTTTAAGCATCTTAAGAGAAGTGATGATAATTTTCATCACCTGCACTTGCAGTTGCCCACCTTGTCTTCCTAAGCATCCAGGTAGTGACCCATCACATCCCTTTGAGTGGCTCCGAACAAGCAGACAGAGCAGCACACCTGGCTAACCTTCAGTAATACAGGAGGGGAAAGCCAGCATCTGAAGGTCTCTTTTGTGACAAATTGTGCTGGGCACTGCTGTGTACTAGCAGGAGGTGGGAGGAGAATAAGGAACAAAAAAGCAGACGATTGATTTAGAGAGATGGCTGTCTGCTGTCAGCCGCCTGTCACTGCAGAGCAGGTAAAGGGTGATGAAAGCAGCCTGTAGGGCCACTCAGTCACCTTCTCTCTCTTTCTCTTCATTCCTCCCACTTGGAGGGCAGGGGCAATAGGGTGCATGGCCATGCAGTCAGCCTCCCTTGGGTTCACAGCTAGTAGCACTTCAGCGCGAAAAAAGAAGGTGGAATGTCTCCATATTTGCTCATATTTTAAAACAACACTAGAAAAACCCCACCCTAAACAATTACCGGTCTTTCCACCTACTCTCCCACTCTCCATTGTTCCAGCACAGAACTTGTCAGCCTTCCATCCGTAAGAGAGACGAACTGCACGCAGGGAGGAGGGGTGAGGGAAGGCTGGGGGCTGGAGCCATTTAAGCTGTCACCAACTCTATCAGTGCATTTAAATCACTGACACAGAATTACAATGCCACATATTGCAGTTCAAAAACAACCAGCACCAAAATTCCCATCAGCGTAGCATCCTTCCTCCAGGATAATGCGTTTTCTAACTTTATAGTATATTGGTATACAAAGAGCAGGGCAGACTCATGGTCTGGATAGTGTAGCAAGGATCTATACGTGGAACTTTTTTCTGCTGCTGGGTAAATCAAATTCAAACAGCACAAGCCATTTATGCTCTCCTCTTTCTTTCTATTTAAATGGGTTACTGCTGGTAAGCGCCATAATAGTTAAGGATCTGTCAGCAATTCCAATACAAAGAAGAGCAATCACACCTTTAAGCAGACTCCCAGTGATGGGCTGTAGACTATCAAAGTTAAATAGATTCTTAAAACCCTAGCCGTTAGGGCTGGGAAATCTTTCAGCACTAATAGTGCATGACTGTTCCCCGCAATGAAACCATCATGGTAAGTGGTTTAGCCCGTACTTCTCAAGAACATCTCATTATGCCCTTGTGGCCACCCCCCTTCAGGTCAGGTATCCCATCATCTAATCTGCATCAATTTTAGAACTTGTCCCCTCAAGGAACCTTCAGTCAGGGGAGATGATGCTGCTTTTTCAGGGACCTGTGGTCTTGGGGGTTAGTGCTGATGCTGGCCTATCTGTCTCATACTTAGTATATCAATTTTTGCACTGCCAAATCTCTGGCTTTGCCTGTGATCACAGTGGCTGACCCTCAGAGAAGGTAAGGGACTATGGTTAGTGCCGGCTAGTAGAGGTCTCCTTTAACTGTGATTTATAGAGTAATTGCCTGTCTGTAGCACATGGATACACTGTTGGCCATGCCTTTGTTCCCCTTCAGTTCCTCTTGAATGCACTATATACTAAGCATTATCCTCTCTCCCTGGGTTGCCCTTCTCAGAGATACACTCTTCCATTCCCTGAAACTCCTATCAATCAAAGCCAGTACCTCTGAATTTTTGCATCAACTCTGCTTCACCTTTTCTGGATTCTCTGCAATTTATTTACATCTCCCTTGTGTTACCTAATGTGATTTCTCTGTGTGTTTGATACTGGTTCTTCCCTGACAGTAGTCTGTAGCAAATTGCTAGGGAATAATACAGGAAACAGGGCATGTACTGAGTGATCTTTCTCTTGGTGTATTCTCCCAATTCTCAACAATCTGCAATGTAAACACTTCTTGAGACAGAGTTTGGGACAGGAACAGTAAGACTAGAGGAAATAGCTAGTGCATCTTCATTGCTTGACAGCTGTTCTGAGGTGGGACAGAGATTTTTTTTCCAATGACAGTCATTTGATGAGATGCTGTAGGAGAACAGTCTGTTCTGATGTGTAGAACTCTATGTTTTCTTTATAAATTCCTATGAGAACATAAAAAGGAAAATCCAAGGAGCCGCTTGATTTTAGGTCATATTATGTTTGGTTAAAAATGGGAGACAAAGTAAATAGAATTTCTCTTCTTACTGGGACACTGATAAAAAGGCATGGCATCTCGTACTTTTGGAGAATTGCAAATGAAGATTGAAAAACTTTGGTTTCATTGAGAAAAGACAGGTTGCAGCAAGGAAGTTCAAAATTTGTGAATAGAAACTCCCCAGAATGTACTAAGACCTCATTTTGACACAAGTTGACTTAGCAAATGGGTGGAGCAAAATAAGATACTAAAGTTGTTCCAGCTTCTCTTTATGATTCCTTTGCTAAGGATTACTGCCACTGCAGCTTACAGGGCGAAGTCCAGCAGTTTTGCCTGAGAGCTCCCTAAAGCGTACAAAGTCAATGGCTTTGCTCTGAAATAGGCTAAGCAGCTCCCACCAATTCTGCTACAAACCTTGCCTCCTTTGGCAGAGGGTGACAAACAGCCTGAGAGTAGAAGCCTCTCACAATACTCCAGCCATTTGCCAAGTGAACGTACGTAAGCCCTCACATGTTGAGCAAACCGCCCTAATGCTGTGCCCTGATGTTGTTCCACTTGGTCTCATCCTGTAAAAGAGTAAGATCACTGCTACTCTCCACTCCACAATAGTGGAATAGCTGTTGCTACAGCACCAGATTAGATGTCTTTGTCCTCGTGCAAAGTGAAGAATTGGACTGCTCCCTACCCTACACTCCTTTATTTCTGGCTGCTTTGTATATTGCTTTTTACTTGACCCTTGACACATTCTGGTTGTTTTCATTTAGTGAAGGTAATTGTCCTTCAACAAAGCCATTGCAAGTAGGGAAAGAGGGTGCTTAAGAGAGAATAATGCAGAACAAAATGCATCAGTACCATGATGTACGCAGATTCCTTTCACCAAAACTGAAAGCTCAAGCCTCTCATCCTCTCCAGCAGAGAAGACACTAATGGCCTCGCACACATACCTGTGTGTTTTAGGGATGTCCTAACATGAGTTTGAAGTTGTGTGTTCTGTTCATCTAGGTCTTAGGGCAGATTCCTCTGGGTTCCTCTCACTTCCACCAAAGGTCACAGTGCTTACCCTTTATTTGAGTCCTGCAGAATCACCTCAAACCAAAGTAGCCCTTACTTTGTTTCTCTGCTTTTTTTTCTTTAAGTCAGAGGTATTATGTGGGACTCATCTCCTGAGTGTGGAAAATATAGCAGGAAGTACACTTGGTATTACTACTCTGCTGGGTATAATGATTACTCAGCAGACTATGAGATGTGAATTTAGTCATCTTGCACCAGTTCCTAGCAAGGCAGGGCCCCACTGAGGTCACGACATGGCTGGTCTTTGTCACAAAATGGTGCTGAAAATGACCTTGTACACCTAAAGGAATCCTTTCTGAACACAAATGACAGGAAAAAATGCAGTATAGGCTATGCTGTGCCGAGCTGGGGAATCTTCTTTTCTCATGGTGCTTTTCCCAAGGGGTAGTTAGACTTTAAGTAGTCATGTCCTTCTTAGCAAAGAGAGGCATAGATTTTCCTCATTCAATACAACTTTAAAATACTAAGCTGCATATGTTTGTGGGAACAGGTATTCACTGTTCCTTGAACAGGATTGTAATTCTTCCGTAGAGCATGAGAGCCATGATTAGGAAGCCAGGATTGCTCTGCTCACAGGAATCCTGCCATTGTCTTTGATTGCATGGTATTAACTGTAAATTATACCCTTTTGGAGACCGCATGTAAAAATAAAATAAAAAAAATTGTCAAAAGACAGAGAAAATATTGATTCCAGAGGTAGCGGAAACTATGGCTTGGTTAAATTAGAACCTTAAAAAAATAATAACAAATGAGCATTTGTGAGGGTGAAATAGGGACTAGGAGAAGAGGGCCATGATTCTCCCCTTAGGCATATGCAAATTTCAAGTAGCCCCACTGCAGGCAATGAAATGTCACTGGTTTAAGTAAGAATCTGGCTCAAGGTATTAAGGAGGAGGTACAGGACATGGATAACAGGGTTATTATTAAGGTGCTGGTTAACTGGAAGCCTACTTAATTAAAAGCACAATATATAAATGAAAACAGAAGAAGCTACAGCCTGAGACTGCTGTTAAGACCTCTCAGATTTCTGATGCCATTTCTACCTATTAGTGACACAAGTTTCCATGTCGGCTTGTTCCCAGGAGTCAGCTTTGTCTGTTATTCTACGCTGATGACAGATACCATTGCAATCAGTCAGCCTACAATTTAACTGGTAAACTGGAATTGCAACTGGACTTTGTCTCGCTCCAGTCCCTGGAGGCCTCCCTGCAAAAGCTTTGGAGGTGCAAAATGGTGGTAGAATTATAATCACTAAAACTCTTCAAGCCTGAGGCTGCTGAAAGCTGAATATAGATAGCCTGGAGAGATAATGGGCTTGCAGAAAAAGCAAAGCATAGAACAGATGGCTTTTTTTCATAGATTCATAGATTTTAAAGCCAGAAGTGTCTATTAGATCATTGAGTCTGGCTTGTTGCATGGCATAGGCCAGAGAATTTCACCCAGAAATTCCTGTTTCAAGCCCATACTTCTGGCTGAGCTAAAGTGTATATCTTTAGATCACACATGCTGTGGATGCAATTCAGACCTAACAATTCTATGAATCTATTTATCTTTACCAGTTAGGGAATATATGCCTAGCTGTCCCTGCCTTGTCTGTTAAAAAGGCTAAATGAAGGTCACTGGGCAAAGACAGAAAAGAAGAAAAACAGCCTAGCAAAGCTTTGAATGAATAGCCAGGGCAATGACTGCAATTTAAAACCTGTTGGTGAACCATTTCAACTCCCGCACAGTGCACTGAGTGAGCACAGTATTCATTCTGCAGGTTTGTGCTCCTTCATCCTTCTTGGATCTGGTTTTATTGGAAGCTCAGCACACAAACACAACCAAAACCCTCATCTTACTATTCCTCTGCCACACTTTGCTGTTCTTAGAGTTCACCTCTAAGATCCTCACAGTCCTAGTTCTCTGACGAAAACAACAGTCTTTTCACTCTTACAAAGTTGGTTGGAAGCCCTTTTCCATCCATACCAACGCGCTTTGACTCTGTAGTAATTACGCAGATTTTTTATGCGGCGTTCTAGTAGGAGACCACTCCTTTCTTCTGCGCAGCATCTACCACCACTTCAGTCCAGGATGGATTGGCACTTGCATCCTCTTGCCTCAGGAATCCATGAGTAAATCTATATCCCACTATCTTTTATGCCCCAAGCACATATTAGTTCCACAAAGATTATTTTCTTTTTACCTTTCTGAGTTCTACTGTCCCAACACAAAGCCCAGATTAGCCATCCTATTGTCCTCAATTTTTCCCATCCAAATCTTCTTAGCTGCCTGATTGTTGTTGATGTTTCAGGAAAGGGACACTACAGAGATCATTCAAGGGGGAAAAATGCAGTGGTTTCTGGGGTGATAGTCAAAGGATTTTAAGAAGATTTATATGACATATTACTTATGATTTGAGGGAACAGATTTCATGACCTAGGAGATCCATCTGTTGTTCGTATCACCTTTTTCTTTTTTTTTTTTTTTTTGGGGGGGGGGAAGTAGGTCAGGGACCTTTACAGACTTTCTCTCTTCCCTTTCAGTGATGTTCTCTCCTTTTCCAGAGCCTACCTCACTGGAAATCATTATACATCCATAGAAGGCAGACTGAGACTTCCTTTTGCACTTTATCCCAATACTCCTTGAAAAGCAAGAGGGTCCCTGTAGAGGAGAGGGAGCAACGTTGTGAGATTAGCTAGTGCCTCTCTGATCCAGGGGACAAACCAGGCTGTTATTCCACTCCTTGTCACAGGAATAGAAAACATTTTTCATGTGACAGTTTAGCCAAATCACCTCGCTATCAGCAGTTATCTACTGTATGTTTCTGTTAATAGATATTCTCATAGAAAGGTTATGATAAAAGAGCTGGGAAGGAAGGGAAGGAATTACAGTGGATGGTGAGAATGAAAGAGGCACAAGTAACCTGAGCATGACACATTCTTATAAACCTGTCTTTTATTTCCTATGTTTAGAGAAAACAGTTCTCAGTTTATGGCCTTTGTTCAATCAGAGAGAAAATGAGCTATAAAATCAGAGATAGGAAGGAGTTAACCAATTTCCAATTCAGTGTGTTACAATTTGCTTCAGTAATAATAATAAAAAAAGAACAATACTGGGAAACATAATTTTTAAAATGAAGACTACTAAATCAATAGGCACTACATGACTAATCATTTTCTATTTTCTTGGTGGAGGAAGGTAGAGCTGTGATCAGAAATCAAAAGCAGAAGTCCCCAGCTTCTCTGCAATTCTGACAAATTCTGCTTTACTGTAATCCACAAGAAAGGAGATTTTCACATGAGCATAAACTAATGCTGGTAAATGGCATTAGAATCACTGCCCACTAGCATCATCTCATTTTGTGGAAAGATAATGAAATCCATTTGGTGCTAGATGAGTTAATTCCCAAAATATCCACGTTTGTTGGCAACCGAGTGTTTCAGCCTGAGACACAGAGGTCAGAGGTGACTTTATCACTTACACAATCTTCAGTTGTGGTGGGACTTCACATAATAGCTACTTAAGCGTGTGTTTGACTTGCAGCATGTGAGTAGTCCTGTCAGCTTCAGTGAGACTACAGACTCTGTAACGAAGGCAGGTGTTTCAGTGCTTCTTGAACCTGCCACTCCAGTAGTAATTTGTAAAATGCTATTTGTACAAATAGTTCTCAAAGTAGCAAACAAAGGTGAGCAAATACTCTCTCTCTAGACATTGAATATCCCGGAAACGCACAGCATCAGTAGAAGACTGGGAGGAGACGCTCAGGAATGAGATTTCAGTGTGCACTGCAGTTCCTCAAATTACTTTGAAAATTTCAACCCAGATTTCATAACATCAACCCTGAGCCTCCACAGCCCTCTGGCACTTAACCACCCCTTTGCTCTTCTTGGGTTTGATAGTAGATGTCTTTGATACTGCAGCTTCTTAGAAATAAACAAAAGTGTGCTGGCTAATGGTTGTAGCATTTTTCTGTACAGTATCTTATACTCTAAAGGACTCAGCACAGCTGCCATAGTAGAATGCATCCCAATACAAGGTAGAGTGCAATAGTTGTTTAACAGGACAAAGCAACCAACTTAGAAGTTTTAAAATCAACAGTTTTAACATGGCATCCTTCCCACTCACACAGACCATTTGGTGTACTGACAATATACTGCACAGACAGTGGGGTCGTTATATGCAGAATTGGCTCATTGGGTCATTGCTTCTGGGGACTGGGGAAGGAAAGGACATACGTGTCAGGAAAGTTGTCACCTAACTGAAGTGTCCATAGTGCTTGGCATTTTCTACTCCAATTCTGTTCAGTGTTGGAAAAGGTAAATGCCATTCACGCCTAGAATCACTGTATGCCAGGCTGCACAGTACACAATCCCCTTTGCCAGTGCAGTTTTTCAGAGGTCCATAGTGTAAAACGTATCACTGAAAAGACACAGGTTAGTCATATTGTTGTGGAACAACACGGTTCCACAAATGAGGACATGGTGAAGTGTGGTGTATGGGACAGGCACGAGTGACTCGCAGCATGTGGCATTCTGGTACAAGAAATACCTAAGCCACATTCTCTGCCAAGGCGTGTGTGACAGGGAAGCTGCACTCAGCCTGTCAGGGGTGGGTGACAGCAAACTGAGCAGCACGAAGTATATGAGTGATGTCATCTGAGCACATCAAAACCCACCATTGCTTCTGAACAGTGGTGGAGCAATTGGAATAATTGACATAAATAAAAAGCATTCCGATTTGACAGAAAGTCTTGGGGTGTATTTTCTAGCACATACTCAAATACCAACTGAAAGTTACTGGGCAATAGGCAAAAAAACCCAAACCTTAGTTTAGCAAAATTCCTTTTGCAATGGAGCCTGTGTTTTGAAGGTGCCTGCTTTAGTATACAAGTGTTTGTGGGAGATTAGTACTTATTAACTAATAACCTTTGATTATGTTTACTCCCACAGCTGATTTGCTCAGGTGTTTGTCACATAGAAGTAGAAATAAGCTTCAGTGACACAGCTTGTTCATGGTTCAGTCTGCAGAGTTTTGTAATTTCTTGGCAACTAAGTGATGGATTACTATTTTCTGTAAAAAATCTCTTTCCTGAAAGGCCTTTCATGCAAGGACTCTGGGGTAATTAGAAAAATAATAACCTTGCAATACCCTCTTGATCTGTTTTTAATGAAATGAAGTGTGGGGAGGGTAGGTGCTTTGTCCATAGTCAAATACTGAGTAGCAGAACTGAAAATAGAACCCAGGAGTCCTAGTTTCTACTCTTTGCCTCTAAGAAGCACTTCCACTACTCATTGGGTTATCAGATGTTTAAAGAGTATCTGTCTTTTTTTTGGTACAAGACTGAAAAAAAATGTGTACAGGGAAACCTTGCGTTGGCGGAAGCTGGACCAGATTAATTAGCAGATTTATGCTGGATCCTTAGTCAGTTTTCTGCAACTCAATCATGGTTTATTGAGCACATCAGTCATTTGTGAATGTTACCTTTAAAACAGCCTGGTGAAGTATCACGTTCATTTCGAAAACAAGGAAATAAAAGCACAGAGTAGATGAAGTTACTTGTCCAAATTCACAGAGGGAATCTTGGACACACCTGTGAATTTTACTGGCAGCTTTCTTTTTTCCTCAGAAAAGTCTCTTCTCTGTTAGACTGCATTGTTTCCAGAGTTAAGGGTATGCATCCCTGTTAGGGCATTAAAACCCAAATGGAGTTTCTGGATACATGAATGAGTAGCTTCCAGGATCTCAGCCTTGAATTAAAAAAAAATCAAGCTTCTAAAACAATAGTATAAATTTGACAAATGCCAGAAGCTGCCAATCTGACACTAATCTCTTGAAAAGGTGACATTACCTCTTCACAACTCAGTGGAGGCTATATGCAGTGCCACTGTAGCCCTTGAAAAGTCAAAACTGTGCTGTCCACGTACCTGTGCATCAGAATATATCAGGAAGGAGAGGTAATAAGGTAATAGAAAATGTTGCACCAACACACCTAAATTTCTAGAGAAGCTTGCAAGTTTAGAGAGATGCATCTAGAGAAGATTGTAATATTTGCCCTTGTAGAAGGGCAAAAAGTTCTGTGCAACCATTCAATTGTCTTTGGCTTAGCTGCAGGGGTTTGCCTTTAAAAAGGGAGTGGGGGAAAATCTGTAGCTCTTGAAAGACAGCATTAGATCTTCTTTCTTACCCTTCATTTCTAAATCCTCTGAACCTCTGATTTTTTATTTCCTGGGCTATAACTATAAGCTGCCTGAATTGCTGGTTTTCAATCCAATTTCCACTAGTCCTGTCACAAAATCTGATAGACAAAATACCCTTTTCTTAGTACAGTTGGCACCAGGTTGAAAGCAGTGAAGACTGAAGTCCTGCCTGTATGCTTTGAGCTGGCAGTCCTTGGGTCATGTCACTGCACGCTTTCCAAACTTTACCATACCATGTAGTCTCACTGTCATAGAGGAGTCACCTTTAGGATTCACTCTTGGTCGTCTAGTTGTAGTGACATTCCCTGGCCAGGTTGTCATCCGAGGAGAATGAAACCAGAACCTCTGATTTAAAAACAAAAGACTTCATTTGAACCAAAGATCAGCTAATTTTCTAACAACGGACTCATTTTCCTGTACAGGACCTGACTTCACTGTCTTTCACGGAATGTAAGTTTAATGGAAAGTTCTATTAGTAACTGGAGTGATACTGTCAGTTCTTTACATACATGCCTTTGAATCATAAGCCAGGTATCAATATTTGCAGAGTCATGCTGGTCTGTGTTGATCTTCTACCAAGCAGTAAAAGACTCTTCATCCCATTCCCATCTCATCCATCTCTAATTGGGTCAGTGTGGGCAATGTTGCTTCTTTTCTGGAGAGGAAAAAAAACTCTTCACAGACAGCTCAGATCCCATCTGTTGAAGGTAAATAAGAATGTCCACCTCTGCATTTGTGAGTGAAATTGTATTCAGGATGTTGGAGAGATGTGTTATGTTACTAGGCAATGAAATGAGGAGGCTGTGATATACCTATAGGTATTAAGATCCTTGTGGCTGAAACAGGGAGGAGCAAAACTGCTCTGGGCAGAGCAAATGTGCTTTCGTATGTCACCATCGTGACATGCAGCAGCTCCTAGGCATATCATTGTGTCTGCCTGTTACAGACACATGCAGACATGTGCACAGTCATACAGCCATACACAAACATCATGACACAGCAAATACAGTCTGCAAAGAGAGCTAAAAAAAGGCTGCTAGAGTGATAACAGTATCCAAACTTCCTGCCGGGATGTGCCGTGGGTGGCAGAATAAATCTAGTTCTTCTTCCCCTCTGGGAGCAGCTGCCTGCTGGAGAGAACTAGGCGGTGCATTAGCATTGCATTGCAGTTTATTAGCAGAGGGATTCTGGACAATGATGTTTCATAATAAACTGATCAGAGTGATAAAACAGCCATTCCAGTGCTGGAAGCAGAGGACTTGCTGAACAGTTTGCTCATTCATGGAGACTTGGTAGAAGAGGAAGCAGCTGAGAGATTTTCATTAGCTGTGGGAAGAAGAATGACAGGGAGTTGTCCACTAGTTGGTTTGTGAGGAACATTAATTGCTCACAGGAAAAGGAATGTTTTCTGGAAAACAGTTCTTCATTATTTTATTTGACTTTGTTGCAGCTTCTGTGAAGATGGGAAGGACTGTTCCACTGCTCACTTGCCAAAGTGTCTCCAAGCCTGTGCTCATTGTTACGCAGAAGTTGATAGCATCCCTATGGTATACTTAGACTATAGCTGTGTGCCCAGTCAAACCTTGTCTCCCCAGTGTTCACCACTGCTGGAGCCCTGCTGTTTCCATTTCAGAGAGCTTTTGTTTGGCTTGGCCATAATAAGGACATCTTCATCCAAGCCACCTAAGTCCAGTACTGTGCTGACTGAGCAGCTGGTCTTGCTAGCAGGTCTTGACATGTTGCCTATTACCCAGCTGCACATGATGGTCTACTACGTGACAAAATAAATTTTGGACTGCAAAAAAAATTGGGCATTTGCTCTGCTCATAAAAGTCCCCACCTGTATGGGGAACGTCTAATGACATTTGAAAGGTTGGAGGACTGAGTTTCTATCATAGGCCCTGCTCTGTTCCAGTCCTACAATGCCGCTCAGCAGAGTCCAGCATTTTGCAGTGACCTCATAAGGATTAAATGTATCAATCAGTCAATGCTGGCTGTGGGAAAGGCTGAGTCAAGCTCTGACAATTGCTCTCGCAGTGAGTTTATCTCAGTAGAGTGGGTCAAGAGCACCCTGTGCAAAGGTTTCCCAGGCAAAATGATTTATAAAAAAAGAAAAGCCTTCTACAAAACATCAGTCCATCAAGGTTTATTGAGCTTCCTATTTCTTATGAATCTTTCCATGTCATTTCAGTTAACTTTTTAAACATTAAGATACTTACGAAAATAATATCAAAATTATTATCAACTATTCTATGCACTATGAATATGTTTTAGTAAACAAAACATGATAATTTTATGTATCATATTTTATTTACTGAATGTATAGTATTCAGCAAATAAAAGTTCAGATGTGTTTTCAAGACAAAAAATGGTAGAAAAGGATTGAAAACATGTCACGGGCACTCTCCTGACAAAGAAGAAATGGGTCTATTTCAAACCCTATAAGAAGGAGAGAGTTGAAATGTCACTCAAGATGGGCTTATGTGCCCAAAAACTTTTCTTTTTTTTTCCCCATCTATACTGATAGGTCTTCTAAAAGATATTAGCCTTATTGACATCCTTAGATATTCACAGCACAGCAACTTTCCTGCCACAACCTTCTCTCTAAATTTCAAGCAGCATATTCTGAGTGCATTTGGCTGGAGTTTCTTCTGCATCAGTGCCATATCCTCGGGGTGGCTGCTGGAGATTTGGAGCCTGGCCCCACTTGTGCTGTAGCACTCAAGCAGTCCAAGGGGCAGCTCTCTCCATGCACTGTGGGTTCACAGCTCTTTCCCAGTCCTTTCCAGAGCTTCCTCATACATGCTGTTACCTTAGCACTTATGCTGTGGGGAAAGGGCCAGATGTCCTCTGTGAGAACAGAAGAAAAGGACAGGATGACTCTTCCGGGAAGAGGCTTTCCTCCTCCTGCTCTCCCTCCTTCTGTGTGTGCTATGGCTGAGAATGCTCAGTCCTGAGACAGACACTTATTTGGATAAATGCTGTGCCTGGTGTAAGGCAAGTTGCTGTCATTCTGCTGTCAGAATGCGCCGTATGTGAGGACTTGATGTCTTCCTTACAGTGTGGTGGGCCTTTAACAACGTTAACATTTCTTGTGACCCTTAGAGTAAAACTTGGTTGATAACCAGATTTTATACAAAGAGATGCTAATTCCTGTTTAATTTTCTCCCTTTTATTACTAATCATATCACTGCAAAACGTCGTTTACAGCAATATAAATAGGATCCATTGCTGGAGGGAATTGTGCAGCTTCTGTCAATTTTTCAGCACCCAAATGTGAAACAGAAGCAATTAAACTCTGAGGGGAAAAAAGTAACAGTGTGGAACACATCAGAAATCGGGTCATGAATTCACACAGATGGGAAAGCCAGGAAGCAGTGGGAAAGCAGGATTTTGATTGACTCACCGTCAACAGTAAATGAGCCATTGGCAGTTTACTGTCAATTTTTTGCTTTTTAATCTGCAAGTTCCAGAGGTGATGGCACCCTCTTCGACCCGCTGCTTGGGGATGGGAGAGGAGAGGAAAGCAGAACAGAGAAAGCAATCGCAGGAGTTTAGGAGAGGATAGGGGATGGGTCAGCATCACAGAGCGAGGAAGGCAATTTTATCATTCTCTAAATCTGATGTGGGGAGCTAAAATTATACAATATCCAGGCAATAGTCATGGGCGTTAAAAATATCCCACCCAAAAGGGATGGGGTCTCTGCAGATTAAATAATAATAGCGTTGCGGTAGTAATTAGAGGCATTGACCAGATCCAAACCCTGTTGTGGGAATTGTTATACAAATATAGTTAAGGATGGTTCTCGCTCCAAAAAATTTATAAAGCAGAAGGGAGAGAGTAAGGAGTAGAAGCCTCCCACCTGAAGATAGAGGCAATGGGACCCTAACATGGCTTCAGTGTTATTTAGGAACATGCACGGTGCAGACAGGCATTGCTCTTTTGTTTGCTTTTATAGAGCATCTGCTGAATAGGCTGAGAGGAAAAAGAGATGTGATGTTCAAATCACTCCACTTCCATGCTAGTCCAGTTTTCTCCAGTGGAAGTCCAAGACCCAGCCACAAGACTATGGGGCACACCAGGATCCTCACAGGCTACGAGACCTATTTGCCCTTGCTAGCTAGGAGGTGCCCATAGCCTGAACCAAGCTCACTGGGATTTGTGGGATTTTCATACCACACAAGAAAATATGAGACCTTGGAAATCATGGGGTATTTTAGCATGCAGAAGCTCAGTATATATTTTCTTTTCAAGCAGCAGCACAGCACTTCTGAGAATGAAACAATCAGTTATAAAAGTAACCTTGCAGCAAAGCTTCAAGGGGGAGTTATATATGCTGGCAAATTTTCACTGTTTATTCATTCTAGACATACTTATAGACTAATTCTCCTCTTACTCTGATTTTGTATCAATTATTCGCCATTGATTGAGTGGAGTTAATTTAAATTTACAGCAGTGTAAGTGAGGAAAAGCAGCTCGTAATCAGGAGCAAGTTGATTCTGCCACCTTTACTCACCATGAATAGTACCTCACTCATTGAATAATCCTATAAATTCCTTTTGGGTTTTCTCACAGAATAGGATAGTATGTGATCTGAGTAAGGATGGCAAATACTTTTCATACTTTTCACATCAATTACTCCACTGGGCTGGACGAGGTGATATAGCACCAGATTCTGTGTGTACACCCAAGATTTCTAGAGAAAAATGACCTGGTTTTGTGTGGTCTGTAAAAAAGTAGTAAGGCCATACCGTGATTTATATCCTTGAGTCAGAGTTGACACAAAGAATTTGAACTTAATCTGAGAGTTTCACATGTTCAGTTGTGCATTCTGAATAATTTTCTAATGTGTATCTTATAACGACATTTCCTACCTACCATGTTGTTTGGAGGTTGGGAGAGGTGTGATGTAAGAAAGGAGCAAAAATGCTATAACAGCACTATTTGGACAGACATCAATGGAAAACTCTTTCCCATGAGAAACAATCACCTATCTAAATTGCTTATTTTCTTGTGCTTCTGAAGAGACTTCTTGATTTCCTTTTACTGGTACTTAATGAATATGAAATGGTATTAGAGCAGGCTAATAACTTGCTAAATTTTTTACTAAGAAACCAAGTTTACTATTGCAATCCTTGTTCAGCCTATGCGTGTGCCAAAGGAATTTGCTAGATCAGGACTAGCCTTGATAGGTGTGGCCTATTGACATTCTGAACTATGACAAAAAATTAGAGATTAAACTTGGTGAGCACAGATGGTGACTTCATTTAAAAGATTTCTGCTTTTTTTAAGCGCAAAACAGTCATTTATAACACTGTCAGAGATGAACTCAGGATCCCTCAGTGGTGGCTCAGCTCTGTATTCCCATTTTAGTACAGCTGTTAAATGAAAGCTCAGAAATTTAAAAAACAATAATAATTTTTAAATTGTATGTTTTACTTTTTTTTCTCACCAAAAACAATAGAATTTTGTTATCACTCAGAAGACATAGATAAAGTTATAAAATAATTAACTATGTATTTATTAATCTTTTGAGAATGATTTATCTTGGAGACAAGCACTCAGTAAGCAAAAATTATATTAAATTGTTAAGCAAACAAAATAGAGGCTTAGAATGAAAACCCTTCTGCGGGGTTATCTATTGTGATCTATTCTAGGAGATAGGATCTGTGCCTCTGCAGAGGGATGTGTATTCTCTCTGTTAAGCCAACCATTTTGCCAGTGGATAGGCCTGTGCTTAAAATTATATGCTTTTCTTTTTTTTGCCAATTAAAAGGGACAGGAGAGGAAACAAAGAGTAGGAACCAGCAGAGAAGATACGAAGGATAAGTTCAAGAGACGTGCGTTTCCTTGACGTTAACAAGCAAGACACACCCCACAAAAGGGGATACATTAAGACTGCGATACAGTGTGGGTATGTGCCCATGCACTTAGTTATATTTTTGCAGTATTAAAGGAGCAAGCTCTCACTCATAGAGGCTTTGCCAGTTTTGCGAGAATGCTTTGGGTGAATGATGAGGAGATAGAAAGGGAATCTCCTGTCATGCAGATGGAAGGAGTGGTGGGTGCATGTCAGGCAAAAAGCAGCCCTGGCCCAGTCCTTGAGGGCAGAAAGCAGCTGAGGCTGCTTGACAGGATTTCACAGCCTCCGCCTGGATCTGGGTATTGTGTGACAAACCGAAATTGCTTGTCTCTACCTGACTGCATGCATTTCCACTTGATGGGTTTTATATTTACATGTCTCCAATGGAGGAATGTGTAAGTATGGAAGTGCTGAAATTTTCAGAACATCTAAGTAACCTGGCTTTTTTAAAAAAAAAAAAGTTTGGGATTCATTTTATGACAGCAAAAATACATTTTTTTACCCAGAGAAAGTCTCTTTGTGAATAAGAGAGGTGCAAGGATGTTTCAATAAGTGAGATGGCTGCATATCAATGAAATCACTGGAGCCTCATTAGTCTCAGTGGTGATACTGATAATCGCACGTATTTGACAATGAGATGCAGAGTCAGCCTTAATTCTGTATCAGACCCAAGGTAGTCCTTGAAAATGGTAGGACAATTTTTGTGTGTTGAAGCCAAAGCACAGACTTTGTTTTTGTGGAAAGACAGTGGATGTGATTGACACATATATCCATGCATGTTTGTGTGGTTTGTGGTGGGTAAGTTGAGAAACTGCAAATAGGAATTTGTTTACATTTGGAAGTAGTATAAATGCAGTGGATGCTGGGGACCTGCTGGAAAACCGGGGATTCCTGGCGCTGGTATTGATCTGTTATATGATTTACTTGACCTTCTGCTTCGCTGCAGTGTCACTCATTGTCTTACCTACTTAGACTGTAAACCTTTCAGAAAAAGTGTTATTCTTACCCTGGAGGATCCTTGGTATTATTTGAATCTCTAGATGCTTCTGTGATAATAACAGTAAAGAACATAGAAAACCTGTTTTAAATACATGGTGGTGTATACTTGTGAGAGAAAAGCTATGGAAACACCAGAAAAAATGGGGTAACCTTGCTACGGATACTTTTAAACTGGAAACGTGAAGATTTTGAGAAAAGAGTTAGGTAACAGCTATATAAGTAACAGGGGCAAACAACCTAACTACATTTAAGGTGATACTTATTTAAAAAAAAATTATGAAAGGGAGTTTTGTTCTGGTTGTGGGCAACAGTGGGAACTGTACTCAATGGCCAGTGAATTGCTGTCCTATCATCTCGCATCCAGTATACATAGGGAAAGGACACAAAGTCAGTGAATTACATGATAAGAGCATCCAGAATTATTTTTTTATGTAACTGTACTATTGCATTCTGCCTTAGTTGAGAACCAAGTAAATTGACTAAAGCAACAAATAAAAGCAGCATTATAAATTTTGTAGGGGAGAGCAGTTTGACAGAAACGAAGCAACTTCACCATGCAAAGAAAAGCTGTGCTTCACTAATCAACCACATTTTCGTTTTTCTGAAGCAAATGAAGCAAGGGAAAACCAAGTCATGTAAATTACTTGTATATTAAAAAAATTAAGGCGTAGAAAATGAAGGGGTCAACATAGAATGTGTTACTAGTTTTCAACATTAAAAGGTTTCCAGAAGCAGGGAGCTGCCAGGTCGTGTAATGGAAACAATGTTATTCTGTGTTTCTCAGTCAGCTGCAAGCTGATCAATAGAGAGTCCAAATTTGCAGCAAGCGATTCAGGGTTGAGAAGATCTCAGATGATAAAGAGGAATGTTAAAGTTGTGTAACCAAACAAATAAATAAGCAGCCCAACAGCAGCTGAAATTTACCTGAAGAGATGTTTCAGGGTAGTGAATGATTAAAGCTACTACCACATATTACTGTTTACAATCTTATATGTAACACAAATAACCTGTAACCTGGATTATTACAAATTCAAGTTCCATTGAGTAAGAACTATGTTGTATATAACCGATACATACAAGATACAAGCCTGTATGCTTCAAAACATGAAGCGTACCTACTGGTTCAAGATCAAGAGGAGCTAGTAGATTTACTTTGTACATGTTTTGTCATAAACGTCTATTACAAGGAGAGGCCATCTTTCTCTGAGCCAAGAAACAATTTCGGTAGCCCTCCAGTTATATAATCCACCTTGGTTTCCAGGGCGTAAGAAAAGTAACTTCTATATAGCTACAAAAAAGACATCTAATTTCTTCATTCAGTTATCTGGCTATTTGATTCTGCTTCATTCAGAACTTCCTTTTTAGGACAATTTACTTGTTCTTCCCAATCAGCACTTCAGTCCGGTTCAGAGGCCTCCCAGATCTTTTTTGTTCAGAACACTTCAGTTCCTCAGAGTTTTAAAGTCAGCATTTTATGTCTTCCTTTTCTTGACAGAAAAAATAGTCACTTCAGAGCTGACGATTAACATTTTTTCACAGAAATGTTTTCCCATCAGACAACGTGGTTTCACCTAAACTGAAATTTGCAATAAGAAAATGTCAGTTCTCACAAAAAAATGGTTTTCAAGCTGGGAGAAACATAACAAAATATTTTGTTTGGGGTTGACATTTCAACATAAAATGACTTTTTTTTTTTTGTTTCAAAATGTTGATTCAAAATTAAAAATGCCGTAACAGGATTACATGTTGGATCATTCTGTTTTGATGTAAAATGTCTAGATCTTAACATTTATACTTTTCCCCAGACTTTTGACTTTCCGTTCAAGTTTGAAATGAAGAATTATTTTGAAATTCCCCATGGGAGGAAAATTCCATTTCCTCCTCTGCCCTCACATTAGGAGGAGAGACTGAAATCTTCTGAGTTCTGAAACCGAAGGAGCAGGTAGGAGAGTCGGGCAGCCTCAGTTTTACACCCTGCTTTGTATGTCATAGCTTAGTTGCATACATTTGGCCAAACTGCTTCACTTCTTAAGGCCCCCAATTAGTTGAGTGGATTGTGGGGGTTTTTTATTAAAATGATTCAGAATGCTTATCTACATCCCCAACAATGCTTTGGAAAATCCTCAAATCCTGCTTGTAAATTAGGAATAACAGTACTTGCCTGTCTCACATGAGAGGGCTGTGAGAATTAATTGGTGCTTATGAAATTCTTTCAGATTCTTGAAAGGTGCTGTAGAAATCTAAGATCATATTTACTGAAATGAGTTATTCAGGTGACATAGAATACGAGTGCTGAGCAAACCCAGCTGTTATTTTTAACAAGTGTGAATTATTTGAGTTGAACAATACCTCTAATCCTCTCTGCCAGGTTCTGAACTCCCTTCTTTGGATTCTTTTCCTCACCCCGCATTTCTATGCATAAATGTAAAGCAGCACTTTTCAGTAAGCTAAACAGTAATACTAATTACAAGGATAGCTTCTTCTGCTGTGGACGATGCACAGAGATCCAGGGGGAGCTTCCATACTGTGTTTCACTTCCAGCCAGATAATCATGCTTCTGTCCCTTTCCTTTGTTTTTTCTATTGTTGACATCATCTCTAACTCATGCACAAATACACAGAGTGGTAAAAGTTGTGGGATCTTTTCTATCTGAAGGATAGAAAATGCTGCAAACTGAAGTGGATAAAGTAGGAGCTTTTATCCAAGGCTCCTTTAGCCAAGGCTCTGTCTTGCTCTGCTTGACATTCAGACGTTTAAAATTATTTTCCACAGAGAGTTAAAATGTAGACATATCAGTTCAAGAGGAAGGAGATAGGCCAGGATTCTTGATTGCATTGTACTGTAGGTTCTTGTTCTCTCCAGTTCAAGGCTCTTCATTCCAGTAGCTTGCACTGAGACCAAGCCAGTTCTTTAGACTCCAGTGTCATGAGTGCTGATGTCTTCACTCCATGTTTGCACTCAGATAAAACACCACTCCCATCAAATTCAGCGGGATTTGGATGAAGTCTTTCATTTTCAGTAAACCTCTTTGTTTTTCATTTCTGTCTCTCCTCTTCCATCTCCCTCAGCATCTCTCCCCCTTTCTGAGTTTTCATCTGGATTTCATCATTCATGCGGCAAGAATGCTCTGTTCTGCAGCACCTGCCATTTAGCCACACCACCAAATATCACCCCTCTCAACACGTCTCTACCTCTCCCGGGTAAAAATGAACCTCTTGTCTTTCATATCGCCAGCTCTTTTAGGCTGCTGTTTGTCAGGTAAGCTTCTGCCTGCCTGTTGTTTAATCTGTTTATTGCTCTGTCTGATCCTCACCAGCTGCATCCTTATTCTCCATATTCTCCTGAGACTTTGAGTCTTTTACTGCCAGGTCCTGAAGGACAGCAGCGTGTTTTTTCTTGCACCTTGGGCTGTAGCAACTGTTGGAAAACATCATGCAAGAGCAATTGTGCCAGCATACCCATGATTATGTAGGCACAGGCAAAAGAGTGCTTTTCCCAAAAGGCCTTCTAATTCTTTACCAAATGAAATAAATATGAAAGAAGGCACAAGTCTTTTTGTTTAATTTTTTGTTTCATTGTGTTTCCCTCCTTGCTAATGTAATGGCCTTCATAAACAGGCTTGAGCTGGTATACGAAAATCACACTACTTACTAACTGATACTATTTAACAAGTTTCAAGCATAGAAACTAGCAGTGTCTGGTTTGAGTGGGTATCTGGCAATTGCATGTCCAGCAGGGTGGTACATGAGTTAAGAAAGACTATGCGTACAGCTTGTGTTTGTACTCTTATAGTTACCCAATTAACTAGTGGCTTTGCTGTTATTGGTAGCTGCTTTTCGCTTTTCTGGTGATTTGATTGACACAGTAACCACCCTTGATTGTAGTGGCACTTCAGTCATGGCTGTTGTTGCACAAAGCATGATGAGAAAGGCCTACATGCACAATGTTTTTTAGCAGGGTCTGTAGCTGATAGCATACATCAGCTCTAACAAATCTACTTCAGGAGTGAATAAAACACAGAGGGAGAAAAGGGAAGGGGAAAACTCTCTCCAGGGACCAGCCAGGAAGGGCAGCAATGAGGGCCCAGATTCCCATAGAAGGTGCAAAGCCATGAGAGCAACAGTATAAGAGTATGAGAACAACAAAGGAAAAAAGAATGAGAATAGCAGCATGGGAGCAATACAGGGAAAATACTGCCACTGACACTCTGGAAAAGCACTGCCTCAACAGCTTAAATGAAGGGTATATAGAGCTGCGAATAGCAGACCCTTGGCATTACTAAAGCTAAAGCACTAATGTATCTGGGGCCTTCTGTAGCACTGTGAATGCTCTGCTTTGTTTCCCCATCCTCTTGCCACCTAGTCTGTAATCTATCTTTTCTGATTTCTTGGTTGGGGAATCCCCAAGTAAGAAGGGCAACGTGCAGCATTCCTGTAAATCTGATGTCTGGGCAGCTTCAGCCTTCTGGTAAGGGCTTCAGTTTAGCTGTACAAAAAAGAAAAAAGTTACCTCTGCTATGAAACGGTGCATCCCAGATTTATCCAAGTCCCATAACTAGTAGCTATCTGCATTTCTAAAGCACCAGTGAATGTGTCACACTGCATCATTAATAATCACTGCCAGGACAACGGAACCTGGTCAGCTATTCATTTCTTCATTACAGTTCAATAGGTTAGTCCTTCCCTGTGGTATTCACAGGGAAAGTGTCCCTATTATACATTACATGGAGACATGGGGGAGTAAAGATTTGTAGCCAGGATCTTCAAAGGGAACTAAGTGGATTAGGTGCTCAAATACCCTAGAATTTCAGTCGCTTTTTTCAGGCTCTTTTAACAACTCAAGACAAAGCTATTGAGGAACAATTGGTAGATTCATGATATAATCATATTTAATATGATTCGTTCTCATTTATGTTCTTGTCTCTCAGTCTACCAGTCCCAAGAACTGGATTCTCTGTCCCAATTCTCTGTGTGTCCTTCCATACACCTGTCTACACCTTCCTAGTGTCTGATCACATTCACCTTCTCATGCTTGGTGTCATCTCTCCAGTGACTAACTTTCTCTGGCTCTCCTCCTGCACCCTCACCTTTACTTAGGAAGGCCAAAAATGTTTACCTGCATGTGGCATCCAGGGCTCTTGCACTAAGCACTTCCTTTGCACTGTAACATCTTTGTTTCCCCATCAAGAAGCATAATATCCTCCTTGCATTCAGGCGAGGAAGAAAAGCAAAACCAGTAAACAGGCACGGTAATTAGATCTGATGCCTAGGCTCTGGAGAGGAAATTGGGAGATAAATTAAAAGTTGGTCCCATTGGAAGGTTCCCCAATGGATATTGATCAGGCTCAGGTGAACTAGAAACAGTCCAAGGAGAATTTATTAATTAGAAGCTGACAACCAATTGTTTCTTTTTCTCTCTGTTTTGAGGTTGTAGTTTTTGTTTGCCTGCTTCTCTGATAGAGGCAGCAGGTAAATTCCTTTAACTGTACTCCTTTGTCTATGTCCAAGGGGCAGCGGAGTGGAAGCACAAGGGCTGGCAAAGCTCGTTAAAGTCAGGAGCACAGAAATGGAGTGCAGGTCTTGCCATTGCTTTCCCCAGAGATGCTCAGGGTTGCTCTGTATTCCCTTCTGAGACCCTAACCTCCTGTCCTTCAGATTACACAGCTGGTTAGCTGAAACATTTGCTCTTCGTTTCTAACTCTCTGGCACAGACAGCATTCCTATGGAAAACACATGTATCTCTGCTGAGGAAAGGAGGGAGGCGAAGAGGCACAGATAACTCCCAGAGGCATTTATCTGCCTTGTCAGCAGATCTAGCTAGGGATTCAGAGGGAGAAAGGGTATTTTTCCCTGACTGCAGAAGCCACCTGTGGTTTTAAAGTGAGTTATCCGTTTGCCTCTTACCATTGTTTTAACAGTTTACTACTGTTAATAGATTCCAATACAGCTGAAATCTAAAGGAATTAGGGACCCAATTCTGAACATAATCCTGCTCAGGGTAACACAGAAACACTCCTGCACATAGGTATATACTCTTCTATGAACATCTTAAAAACTCGAAGCTTCAAATCTTAAGCAATGTCAAATGCAAAGTTAGCAAACACAAGCTTGAGTCTTCTCTTGAGTATACAATAAAATCTTTAAATGCATCTCCTCATACTACTTTTTTACCCAGCAGTTCTGTCTCAGGACAGTGCACAGAATAGATGGAGCTTTATGAATAAGCAGCTAGTCAATATTTTATTTCCTTCTTATTGTTTGTCATATGGCTCTAGGCTTTATTTGCTGGACACAATTCAAACCTCACTCTGTGTCGTGATTTAACCCTAGCCAGCAACTAAACACCACACAGCTGCATGCTCTCTCCCCCCACTCTGGTGGGATAGGGGACAGAATTGGAAGCGTAAAAGTGAGAAAACTTGTGGGTTGAGATAAGAACAGTTTAATAATTGAAATAAGATAAAGTAAAATAGTAAGAGGAGGAATAGTAGTAGTAGTAGTAGTAGTAGTAGTAGTAATAATAATAATAATAATAATAGAAAATACAAAGCAAGTGATGCAATTGCTTACCACCCGCTGACCTGGCCAGCCAGTCCCCAAGCAGTGGTCACTGCCCCCCCAGCCAACTCCCCCCAGCTTATATACTGAGCATGACGTCATATAGTATGGAATACTCTGTTGCCCAGTTAGGGTCAGCTGTCTTGAATATGCTCCCTCCCAGCTTCTTGTTCACCTGGCAGAGCATGGGAAGCTGGAGTCCTTGACTAGTGTAAACACTACGTAGCAACAAGTGAAACATCAGTGTGTTATCAACATTATTCTCCTACTAAATCCAAAACACAGCACTATACCAGCTACTAGGAAGAAAATTAACTCTATCCCAGCTGAAACCAGAACACTCTGGAGAGAAAATTATTAATTTTCTCACAGACTTTTTTGTGGCACACATTGCTATAATGGCTAGCTGCTGTACAAACATTAACTAGCTTAGTACTACAACATCTCTGGTTGATGAGGGCATACTATTGTATTGGGTTCCTGTTTGGGAAACTCAGACAGAGACATGGCAGTAGGGAGTGCTGAAGCACTTCACACATTTAAACAACAGCTCCCATCTTTGTTTGTTGTAGATAGGTTGTTCAAGATGTTTGTAAACCACAGCCCAGGCTTCAAGTCAGGAATCAAGAAAACAGGGCGTACTCAGTTAGTGAGTGACCTTTCATGGTACTTGGTTTAAGTGCCTTGCTTAAACCAAGACATTTGTACAAATGACATTTGTATTAGCAGGCAGGAGAAAATCCATCCCTCTAGACATTCAGCTACATTAATCTTGAGGACCACCTCTTCTTTCCTCTCAGTTCCTTGCCTCATTTACTGTACACCTTCCCATCTTAACAATAAATGAGTAGAGATCCTAAAGACAACATCCTCTTTCAGTATAACCTCCTGTTCTGCTGAAGAATAGATCTGCCTTGTGCAATATGTAAGTCAGTCAGTCTTGTGTGGGCAAATAGTATGTGATAGGATAAGAAAGGACCAGATCACCAGAAATATGTTCAAAGGAACTGGATTTACTAAGTCTTCATGTTAAATTTGCACCAGCTATTTCCTGTCTTCTAAATACATCACTTATCAGTATCTGCAGTTTTTTCAATGCCTTGCTTCTCTTATGTATGTGTCTCTGCATGTGTTTAAAAAAAAAAGCAAATGGAAACTTCAGAAATTCTGTCATGTGAGTTCAGATTCATTCCTAGGTGATTCATCAGTAACGTGGGAACATTTATACATGCTGTATAGACCTTTACTACTCAGGTTGTGGGAGTAACTGATAGCAGAAGTACATAGTTATCTTCCTTGTAGGTCAGCATACAGAGGGGAATGAGGCGAACATTTTGCATCTGGGTTTTACAGATGCTTGCTAACAACAAGAGATAGTGAGACTCTTGAATCCTGGATTATATTCTGGGCTCTGAAAGAGAATTTATGCTACTTGGCACAGACTTTTCTGCCTTTTCTCCCCAGAGTGATCCTAGGTGCCCTCTTCTCTACGGCTTATCTGCATCTCTATCTATCTCCTCTAACTTTGCTAAGCTCATACCCTTAGGAGGTGTGAATGCAAACCTGGACAATACAAGGTTGCTACTGAAATGTCAAAATTCCGCAAGAGCTTTACAGCTTAACGTAGGGATATGATAATTTTTTTGTCATTTATTGACGTAGGGAAAAATGCGTTGTATAGATAGTATAATACTGACTGATATTTGCTGCTGAATTTGAAGAAAAAATAGCAAATAAACTGCTTTCCCCTATTTCTTCTCTCTTAAAATAAAATCTACAAAACTCCAGGAAGATTTTTCCTAGATTTATCTCCAATGGGTTAGTAGCCGCTAGGCCAAGATATTTCCCTATATGATTTATATGTCTTTTCACTAGTCCTGGGAGTTAATGTTTCCCCCCTAGGTGTTGGCCATTTGTAGCACAGCTTGAAAGAATGAAATAGTGTTTTAAACTCTCCTTTCCATCTCAAAGTTGGGCTTTCAACTTTAAAAATTTATTAACTTTGGGTGAAAGGTCCTGGCTTGAAGGGTTCTGGGGAATGAGGTTCTTTATTTAGTGACAGAACTTGTGCATCATGGACAGGAACAGGAGACACTTCCCGATCACCATCTCTCCTTCCAACGTGACTTGCTCCTGAACTAGAGGTATCTGGTGTAGGGGTGAATTGATAGGTATACTTTAAAGGTCTGGTCAGTCTCTCTACTCTCTAGTTTTGATGGTGGCTTTCTCTGATATAGATCCTTTTCTAAGAAGAGCTAGATAGGGATTGCTGACATATTGCACATAGACCATTCTGCCACCATTACGTTTTATAAAGTTGAGCTGAGGTCACACTGACGCATAGACGCTGGATGAACTGGGCTTATACCCCATCTTCAGCCTTTTGGCAGATTGATTCTCTTAGGAATTTGTTTTGCAGCTTGACAAAATATAAAGCTTGATGAAATGCAATTTTGAAATATATGTATTTGGTGAATTAATGAACTAGCACTGACTAAACGAAATTATCAAGAGCAATCAAAACTCAGAAGAGAAATTTTTTCAGGTGATTATAATGAGCTTCTCTCTTCCCATGGACAGAAAGTTCTATGTGAAATCAGTGTTTCATAGCAGAAAGGTTCACTTTTAGCATCTGTAATAAGAAAACACTGTATAAAAGAAGGTACGTAAGAAAATCCAGATTGTTCAGATCCATTTCACCGGTTTCTAATTTGTTGAATTCAGATTAATATTAGAAGAACAGGATCAGACAGGGTTTTATTGATGTCCCCATGCTCCTTTAGCAGTTAGAAGGGACTGCTCCTATGGGTTCAACTTATCTGCGGCAATTTATTATTCAGTGAAAAACTTGACAGCAAATAACAGTGAAGAACAGAAACCAGGTGAGAGACATGAAATTCTGGACTAACTGGAACTAATACCAAAGCTTCCACTGGCTTCAGTAGAGACAAGGTTTCCCTCTGGGCATTTAGCTTAAGCCAATGTGTATTAGCAATTTACTGTAGTAAAGGAGTTCATCCCACTGGTGACTTAGGGCCTGGGTGAGTCTTAAGGATGTGTTCAGTTTCAGTAAGCTGGGCTCTAACTTGTGGAAACTTGGCCTCTGCTTGTGGAAAACAGTGATCTGGGGGTGTCTTTCTCACGTAGACTGTGTTTTAGACTGTGTTTTCTCAAATTTCTTGTGCAAACATAGATGCCTTGCCTTACAGTGAGGAAGATGTGTCCTCATCCTCCCCTGCAGACAATTCCTAATGTTCTCCATTGTCTTGAAAAGAGGACATGGTAAAGGCAAATCAGACAGATGGGCTGATCCAAAAGACAGAGTCATGAAACAGTGGCAGAGTTTTGACTTCAGTCCTCTCCTGATCATGGCCTCACGCTTTCAGCATGTTCAGTGGAAATATGCCTGAGAATATGTCTGAATTTCTGCTGTAAAGCTCAGTGAAACAGAGTGCCAAATTCATCTCTGATGTTAGCCCTATTTGACTTCAGCAAGCTTACTCTGGGGAGAGATTTGGTCCTGTGTACTTGATGTGTACTAAATGGAAAAGTGAGGTTTTCTGTTAATGCTCTCTGCTATGGTTAGGGTAGAAAAGATGCTGTAGCACTGTTTTTCCAATGAAACAAGAATACATATTTATGTATCTATATCTCCACAGCTGTCTCTATATCTATTTATTTGTAAAATTAAAATCTTAGATAATGAAAGTGGTCTTAGAACCTGAGGTAATTATTATGCAGGCTTTTTACTCATAAACAGCAGGCTTGCATTCAGATTTTGAGGGAGAAGTATGGGCAAAACTGGCTGGAGACTTGCAGGACTAGAAGGGCAGGAGCAGTTCTGGGTTAGGACATTGCATGCAAGACCTTGGCAGAGCCGCTGGGAGATCAAGGCAGGCGCAGCGATGGGATGGTGCAGACCAGGACTGTGGAGCATGGGCAGGAGTCACAGGTGCTTGCACTGAACAGTTCAGGCATCAGATCCTTCTTTTCAGAAGCAGCAAGGTTAACCTAGGGGAACAATTTCAATGCTGAAGTGGAAACTATTCATGATTTTTAAAAGAATTGGAGGGGAACTGAAAGCTGACACCCAGCTTCTTTTTCTTTATCTGTGACTTAGGAAGACCTAAGGAATAGAGGGAGGCTACCAGGGCCAACAGCCTCCCATCAGTGCTACCTAGTGCAGAGTTTGCCCCATGGTGTCGTGGTTTAACCCCGGCTGGCAACTAAGTCCCACACAGCCACTCGCTCACTCCCTCCCGGTGGGATGGGGGAGAGAATCAGAAGGGTGAAAGTGAGAAAACTCGTGGGTTGAAATAAAGACAGTTTAATAGGGAAAGCAAAAACCACGCATGCAAGCAAAGCAAAACCAAGGAATTCATTCCCTACTTCCCCTCGGCAGGCAGGTGTTCAGCCATCTCCAGGAACGCAGGGCTCCATCACGCGTAACGGTGACTTGGGAAGACAAACGCCATCACTCCGAATGTCTCCCCCTTCCTTCTTCTTCCCCCAGCTTTATATGTTGAGCATGACATCATATGGTATGGAATATCCCTTTGGTCAGTTGGGGTCAGCTGTTCCGGCTGTGTTCCCTCCCAACTTCTTGTTGCAGGGCGGGTGAGGAGCAGAAAAGGCCTTGACTCTGTGTAAGCACTGCTCAGCAGTAACAGAAAGATCTCTGTGTTATCAATACTGTTTTCAGCACAAATCCAAAACCCAGCCCCATACTAGCTAGTGTGAAGAAAATTAATTCTATCCTAGCCAAAACCAGTACATATGGGGTGTGAGTTGCATAGGTGCCCTCCCAGCACCATCCTGCATCTCTCAGAGCCGCAGTGCTGTAAGACTGCACAAGCCATCCTCTCCTCAGGGAAGTCAAGAGCAAAGATGGATATAGTTCTGTCTCTCTCATTTGAGTTAGCGTGTTCCTACCTCAGTGGAAGAGCAGTAGACAAACAAGGGATTCAATCACTCACACCAGGGCTCCTGAGGAGTGACAGCATTATGGCCCTCCTGGGCTGCTTCTCTGCAAAGCCAACCACTAAGAAAAAAAGAAGAAAGGAAGGAACATGGACAAGTTTACTCTCCTCTGTGTAGCATCCTGCATGTCTGTATAATGACATATACTAATGCTGCACACATATTTCTGTCTCAGAGGAGTCTGGAATAGAGATTAGACTTTGTAGGTCACCATTAAAAAACCAAAGCCCTGCTTCACAGCTTTCCACTGACTGGCTGTGATGCTGGGCAAAAAACTTCTATCCTTCTGTGCCTCATTCTGCCCCAGTGATGCCAGCTCTCCTCCAGGAAGGCTTGGATGGCTGAGAGCCATAGAATTCCTGTGGGAGAAAGGCGTCTTGGGTTTGTTCAGTGACTACTCTGAGTGAATCCAGAATATCACAGATTAAAGTAGGCTGAGTTCTTACTCAGAAACCCTCTCTGCCCCTCACTGACGATCTTCCTTGTGCTTCTGTGCTTCCTGGTAAAAACACAAGGTGGCACTGAGTCAGCAGGACCTTGGCTGACAGTTGCCTCTGCATTTCTTTCTATTTATACACCGTTATGGCAATTTACAAGATCTCCTGTGGGTAGGCTGCAATCTCCCAGTTCTCCCATCGTCTTGTGAGGACAGTGCCAGTGACCATCCTGACTCATTTATTGCAGGAGTTATTGTATAGCCACTTTATGTAATGTACTGACAATTTTATTAGGAAATGTAGTGCCAGAGTAACCTAGCAAATTGACAGTCTCAAGGACTACATTCTTACATCAGAGTCTCTGTAAGAAAAAAATAACAGTATGAGAAAATTAAAGGAAACAGGAAGCTGTCTCAAGGAATCCAGGGATCACCTGAATGGTGATCTACCATCAGGCCCAGACTGCTTATCACTGATGATATTTCTACTAGAGAGAGAAGCCTAAATTGCAAGACTCCATCTCAGCTCCCTGCAGGATGGATGTGCCTTATGAGTTCTACTCTTTGCCAGCAGCAAGCAATTATCAAATGAGAAATAGCAGTAGCATGGTTACAGGCCATATGAAAAAACAGGCTTGCCCAATCCTTACTGATGTCTTAAAACAACAGTATCAAAGCACCAGCTACACAGTGCCCCTTTCCTCTCTACTGTGCAACTGACTGATAGCACAGTTAAAACTGGGATTTGCCTTTCTATAGGATCCGGGCCTGTTAAACAGAGGTAAGTGTGCTGTTTACAATGGAAGAATATCTGACACTTAGAGGGGAGAATTGGGCAGCAACCCCTAAGGTCCGTTCCTAGGCTTTTTATAGTAAACCATGGGCAATACGCTTATTCCCTCAGGAATTTCCTTATGTATGATGTGAGGATGATAAGCTCTCCTTCCCGTGAACAGTAGTGTGATGACAGAAGACTGGATGATAAAAAGTTCTAGTAGATGTGGCATGCAAATAGGTGAAATATGTAATGCCATTGCATTTGGACTGTTTGATTGAAAGAGTTGGTTTGCCTGCCTGCACGGTGAATGTCATTTTATGTGACAAAGCTTGTACAATATGTTACAGAAAAGACATCCCCTCATATAGAAATTTCACTCTTAATTCTTTTTTTGGCATCACTGAGATGATAGGACAGCAAGTTTTTTGACTGGAAGATGCTATGAAAGTATAAAAAATCTTTAATTTACCTTTCACTTATTATAGTACCGCCAGCCAAAAATTGTATTCTGTTTTCCCTTATACAAAGCACAAAAGCAATGACAAAAAATAGTGTGTTATTTGTGGATCAGCTCTCTGAGCCCTCTGTTTGCAGTGGCCTCGGGCAAGTTCTGGGTTCAGGGAAATGTTTGCATCCTGCCCATTCCCCTTTGTGCTTCCCCACCTTGCTCCTTGGCTCTGTGGAGATCCTTTCCCAATCGTCTGCCCACAGAACAGTTTATTTAACCTTGAAGTTCTCTTATCAGCTGCATCACCCTGCTGTAGCTGCAAGACCTAAATTGTTTTCCATTGTCCGTGAGCTGAATGGGGCCAGGCCTTCAGAGAGCACAGGCTTGGAAGCACTTTAAATTAGGCAGTTTGAGATGGAAATGCTGCAGGTAACAAGGAAAAGTAAACAAGCCCCATCCTTCTCCCGAGGCCCTCTGCTCCTTAAATGCCCGGTAGCTATACGGGAGCCCCAACCCATCTCTCAGGAGAGTTGTGCACGACGCATGACTTAACTAAATACATATTTCTGTGCAATGTGGAGTGAGAGGAGGCTGTTACCAGTGCAGACCAGCAAGCTCCTCCTCTGTGATCTGTAATTTCCAAGTTCTCTCCTCACTGCCATGCATTTACTCTGCAACATCCCTTGCTCTTAAACTCTTGGGCCCCAAGTGTGGAACTACACAGGTAACACAGGCACGGTCCCACTGCACCCGCAAGTACTGTTGGGTTTCCCTAGTCTGAGCTTGCGTGTGATCAGTCCTTTCAAAAACCCGGTGGGACCAAGCCTGCTTGCCCGATCTGTGGTGAGTTGAGGCATGGGAAGCAGAGGACAGGCTGAATGACAAGTGCATTGACCGCCAGACACAGCTGTTTTATAGATAGAGGGAAGGGTGCAATGCAGCATGGCATGTATGTGCTGCATCAAGTGGTGCTAACAGTGAAATTACAGTCAGCTTTGTCTTCCTGGAGCAGTCCAAGGATCTGCTTGTGCAGTTCATAAACTGGTGCACGATTAAGGCTACACTTGTAGCGCATATCTGGAATGTGAATGTAAGGTGCTATTGCAGCATATGCAAACACATGCAAGCTTGCTTGTATGCCAGCAGTGCAGGGTACAAAGTAGGGCAGCTGCCCAAATTTACATTTAGGACTTGTACAATGGATGTGTGCAGTCCATGCCATCACATCTTCACCTGGCTTACTTCTAACCACGGCACGAAGCTGTGCTTTGCACAAAAACAGTTTGCCTTGACGTTGGAAAAAGCACAGACGAAGGGATTGCAGCTCATCCTGAAAATTTCCTTTAACTTTTTGGCCTGTCCTCAGTCGCAGGAGCACGTACCTGTTCCTTCAAGTGGAACTGCGTGCCTTTATCCATACTTTCACTGCAGTTTTGTGTGGTAGTTAAATGACTGGGGTCCCCTGGGACTGCAGATTGAATGCAAAGAGAGATTATGTCTTTTATCTCTTTTATTATCTTTTTTGCATTTGGATTTCAAGTTTCCGTTCATTTTGCAAGTGGTTTTTGAGCACAAGTGTGTTTTCGGTGTCAGTTATCACTGAGTTCAATGTGGTCTGTAAGAAACTGGGATGAATTGTGTGAGAAGAGTTTACCTGGCTGCACAAATGTTCTTGGATATCAGAAGGAGCTGCCCTCCATCTTCCCATGTGTTTATTCAACATGTGAGCTGCACGTGAAAAATAATTATTTAATTAATATTGGAAAATATTAATTCCTCACAGCATAGGAGGCCCATGAAAGGACTGGTGGCAGAACTGTGCTCACAGGAGCTCCCATGCAGAATGTTCCAAGCACAGTGTTGTCACTAGGGTTAGAGGATATGTAATGATGGAGCTGATAACACTGGTCTCTCCAATGGAGGGCACGTGGCTTAAAATGTCAGGAGCACAGATGGGAAGCTGATGAATTTATTGGTTCTGTGGCTCAACCAAAAAAACACTAAAATTGAAATTCTGGATTTGTGGGAGCCAAACAAAATTTTTCTTTAGTTTTCAGCTTATTTGTCCATTTCTTCTGGGTTGGTTTTTTTACCCTTTCTTTTTTACTTCGAATCAATTTCTTAAGCAAAATATATTTTAAAGCAATAAGGAAACGTTTTGTACAAAAAGATATAAAAATGAACTGTTCTGACATTTTGAAAACTCTTCCCCGATTTTCTGCAAATACTGCTCAGCAAATTCAGTGCAGTCTCACAACAGCTTTATTCTCTTAATCTTCTGCTAAAATACTGTTTTGTGAAAATTTACTGTCTGACAGGAAAAATAGTGACATATTTCTTCTGGGAAGGCAGAAATTAGGAGTATTAATGAGGACTTTGGACACCTTGGCCCCTTCCCCTGTCTGCCAGTGGCATTTTGTGTGGTCCTAGAAGGTCACTGCACTTCTCTGCTTGTTTCCTCTTTCTCTGGATGGCAAGTTCTTAGTCAAGTAATGCTACTCAGCGTGTATCCATCCAGCACAGTTTAGCGAGGGGAACTGATGCTGATTGTGATTCTGGGTGTTATTTTGATAATAATTTCTATTACAACTTCTGTTCATGCAATGAACAGGTTGTGGTGTGTGGTTCCAGGTCAAGGAAATGGATTTCATTTTACAAAATATAACGGAACTTCATCTGCATGAAATCCTAATTGCATCCTTTGGCTTTACTTTAAGCAAGCAAAGCAAATTACAACCAAAGCGAATGCTATATATATTTAGAAATTGCAAATACCTTTCCATTTTAAGCCAAACACTGGGAAGTGTTCGTTCATCTTTTATTACTGTGTCTCATACTACATAAAGGATACCATGTTGGACCTCCCACCTTCAAATCCAGCCCAGTCCAGCCTGCCTCATCCTGCCCCTTCAGACTCTTCAAGGGTAGATGGGCAGTTTGGCCTCCTGGTTTTGCACTAGCATAGCAATCTTTTCTGAGGATCTGTAAGCACTGGATAATGAGGGGCAACACTGTAAACCCTATTTCACACACAGTGTCTTGACCCCAGAGGTAAGTGGTTTGCCAAAGATCATGCTGTGAACCAGAGTCAGAACTAGACTCCTGGACTCAGTCTGCTGTTGCACAGCTGCCCTTCATTGACAGCAACATGAGTCAGAACGCGCCTGTGCATATGGTTCCTAAAATAACTAGTAATCAGCAAAATTCACAGCCCTTTTACTCAGTCACTTCTCTTGAAAGAGTCTTATTAGGCCAAATTCCTTTTTTTCCCTCCATTATACAAGTGCTGCTCCATTGAAGATAATGGATTTGTTTGGGTGTAACAGAGAACAAGATAACCATTGTGATGTTCAGGGGGCATTTTATTGGTGTAAGGATTTGGCCAATTACTATTATTTAGTTACAGGCACGTTGGTGTTTTGCTAACCATAAAGGAAAGCAAATCTTTTTCATTAGAGCTAATCAACACAACAAGCTAGTTTAAAAGAGAACCAATTTCAAGTTGGAAATGCAGTGGGAATCTTTGGATATTTCTTTATGCAGCTCCACCGTGCCAAGCCATGAAACTTGAGCTAGCTCTGTGTAAGCCATCTTACGGAGCAGAAGCAGTGCAGCTATGATACTTCCACTGAGACTCACAGCCCTGCTGAGATGCTGTGTTTGGCCCAGGCAGACCATAACCTTCCAATATTAACTGAGGTTTCTGTTCTTTGTAACACCCCAGCAAACCTGAATACTTACAATTCTGGTATTTTCATCTTTTTTCCTCCTGCTGCTCACTAATAGTAAAAAATTAAGGGTTTTTGCTGATGTTATTTGAAAAGCACAGTCATATGACTAAATTGACCAACTATAAATTTATTAAAGCAGCAGTAAACCTGGATGATTTTAAAACAGTTTTTTTAAGGTTCTTGAGAACTTTCTCCCTTTATGGAAGGAAACCAAATCAAGCATGCATAAAGCAGAATGCACTTGGCATCAGCCAAGCCTATCTTGGGCCATCCCTTTACCCTGTACAAGCTGTTGATTTGTGACGTTGCTGCTTTGGGCTTTGTCATCCTGCCCCTAGCTTGACCTCTTGATTTAATCTGGGAGTTGTATCGGGAGCTTTCTATCTAGCATTCTCAGAACATGGCAGGGGAAGTCTGCCTTCTATCTAGCATTTGTGCAGCTCTGAATAAATTGCTCCTGCTCCAGCACTTCACCTGTGCTACCACTTCACTCTGAGTATCACATGTATCATCCATTAGCTTGACTTGTGGTATCATGACTCTGACTGCTGCTGTGGTCATGCTAGAGATTTACAGTGCAGTGCTGACACGCAGAGTATCAGACACCCAAGGACTAACCCTTGCACAAGTTGTCGTATCCTAGTTCAGTCTCTGACCTCAGGAACAATGCTGCCTCAAGGAGGACAACTTACTGACAAGTCCTTGACATCTGTTTCCAGAGAGATCACTATATGACCTTTCAGAACCTTTGCTTTTGACTTGTTAATAAAGTACTAATTGTTTGCTTTTTTTTTTTTTTGCTATGTTGTCAGTCTTTAGCTACTCTACTTTTAGGAAAAGTGTCAGAGAAAATGCTGAAGAAAAGATCATCTGTGATGTTTACTGTTAAAAATGTAATCTTTCTTACTCTGCTTTCTTTCTGTAAACAGCTGTTCTGGGCTAAGACCAACAGACATGCTTTTAATCCATTTTTTTCCAGCAGGTGTTCAGCCAGAGTGCAGAGCCACCTGGTGCATATGGCTAACCACACAGCCTTCAAGTGATGGTGTTTGTCATGACAGGGGCTAAACTCCAGTAGTGTCTCACCTGCCCCCTTCCTACAACAGGTAGAAATTGCATGGGGAGATTTGCCCCAGACTTCTGCACAATGGAGGGGACTGAGCACCATTGGCAGTCTCATTTCCTCAGAGAGGCCTCCAGCTGTGTCCAGTGGTGATCCCCAAGCTTGTGAGTGCAGCACGGATGAGAGAGGCAGCCTGCAACAATGGCTTCTGCCCAGAGCATCCAGCCGTATCCCCATAAGACCAGTCTCCATCATCTCCTAGTCAAACTTGCAGACTACCAGCTCTATGTTTTCTTCTCTGGTGCTCATCACACGTGAGAGGTCCTTCCTGTAAGCATTCAGAAAGCCGTGTCATTATCCTCCTTTTTTCCCCACCTTACAACTCTCCTTTATCTCCTTCAAGGTGATGCAATGCTGACACCTTTGCCTGCGCTCTTGACAAATGTTTTATCCCATCACCATATGTGATTGTCCAGCTTTTGCCTTTGATCTTTAGACTAGAAGTTTTTTGGGGCAGGGAGTGACGTCTTGCTTGGTAGAGGATAGTGAGGTCTATAGTTAATGTTCCTGTATACTGTATGTGATATTAAAGTACACCATGTTTTTAGCACAGTCCACCTACTGGTCTGGTCCACCTGAGTAATAAAAGCTATGAGTTGCCTTACAGAACAAGCAGAAGACCTAGTATTTGAGTAATGCAAACTATATGCGCATCAGCCCAGGGAGCACAGGCATTGCTAGCAGGGAAGGGGTTAATCCAGTCTTTTTTTTTTTTCCTGCAGTCCCTGCCGGGTGGATGAAAATGAATCACATTTCATTCTGCTCTCAGTCAGCCGAGATTGCTCTATAATTTTGTTTTTAGTCATTCGTGACTGAGACCTTCTCTGGCAAATTTAGTCACCGAATGTTTTTGCTGTTTAGCCCCAGTCGTTTGAAATCTCGGGGGAGAGTGGGTTTCATATTGCGACAGCTGAGAGATGAGCAAGGGGAAAGCTGATGGATGTTGATAGTTCAGGCTGATGATATTCAGTATCGTTTCCATATCCCACATGGCCGGGCAGTGATAGTCAATTCATTTATTCATGATCATATACAAAGGATTTTAGTCTTCAACATCATAATAGCTTGTGACCTTAAAGGGACACAATCAAGTACTTTTTGGGTCAGAATTTAACCTACTGTAGAAATTGCTATCTGCTGAGAGTGATATATAATAATACCTGCAACCATTGCCTTTCATCCTGCTGTCTCTACATACTACACACACATTACTAGTGAAATGAATCTCATGGCCATTAGAAGAGATGGAAGTATCATTTTCCCTTTTAACAGAAGGAGAAACTGAGGCACAAAGAGGTTAAACCACTTGCCGCATACAGAGTCAGGGACAAAATTACATGTAGGATTGAGGTCTTCTGTTCCTGTTATGAATAAGCAAGCAATGTCTTACACATGCTAAACTGTTCATTTGTATCGTTAATCCAGCCATAGCTCTTGAAGGAAAGTTTCGGAAAGAATTTGAGAAAGAAAAAAAAAGAATTTTCTAAAATGCAAAAGCTCCCTTTGTTGGCTGTGCTTTAGCAGTAGTTAGCAAAGAACTATTTCCACTATTTCCAGTGATTTCTCAATGGCATTGACAATGCTTCTGATGCACAGTCAGGAAACCAAATAAAACTAAGACATGAAAGTATTCTTGCTCCATTCAGAGAAAGATGGATGGGGAGAGACTCAACTGGGATGAGCCTGGAAGGCAGAGGGGAAAGGCAGAGGTATGTGCATCTACCCATGAGCTTATGTGTGCTGGACACAATGGCAATCAGTCTGATGAGAGACATTTTGTTCCCCATTTTCCAAGACGAAGTTACAAGCACCGCAGAGTCATGCAGCCTCTCTAAATGGGGTCCTGGTTCACTTGTCATGATCAGGAAATAAGTCTGTAGCAGGATTGCAAAGGGCTGTGGCACAGCTGAGACATCCAGTCGTGTCAGTGTGGTGAGACCCTATGGTTTCTGTGGAATGGTGCTGACTGTTGACAATAGGGACTGATGGAGAAGGCATTTCCATGAAGTTAATGGCTGGCTGGTGGAGGTTAGGGCCTGAGGCCATTATTACCATTGTAAGTTCTGGAAATATAAAAATGCAGAGAGAAAAAATAAAGAAAATTGCCTTTTTATATATCAGAGAGTTTAAAGTTGAGCTGCCTGTTGCCATGGCTACAATATTCAGTTTGCAGTCTTTAGTTATTTAAGACCAAGGGCTCGATCTTGCTGAATCAGTGAACTCAATGGAAACACGTCACGCAGCCTCAGCAGGGGAAGAACAAAACCACGGTAGCCTGTTAGGACAGGAGAACCCATTCCCATCCCATTAGAGACCACATCCTCTGTGCTCAAGGAGACTTTCTGGGGTGCAGGAGCAGTGCCTCTGCGAGGAGGTGGGAATGGGTGCAGGCAGTTCCTCCTGAGTTCACAGGCCAGGACGCTCCATACTGGTTCTCAGTTCCTCATAGTACAGAATGGACATCTTTGAAATGGAAATGATTGGGAGTAGGGCTGTTCACCCCTGTTTGTAAACTACCAGCAACTACATAAATATATGGACTCTATTAATAATTTTTAAGATTAAGATTTCTTAAAAGGAGTCATAATTTTTCACTGGCAGTTAGGCATGTCTCAGATGTTCACCTTATTCCCAGAATGGGCTTTCATAGTTCATCTAGCAATGACATTGTTTGTATTTATGATGGAGAACTGAAGTTTTCCCAGTGTGGATATTCAAATTCCTGTTAAACTGGATTAGGATCTCTTAAAGATCCCTGTCTACTTGGCTTCATCCGTGAAGTCAAATGAGACCATGGTGGAGTACCAAGAAAATGCAACCAGCAGGTTTTTTTCCCCATCTTTGGTTCTCTTACAGTGGATTCCCAGGGGGACATGCTACCAAACAACATCTTGTGTTGTGAAGCACTGTCTTACAAAAAAGTGGGTCCTGACTATGTGCCTTGATGCCATTCTTCTGTTTCTCCACTTGCCAAAGAAGAACCAGAAGGATTTCACAATCTTTAGAGAAGGAAACAAGAAGAGAAAGTACAAAATCAAATTCTCCAGGTGACAGACAGCACAGGCTGCCCTACCCTCACAAAGTAGATGCCTTTCTGTACAGACAACAAGTAGGTTATAGGTTTAGATGCAATACTGAGAAACACAAATATCTTATATTTGCAGAACTGACTACCACATCAGAATCTGAGGTGAAAAGATATGGATATGATTCTCTGAGTTGTGTCTGTCTCCTAAAGTATATCTATCTGTCTGTGTAAACACATTATCTCACAAATGAACACAGTAGTTTAGTATTTACTATAATGCTGCCATGTCCCAAAGCTGCAGTGCAATGCCCAGGATTTGTCTGTTGCCAAAATTCATCTTGCAGGCTGATCATAGGATATTCAAACAGTCCCCTACATCTGTAGGTTGGCTGTTTCCCTGCCTTTCTGATACATTATACGCATTCCTTATTGCCTCAAGAATAATGATGGTCATATGTCCCCTTTGAGACATCTGGTTCGTATGTGCTGTGGTCACTGGCTTTTCCTTCTCACCAGATGGGAGGTAGAGCACTCCCCAGATCAGCCTCAGAACTTCTGCTACCCCCAAGAGAGACTAGATAAGAGTGCCCCATATTGAGACAGAGACAGCAGAGTTTTATCAGGGAGGAACATGAAGCAAATGAAAGCTTTGGGATTTCACTTCAAAAGGAAGATGCCATTAGCAGCCCCCTTTGTGTTTGGTTGCATGGGTGGGCAGGCATTTTATTGATGTCCTGAGCAAGCAACAGGGAATAGCTGCCTGCATGTGGTTAGTAAACGGCACAGGGAGACTACATTAGTGTGAAACTAAAGGATTCAGGAGGCAAAAGGAGATTTCCAGAAAAGTTAAACACACCCAGATGACCAAGGAGAGGTCTTGTCTCCTTAGGGAGAGCTACAGTAGTGTTATCAAAAACTCTGGAAGATGAGGAGGGAAAGGTCTCTCCAAGAGCTAGCCACATCCTATTCACCACCAGCATCACTCCATGCTTCCTCCCAGCTCCTCTCCCAACTACAGAGCCCTTACACACCTCTAGCCTCTTTCCACAGTGGAAACTGCACCAAGTCTCCCCTTTGGTGATAACATGAAATATGATCCAAGTTTCCAGTTTAGAGCTGAAAGGGAGACTCAGATTACAAGCAGAACACCCCACACCCTGTGGAGGAACAGGGAGTTGCTCATACTTCGTTTCTCCTCCTGTGAGGATGCTTTCAAGGGTGCATTAGCAGCAGTTCCCAGCATTTCTGTTAACATTTCTCTGTCCGCTTTCCAGGATGAAGGATCCATTTGAAGAAATAAGTGTGCTAGGAAGTAGGGAAGGGATGATTTCCCCATTCATTAAATCAAAACAACTTCTATTGGGAAATATTGAATTTTTACTTAAGATGGATGATGCAACTGAACTTCCTTTTATAAATGAGTTATTTTTTGTTGACTGCTGCTGCCATTGTGTGTGAATCTTAAGACTTACAAACTGCTAGATAATATGGGTTAGACCTACATATGGTAGTGAGAAAGGTTGTCGAGACTCCCTGGGAGAGGTCTTTTTCCTGCATCAGCTGTGCCCCTCTCCTAGAGGCTTTCTACAGGGAAGATAAGTTTCAGTACAGATCACTCTGCTGTGTGCTGTGTGGACTAATGTTTGCTGGAGGCTCAACTGTTTTGTGGGTCACAAGCAGGGGCACGGTCATCCCTTCATCACCATTGTTTGCACTGGGTAAATCTGGATTTGATATAGCAAGGTCACCTCCAAACTCACCACTGAGCAGGATGAGACCTGGGATATTGGCCCACATAATTTCCTGTCCCTAATGCATGACTTAATACACTGCCTTAGTGTATCTTGTCACATCTGCACAGGAATTTTATACAATTTACATGTTGATAGGTAATTTCTTTTCTCCTTGTGTCCCAATCCTGAATTTCCTTTTCTTCTCTCTCACGCTTCTTCTCTCCTTCCTTCTCTTTCCCTGAGCTGTCAGTACTAATGAACACAGAAACATCTTTATCTAACCCCTCACGACATCTTCTGCATCTGAACTCCCTGCTAATGGCTTATGGGAACTTTCCATTGATTGGGTTAATAGAGAATAAAATTGCTTCGTAACTGTATTTTCGTTTTGATTTTAAAATTATGCCCCCTATCCCCATCTCTGGGGAGGAGTTGTTAACCCTTTCATTGTTCCAGTCCTGATGTGACTACCATTGCCTTCTCTAGTTGCTACCCAGTTTGGAGCTGGGGAGGTTGGGTGACAATTAATAAAATCCCTAAAGGAAATCTGTGGAATTTCTATGAAGATAGTGAAAATTATCTGAATAGAAGAATATAATGAAGGAAACTATGCATACATTAAGGATGAGAGCATGGATTACTGAGTTGCTGTATTCCACCTCTCATATTAATAACTCAGCCCCTTTTTCGTCAGATGCATATTCTTCACCTGTGTTAATGGAAATGGAGACCGTTGCCTTCTTATGACTTCTCTATTATCTAGGTTTTGTCAAAATGTTAGAGGAATGTAAAATGTTGCCTGGCTTTGCTGCCAGCCATTGGAATTATGCTTTTCTGTGTGCATGGTTTATGCAGCATTTGTGTGGATATATATCTTGGTCTGAACTTTTTGCAAGATCTTTGTAAAGTGCACAGTGAAGATTTCCTTCCTTCGCTGTACTGCCTGTGGCCATTACAACAGTGGATGAATATGGACTTATTCTGGTCACCAAAACAAACTACCAAAGAGCAATCCAACTGGCAGCAGTCTGCAGCACATGTAAGAGTTTTAGATAACTTTGAGATCGCTTTCCTCTATCTAACTTCATTACTGCCCTCATTTCTGGTCTTTAACAACTTGTCACAATGGCAGACGATAACAATGACATCATTTCTTATAGTAAATATATATGCTTTCATCCTAAAGGGTCCAAGCGTGCTTTGCCAATATGTGTGGCAATAACCATTACTCCCTGGCTGTGGAACAGCTATTTGAAAGCACTGGGAAATGTACGTGGAAGTATGAAGAAAGGAACAGCATGGTGTTCCTCTGAAATTGTTGTATAGATGAGATGAAGGAGGGATATTTCATAGTGGTGGGAAGTAATTCTCAAATATGAATCTGATCAGGGCAAACAGGATAAATACCCCACTGTGGCACAAGGGTCTTTAGTGGCAACAGTAATTAAGGATATCAGCATTTTAATTTCTTTTTAAGCATTGCTAGAAGCACAGCTCCCTTTAATTCTGTTGAGGAATTGGTTCAGCACCAACTCTGAGAGAAGAGCTCTCCCTCAGAATAATAAATACTGTTTTCTGAGGCTCTCCGCCTCTTCTGCAGGTCTCTTTTCCATGGACCAGCAAGGTCCATTAGTAATTAGGTGATGAGATTTGACAAGATCACAACACAGACGAATATGGCTGCAGGTTTCTGCCTCAGTTTTCAATTATTATTTATCTGAGCAAAACAGCTTCTCTGCTACATTGTGGTGGTTCACAGCATAATTTTTCAAACAAGCATTTTAGCTAATATCCCATAATGGCCCAGATATGCAGACTGAACCTCCTAAAAGATTTAGATGTTTATGGTATTCACCTGTAACAGCTCCAGCTCTTGGACTGATTCCACAGTAATGCCTCTTTCCAGACTGGTTCAGGGCAGACTATGACAACCATCACAACACTCATTTTTTCTGTCTCAGGAGTGGATTCCTACAGTTGATACAGATGCTTTGCCTGTCTGCTATTAATTGGCTGCAGATGGAGACCCTTCTTAGATAGCAGAGAGCCTGCTCTAGTGACAGCATTCACATCCCAAGCAGCACAGTGTCCCTGCGAAAACAGTTTGCGCACATCTTTTGTCATTATTGATTGTACCCAGACTTACCCAAAAACATGGCTTGAAAACAGTCTCAAGTCTTTTCTCTGCAGGTGAGTATCTTGCAGCTTGGGACATTCCCACCTACTGCTGTGAGAGAGAACAGACTCTGAGATCAGATAACTACTTTTCTCTGAAAGCTTGGCATAGACGTCAATACAAGCACTACAGAATATACCATTACAGTCCTGATTTGGGCTATACTGCTCATGATTTTCTCCTGCATGTCATTTACACTCTTCTTATCCATTGCTGGCGGTGATGGGGGTATGAATCACATTACTGCAGCTGGTAATTTTAGAAACACTGCCTGGGAATGCTGCTATATATAGAGAGGGGTGAGTAAAAGGCCTTCCTCTTATCAGGCATCAGTGTAGGTTCCTGGCATCTCATAGATACAGGTTGTATCATTCCTGATTTAAGGCTCTGGAGAACCTTTGATGAAGCCATGCCTGTCCATCATAGAGCAGAAAGCTGCCTGGAGCTAGCAGTACATTAAACAGAATGAGAGGTCTCCCAGGGCCAGGCAGCAGTTTGTCAGGTAGGACTCAGCTGATGAGCACTGCCACTGAAGGTTTAATTTGAGATCTGCTCCGTGCTATTTACAGGGGATCTTGAGACTAAGTAGCAAGGAAGAAACATTTGCGTTTGTATCCACAAGCTGAGGGGTAAAATACACAAGCTGCAGTGGGTGGAGGAGAAGTAGAGACAGTGTAGACCTCTAGGCAGGATGCAAGAGTACAAGCCTCCCCAGCAGGAAGAATTTAAAGCACCATTAAAGGCCAAATGAATAAAACCATCATGTAGCTCGTGCCTGACAGCTTGGCTATGAGGCCTTTGGTTGCCATACAAGAGATGCTGATGCAAAGATCCTTTCGGACGTCAGCAGTTGTAACTCGTGACCATAGTGACACTCTCCCTCTCAAAAGGTGAAGAGCAAGGAGTTCTGCCAGTACTACTTCTGCGAAGAAAACTAGGACTCTTATTTACTAAGATGGCCTCTTTCTAAGTGAAGAGTTTCCTGCCTGAATAGCACACTGAAACGGCTTCCTCAGCAGTCAGTGTGCACCAATGCCAGCAGGAAGGTGAAGGCGGGATCTTGCAGTCAGTAGGACTGAACTGAGTGTGAGTGAGAGTAAGAATAAACTTCCAAGTGTCCCTGCAGTGCCAAAGTAATGCAGCTTTACTGCTGCAAAGCCACAGCCCACTCTTGCTGGCAATGGGAGAGAGATTAAAAAGTTTCCATGTTTACAAGCTTTGGTTTCCTCCAGGAGCAAGAAGTCCCCCTGGAGTGAGTTTCCACAAGTGTTTCATCTGTCTACAAGTGAAGGTAGTTGGAGAATTATTGTTTCACCACAACTTGTATTTTTGCCTAGATTTTTTATTTTCATTTTTCAGATTTTCCCCCTCAGATCGAAAGTACATTCCTTTGCCAAGTCCAACTAAGCAAGTGTCAGCATTTTCTTAAAAAATGGCCATTCCCAAAATGGTTTTCTGCCCCAAAAACGTCAGTGGAAATATTTAAACCAGTTCCATTTATACTGGCAGAAAAAAACCAACAAGATGCCAATATATGTCTCCATGCAAATGACATCTTGCAGCCCTGTGATAACCAAGACTTGGAACATTCTTGTACATGGAAAGGGAAAAGAAATGGTGGTGTGTTTGTGTTTGGTGGATGACAGAAAGGAGAGCCCATACAGAAAAGACCTTGCAAGCCAGAGCAGAAGACAGCTTTCATCTTCTTCCAAATAGAAAAGAGTTTGCATATCAACTGTAGAACAGAGGTCCAATTTCCATGCCAATACCAAATGCATGCCAGTGCAGAAAGAAATTTACAGGTCAATACAAGAGAGCTTTTCTGTGAATCACACTACAAAAAAAGGTGCTCATACTGACCTAAAAGCAAGTGCTTTTTTGCCCAAATTAGCCCAGAAGAGAGCTTGCCTACCAATGGAAAAGAACCTGTCTAAAAAATCCCTTGTAGCTGCCCTAGGAGAAAAAGAATGACAGAACCAGTCTTTTCAAACCTAAACCAATTAGCAAGGTAAAAGAAAAAGTCCTATGATAATTAAAAATTAAAACCAACAAGACAACAGTGTAAAAAATGAAAGAAATGAATAAAAACAATTAGCAGAGATGAAAAAACAGGGATGGGAATGATATAAATTGAACCTATTATAAGGCACTAATGACATTCGAAAACCTAATTTTTACATTGTCAAACCATTTTGATTAAGTGTTAAACGCTGCTCTTATGAACTTGGCATATATTGTGCAAGAGCAGTAATTTCTGCCTTTATCTTTTTCGCTTTCTCTGAAAAGGTGCTTGTGTGCTGAAAGAGGCAGCGAGCGCTCAGGAGTTATCAGTACTCTTTTCCCTTCCTTTGTACATGCCAGGAAGCCCCAGCCCTGCCTGATAATGGCTATCTTCATGTTCGCGGGGAGTGGGACCTGAGTAGGGTTGGGGGGCAATGAGGAGAGAGAGGTGAGAAATGATTAAGACATTGGGTGCTGATGAGAAAAACAGACGTCTTTATAACTAGGAAATTTTTCTCCTTTTTTCCCTTTTTTTCTCCTTTTTTTTTTTCCAAAAATGGAATAAGCAAAATAATTGAAAGAAAGAAAATTGACTTTTTATTGCTTTTTAAGTGCTTAACATGAAGTTTCATCTAGTAAAATTATTGTTATTTTTATCTTTAGCTGCGTTGTTCATGTTTCTCTTAAAGAAGATACTTCTCCAGTTCAGGATGCCAGCTGCAAGGAGCCGCGCAGAGAATGACAATGGTCTATGCAAATACAATGCATCAGCTATAAAGCCTGTTCCAGAGCATCCGCCCCTGCTGAAGCAGAGCTGCCGGCAGCACGGGATGCGGCAGGCAGGCAAGGCCTGGCCCTGAGATGTGCCGACTGGCTGAGGCTCCATTTGCTGCAAATGGGAGGTGAGAACGCTCCACACCTTGTACGAGTCCCTTAGTATTACCAGTACCACACAGCAGGGAGTGACCATCAAGGAAAAAGAGTGCTGGATCTACTTACATATCAGGAAGGCTCAGGGAGGCCAAATGTAGTTATTAATTAGGAATTTGTGACTCCAGATCACCATTTTCTAAAGAGTCACTTCACTACCCCAGGCCCCCATTGCATTAGCCCTCAAGAAGCTGAATGTCTGTACAATTGCCAGTTGCCTTATCTCAGAGCATGGGGTTGTCTTTTCTGTCCAGGTCTTCTCTGCAAACTCTCACTGATCAAAATTCAACAAGATAACATACCAGGCCCTGGTGGTCTTCTGCAAGGGCTTGCTACTCCAGAATTGGCCAGAAAGGTGAGAATGGAGGGAAATTTCCATTGGGAAATTAGGAATTTTCAGCAAGAAAAATAATAATAAAAAAGAATTATTTTGCTTGAAAATTGAGAAAGAGCCAGGAAACCACTTTGCAGATAGGAATGAGTATACGGCAATTTGGACTGTTCCTGGGTCCTGTGCACTCCTCAGCTCTGTCCATAATATAGTGACAGACTTGTAAATGATAGATCTGGGCTAGGTGGCAGACCAGAAGAACCCTAATCCAGCATGATGGTCCACATGCAGCAGGAGGTAACAACATGCTTCTCCCCAGCACCTGTAGATCAGCAAGTCACAGTTGGACAGGGACATGTAGGTATCCTGACCAAGGGCAATGATCCTATGAAAGGTGATAACACAGAAACTAAATTGGGCTCAAGAGGGTGGCACGTCTGGAAATTATGGTGCAGGGAGAATCTTTCTGCTTTGGCAGGGCACAAAGTCTTTTTACAGAGACATTGCATCCCTCAGGATAAAAGATTTGATCGCATCTCAGTTGGTGCCAACCTGACATAGAAGAAAAATTATACATTACAAAATGCTAAAAGACAGCTAAAGGGAAGGAGTCAGAAGAGGGGACAGAGAAACAAAAATAAATCAGAATCACCGTAGAGAAAAGAGACTGAAGGTAGAGTGAAAATATAGAAGAACTTTTGAAAGGTGAAGATTTTAGAAAGAAACAAATATTGAAGAAAAAAGGGGGGGAATAAAAAGCCAGGACATAAAGCCAGGCAGCATGGTCAGTGTCCTTTATATCAATTTTTAGTGCTCCTTTTCAGCTGCCCTAGGAATAGTCCATAAACCGCAGCATTTATTATAGGGGTGGTGTCACACACTGCAAACCTATTTTGCGAATGTTACCACTGGGGGATCACATGTTGAACTGGCCTCCACTGTAGCTGACAGGCTCAATAAATTCAAAAAGATCAAGAAGAACACAGGTGACAGAATGTATTTGGAATGTGTGTGTTCTCCTCTCTTTTTGTTCCACAAAGAAAGGAATGTGAATCCCCCATGCTACCAGCCACCACATTTTTATTGTAAGCCCTGTAAAATCTGATGTTAAAGCCTAAGCTCTCAGGTCATGCAATTATGTGAGTCTCTACTTTCATTTTTTAAAATGTCGGTTTCTAACCTGTCTACCTGTGGAGAAAGACTTGGAAGCACAAACATGTACAGACTCAAAGCCAACTAATTATTGATTTTTTTTTAATGTCTTGATGCTGGGATTCTTGATTTTGAATTTCCGGAATACAGACAATGGTCACAATGGCTTTCTTGCAGCCAGCACCAAGGCAGATGTGAATTTCTTACCCCATATTCCTCCAGTTTAGAGATCTAGTATCTCAGTGAATTGCATTTTGAAAGATCTGTAGGTCTTGATGTGAGTTGTACAGTCTTGACCAACCTTTAATTTGTAGCAAGTGCCTCACAGAAGTGAGCAAATACAGCCAAAGTCTACAAAGCTTTTATTACATGGAGATACATTCCTCATATTTAATATTTATCATAATTATTTGCGCCTTTTATTTAATGTGGCAGATTTCTGGGAGCAAGCATCCATTAAATCCCATCGAAACAGGATACAGCTCCGCGGTGCTAAGAAGAACCATGATGTCGAGGATTCTGGACTGAAAAAGCCAGACTGGGGTTCCACTCAAGAATTCATTTAATGATGTAAGTGAAAGAAGGAGCAGCAATTCAGTAAGTCAGAAAGAGGGAACGCAGGCAGCTGGATCATACATTGCACAAAAAAGAGAAGCAAGATAGTTTAAAACCCTTTCTGGTATGTTTCCAGGGGCTGCAGCCACCCTTGATGACAGTGTAGACATAGTAAAATGTATGATTTGAAAAGAGGGGAACTCTTACCAGAAAGAGCTGATGACTGCTTTGAACAAGGCCACTAAAGCATAGCTAGGATTCCTCTGTTAGCTATCCTCTCGGCAGGTGCCAGGTAGCCCTGTTGTCTCATGACGAACAGTGGAAGTGAGGTTTCACTGAGAGTTAGGAGGATTTAATCTTCCCTTTCCAGTTACCTCCAGCTCCTGTATTTCTGGCTTGCTGCAGGAACTTGCTGCTTGATTCTCCAGTGCGGTGCTACAGCTTGTCTCCAGCTGTGCACTAGGAATACAAATCATGCCAGTGCTGCAGCAGGGCAGAAGAGATGGGAGTATCGGCTTGCTAAGGCTCCTCCGGGCGCCTGTGCAGATTCTCCGCTCCAGCCCTAGGAGAAGCTTCCCTCTGCAACCACAGCTGCCTGGTCATCCCTAACGTTGGATTTAATGTTCTTGGCTCCTCTGCCTAAGCAGAAACTGGAACATTAACTCTTCACAGATTTATTCTTCAAAATCTGTCACAGGACAGTTGAAGGGAGCAGAAGAAAGAAAGTGTTGTCTACCTAATTATAAGAAAAAGGCAGCAAGGAGTCTGGGTTTATTAGCATTTCTGCCACTGACTCATTGCACGGTTTGGTATGGTTTTGTCTTTTGCTTCTTCACAGCACTCTTGTAAATATGGTGGGTGTATGTAAATAGCCTTGATATGCTTGGATGGAAGCCATGCAAGAAAGGAATTTATAAGAGCATAGCATGATACTACAGAGCCTTAGCCGAAAAACTGGAAAGACATGGCTTCCCTCGAGTCACTACGAGATATTTTCATTTGTCCTTTGGCACAGCAGCTTCAAGCCCTGACATTTAGATGTCCCTCCTGTGGCTGGCTCCTGCCGTGCTGTAAAAGGAATGTGAGAAGCGCACCCCTGGGATGGGGCAGAGTCCTGCAGAGCAGGCAGCAGTGGATTTGGAAGCAGGGAGAGAGATATTTGCACTGTTCCCAACTGAGGGGGCAGTGCAAAGAGAGACATACCGCTAGAGGCCACTTCTGTTGAAGGGGAGTCTGACAGGATGAAGGTCATACAGTGAAAGGTCCCTTTGTGTTGCTGACTCTCAAACTTTCTCTGGGTCCCCTAATTATAGTGTTCTCCCTCTCCCAAAGTCAGGTTACAATTTTGAAGTTCATCTTTCTCTTAAAAATGTAATTACATTTCTAGTACCTCTGTTGCAGACAAAAAATTGAAAATGTAAATCCCAGGTTGTTTTTTTTTTTAAAGAAGAGGAAAATAAGAATCATGTGACTTCTTAAAAGAAAAGACACTCAGATTTTTGGTACCTTACTCATGACTCTTGAAGGCCTGAGACTAGCATTATTAAGTGGGTTAGTACTACCAGTATCTCAGATTATTAAAGATAGAAACTGAAAACTAATTAGGAGTTCATGTTGCTTTTTTCTCTAATGTTCCACTCAGCTGGTCAGAGTGATACCAGCCTGTTTAATTTCCTTTCCTCCTGTTTGTCAGTTCCACTGTCTATTTCTTATATTGGTAGCAGAAAGCTCCTGGGTTCATGACACATTTCAGGGAGGGAAGTCTTCTGCCAATACCCAGTGATTCTCCATCTTAGTTTAAATAAAATGAATAGGATATTAAAAATATATTTTTTGCTGATGGTTCCAAATTTATAACGCTTACATTTTTGCAGGTATGTAAACATTTATAGGGGACCCATTTTGCTTAAGATCCAGGTAGCCAGTTGGGGCCATTCTCTACAGTTGCTATATTACTTATCCCACTCTTTCTAGTCTCTTTTTTCTCTATCTTGCTCTGACCTTCCTTAGACATGCTTTCTCTTTCCTATGTCTTCCCTGCAATGTTGTCTTTCTCATGTTGCCTATACTAGCCATGCCCTTTTTCCCTTGAATGCCTCCTCCCCTGCAGTTGTGGCTTCACACAGCATTGTGTGTACGCCTTTCTGCCTGCTGTGTTTCCATCTTTGCTCTTCTGCTCTACTCCTTCTCTTCTGTACCTCTCAATTTTTCCCTCTGCCTTTGTCTCCTGCTGCCTCATTCTTCTGTGTCCCAAGGGCTGCTTTCCCAAGAGAAACTAAGTCGAATTGATCTGCCATTTAATTACCTGATGTGTTCATTGCCTGTGCCTGCTGTTTGCAAATAGGCCTGCCTGAAAGTCCCTGGGGGAGGCGAGGTTGTGTGGCAATGGGGGAGGCAGATAGATCGGCTGGCAGCAGCTCAGCCAGAAGGCAGCTTCCTCGGAAACAAAACACCTGCCAGTAACACCTGTGCTTGTAAATGTTTGCTGCCACCCTTGGTCGGGGCCCAATACTCGGAGAATGAACGTGTATATTCCATGGCATCAAACCAAGGCAGCTTTCTGGCATGTGTGAAAGCTTCTAACTAGCACTTATACCGAGCACACTATGTTCAGGTGGAGAAATGCAAGCCAAGAGGCACACACCTCTGTAATTAAGGATAGAGGCATACTATGAGTCTTCCTTTCAGCCCAGTAGTTTCTGCTCCAATGGGCCATGTCATTGCACCTCCCCATACAGTGGGTGGGTCACACATAGGTGTGGATGAGGGAGGACCATGACTTTGTCTTGTTCTGAAACCTTTCACTCCAGAATTTCAAAGGACTTGGTCAGAATACCTACCTCCAACCTTTATGGTCTCCCATGCAGGCAAGTAAGGCTCCCTCCTTCCTCTCTGACAGGTATGAGGAAGTTGTTGACTCATCCAAGGTCATTGCGATGATTTCTAGTTGCAGTTAAGATGAAATCCATGTCTTCTGCTTCTAGACTGCAGACTCAGTCTTCTTTTCCCAAAGGGATTTAAAGAGGGACTATGGTATGAATAGTAGCAGACTCATTTAAGGGATGTCTTTGCAGAAATCCCGCCTATGAATTGAGCTAGTTTGGATTTAACACCACTGAGTTGATCAAAGAATACGACAAGATTAAACATCAAGACAATTGGTCTTGCTAGCAAGGCATAACTAAGGATTTTTGCACTGAGCATGGCGGAGATGTCCTTCCCTTTACCCATATTTGTGCACATTTACCTAACTTGTTTGTCACAGAAGGAAAATTCTGAGCTCCATCCCTCTACAAACACCCCGGAGGCTTCGCTTCACCTCAGTGTAACAGCTGGATAAAACCCTAGGCTCTGAAGGCTTTGCCAATTAATAGACATTTTCTCCTCTCTTTAAACACCCCATGTGACTTCTTAAGCTTTAGGCAGCAAAGCATTCATGGAAAGAGCAGGCCATTCACTAGCACCAGTCACACTGATTTTTGCTGCTTTCCTAACCACTGTCCATGCTGACCCTTGCTGCTTGCAGAATGACACAAATCGTTGTTAAGGGAACAGAAACAGATTATAGTGTGTGTATGGAAGAGAGTATTACGTCTGCTTCGCCTGATCAGACATAAGAAATAAAGGAATAAGTTAAAACTGAATAATAATACATAAGAAACACAGAGCCAATCTGAATTAGCCATAGCAAGAGCTGGCCAGTTGTCTTCATTGCTTTTGTGAAGCAATTTCATTATTTTCTCTGCAGCATCTAGCTAATGGCATTGCAGACATACTCAATTAATATGGGTATCGGCCCTTCTGGTGGGCAGGGCTGCACACACAAATTCATATCCTTGTATTGTTTCTGCTGGGTTTTAGGTGCATGTATTCAACAGAAGAAATACTATCTGTCTGTTTTTTACTATCTCCCTTTCTCAGACTCCCTTTCTGTCCTTAAAGGCCTTGAGCTTTCTCTGTTTTATTCCTCTGTTCTCTTTCTCTCAGCATTCATTAAGTCAGCAAGCTCTTTGAGAAAGAAGCTAGTTTTTCATCCCGTGTGTGAAGTGTGGCCCTGGTCCTATTTGGATCCTGGAACTGCTACTGATCATCTGCAACTGTGCAGGTGCTGTGCAGCAGGGAGCACAAGATGGCTGTGCAGTGATGTTTCTGCGAGCTGTGCCCATGCAGGCAAGAAGTCAGGATGTATGCTCGGTACTGGGAGAGGTCTGAGGATCCCTTTTCATTTTTCTCCTTATACCGAGGATTACATTAGAAAAAAAGAGTGTGTGTGGCATAGACAAAGGCTAATTTAGGAGATGAATCTTAGGGAAGACTCCTAGGCCACAGATGAAACACAGAGCTATGACTCCCTCTTCCTAGTAGCTGGGATAGCAGGATGGCTGCGTATGTCCATCAATGCAGAGCAGGCCAGCCCTCTCCTCCCAGCTCTTCTTGCTTCTGACTTTGAGCTTTATGCACAGAATATTCTTCAGTTCAGTAAAGCACCTTGATTCAAAAAAGCATTTAAGCTTGTACCTCAGTCTCACTGAAATCAATGGGATTTAAACATATGCTTAACCTTAATCATGTTCTTGAGTATTCTTCCGAACTGGACCTTTTACAAGGGTATGAGTCCCTGGGAACTTGTATGAGTTTTGCCTTCTTGCATGCTGCTTCTCATATACTACTGATGGAACAATCAGTTACTCATTAATGCTGCAGATTAAGCCATTTTGCCTGAATCTGTTTTTTCGGTAGACATTTTAACTGCTCGTCTTATATGATATATTTATTTGATTTCCAGTGCCTAGTTACAATATGACAGCAAATCTAGAGTAGGTTTAATAACTATTTATTCTGTCTCCTCAGGCATACATTGACTGCAGGAGATGGCATGAACTCAGTGTTGGCATTAAGCTACAGGAGTGATGGCCATCCTACAAAAGAAAGAGAGAGAGAATGAGAAATATCCAGTTGCAAATTATCATCACGTAGATGTGAAAGACATGAATCACTTCCACTGGAGTTTCAAGGACAGATTCCACAGAAATCTGTCAGGAAGGTCCAGGGCCCTTTCTGCTGGTAAGCGGACTATTCTTTGTATCTTTCTGGAGGAGAAAGGGTACAATCTCATGATTAAGAGAATTAGTTTATCACTGAGAACCACTGAATGGGAGCCCCAGCTGTAGAAGAGATATACACTAGGGAGCTCAAATGATGTCAGTGTGTACACCGTTACCCCAGAGTTACTAGCCTGCCTGCCTGCCTGGGGTGTGGCTTTGTGATTGATGAATATGTGGAAAGGATACTGGACACCGTGGAGGTGACGGCTTTGGTGGTGGCTGTTTGTCTTTCCTCCTCCTTGTGGGGATTAAGGGTTTTCTGAGCATTACCAACAGATCGGTCCCTGTTGTGAGGCACTCCACACTTATCACTCCACACATATCACTCCACACTTGTCACTCCTTGTTTGTCACTCTGTCTGTCATGGTGTCATTCCTTTTCACCCTCTGGCAGGAAGTTAGGAGGGTTTCCTTTGGCAGATGCTTTTCATGCTGGCTCCCTGGAGAGCAGTGATCCTTCTGTGCATCTGTATGCAGCTCACCTCCCATTGCCCAGAGTCTGTCTGTCTTCTTGGAGGTTGGACTTCTGTGTGCTCAGGACACGAGTTGTGCACAAGGGTACATGTCAAGTGAGCTTATTCACATTCACATGTCAAGTGTGTTATTCACATTAGACCAAGGTCTGCAAAGTCAAGGGATTACTGGCTACCTTTGCTGAATCCTTTGCTGAACTGAGAGAGAAAGATGTCTGTACAGTTGGTCCAAAGAAGTTCTGCTGCTGGACAAAGAGTAGCAGGACACAGGAAAGCCTTCAAAACAGGTTTGCTGAGAGGTCGCAAGAAAAACTGAACAACATAAACAAATTTACCATGGGAGCACTTCCCAATATTACAGCTTTTCTTGGAGGCTGGTTTAGTAAATCGCTGTGGAAGTACAACATTCCTTGGTCCTTCCCATTGCTTTAGTGCATTCAGAGCCCGGTGCATGTGAGCTAGGGAGCTCTGCCAGTCCCATTGCAATGCCTGCCCTTTCGAGAAAATCTTTCCTGCGAGGTATTTAAAAGCAGCCGTACAGCTATTAATCCACCTGTAAATCCCTTGCTGCACCGCATGCCAAGCAAGCCTCTGCCAAGGCAGGTGTCTCCCTGATTATAATCAGCAGAGAGGATACAGGCGTGGCTGAGAGCAGTGAAGGATACAACCTTTCTGTCCGATCACAGATGGCAAGGACTGTCTTTCAGCATTGTGGCTTAGGCAAAAACCAACCCTCTGGATGCTCAAGAACAGTTATGGGAACAGCTGCTCTGGGCACCATGTGAGAGGAAAAGCCAGAGCCATTTCAAGTGTTTTATCACGCTCTCACCATGCCTGGCCCCTCATGGAGGCAGAGCCCTGACAGTTTCATATTCATTGTCCTGTAGAAAGAAGGTTAACAATAGGAAGGTGGCTGTTTGCAAGGGCTCAGGAATCAATTAGTGGTTTGCTTAGCACTGTTTAGGTGCTAAAAGAAATTAAGTTTAGGGCAAGAGCTGCCTTGTGAAAAGACCGTTAGATATTTCAGTAAGCAGTGGTACTATGTATTCTTAATATTCTTTCTCTACTGAGCATTGCTAAGGTATAGGAAGGAATGAAGAATTCAAACACCATTCGTGATTTTTTGACTGTGTTGTAAGATACAAAATAGAAATATAAAACTGGCCCATGGCAAGGTCCTGTTCACTTTGCTTTAGTCATGGTGTTGATTTTGCTTCATCTAGCTCTGAGGCTGACTGGGATTTCAGCACCAAATGTTGTTGCCCTGGTGTTTATGGTATGGAAGGTTTTACAAGACAGGCACCATCAAACTTTGCATTCTCCTTCATTTGGATTGAATTTGTGATGGCCACAAAAAAATCCAGTGGCTTTTGATTCTGAATAAAGTTGAGAATAAGTTTGATCCTGCCACTTTGCTCTGTGTCTTAAGACATCCAAAATTCCAGTGTTGTGAGCTCTGATTTGGATTTCTGGCAGCACAACATATGAATTAGATAACTTGTTCTTCTTCCTAATACAATTAGATAATTTTGTGCTGTTTCACCAACCTCTTCTTGTGTGACTTAGGTGACGAGTCTGTGTGTCTGGGACAGGTTTAATGCCTACCCGCCCACAGGTTCCTCTTAAGCTGTCATTCTACACTGTCATTTTATCAGAGTTCCCACCTGAGACTGTGACTGCGGTGGTGTGCACTTAGTCTGACTTTCAGCTTGAACTGCTTCCAGCATTGCTGCTTTCCCTGATTTTTTATGATAACTTACAGGTGATCTCACAAATTTTAGAGGAGACTAAAAGGAGGCTGTAAGAGCATCTGGCCCTGACTGATTATGTTTAACCTTAAGGGAATCTGTCTGTGATAAACTTGCTTTTACAGTGGGGGAGGGATGTTTTACTAAAGATGAGCGCTGTTGCCATGCTGTCAGCTCCCAAACAACTGAAGATCTATGCTTAACACTGCAGAGAGAAGGGGGAGGATATTTCCTTTGGCCTGCCTGTGTCGCCATTTCAACACACCCAAAAGTCATGTCTGCAGGTGACCCACCAAATTCTCAATATGTAAAATTTAGAAGCAATAATTTGCTAAGCTCTGTTTTCCTGAAGGTCATGTGGTTATCAAAGCAGAAGTATCACTGGGAGATACATTTCTAATTGTACATGAAGGTGGCCTGATTAATTAAATTTAAAAGAGTCTTCCAATCTAAAAAGCAATAGTAGTCCTTCTTAGATGGACTGCATAATTTTGTATGCACTGTAATGATTCTGCTGGATAATTTACACTTTCTCTGAGGATTAGGCTAGCTGATTTGGAGGACTTTACACTGGGGGCAGGAGGGGAATTACCTTAGCTGCAGAATGGAGCTGCACTCTAGTGCCCTTAGCTGTTTTCCCATAAAGCATCAGTTTTGGCAGAGCATTTGCCACGATGCAATCTCTCACGTTTTGCCACAGTGCTGAACAGCCCTCCTCTTTTTACAGGAATGTCACGTTGTCTGGGAACATGGGTTGTGTTGCACTTAATTTTGTGTCTAAGGCCAAAGTCCCAGGGAAAATTTTTCAAATAGGCCTAAAGTGATGTAGCCATACCAGTTCTGCTGATGTACCATGTTGTTCTGTGAGCAGCCGTCTCTCTTCTCCCTGCAGGAGCTCCGGGCATGGAAGTGGGCTGAAGCTCGGAGACAAGACTGCTAATTATAGTTTCTTTGAGAAGTAGCTGGAACATGTAGCATTGTTTCCATTACTGAGTTGCTTATTAACAAGGATAAAAATCTACTATTTCTTTTTGATCTTTTCCTGCACAGATAGCTTGAAATGCTCTTTTCCAAGTACTTTCCAAGGAACTCGCCTCTTTTCTCTCTGAAGCAGCTCTTATTCTGATTATCTGTTGTAATGGAGGCTCTGTGTGGGACTGCCTTAAAAGACCACTCAACAGTTTCAGAAACCACAGTTCTCTGTAGACAGTATTAGCTGCTGGTTTCCTTTAGAGTGCAGTTCAAAGCAATAGATTTGGTGTATACAGTGGCACCTGACCTGAGCACAGGTTTTGTCGGAGGCTGTCTTTCGTGCAGTACATTTCCCTGCTGCTTAGAACTGACGGCAGGCTGTTACCAAAGCATCTTACTGGAGCCCTCAGGATTCTGTTCCTCACTTTTACCATAAAATTTTGAGTTTTAAACAATGCAACATTTACTCAGCTGTAGGCTTTGTCTTAGAGGGGAGTCTGAATGAGATAAGGTACAGTGGGATTGGCTAATAGAGGTTTGGGCTAGAAAGAAGCTGAATGTAGTCATATATATAGTTTAAAACCTCCAAAGCAATCCTTACATTTTCACTGTAACCAGAAAATTGATGATCTGACAAGACAGTCTGATTTCTGACCCAGTTTCCAGATCTAAGAGATTCTGGACAAGTAACCAGACCTTTTTTGGGTATTCATGCGAGTAGTTCCCATGAAGCTAATTACAATTGGTTGTTTTGTTCCAAACTGGAAAGGACTGAACCTCCTTGATATCACTGGAAACTTCCTACCTTGCAGTTCTCTTCAAGTATGAACTTAATTTTATTTGGCTTTACATTGAGTACAACCATTTGGTGACCTCTTTCATTTCTATTACTCATTTCAAGGGGAAGATGTAGCCCTACACAACTGCTTAAGTTGCAGCCACAGCTATATAATGTTGTCCCAAGATACAACTCCTGCAAATTTTGTGGTAGTACAACCAGTAAATCCACCTGACTTCCCATTGTTGCTGAAGTTGTTATTTAGGCTGTAACCTAATGTTTCTGCTCCCCCAGTGACCTTTTGCTAACCAGTGTCTCTGGCTATTTAAAGAAAATGTTCCAGAGTTCTGATTTTTACAGAATTTTAGTGCCTGGGAAGTATGCCAGACTGACAGACATAGAAATGTGAGTCCTCTCTATTTTTTGGACAGGTACAGCATAAGCAAACTACCATAAGCTCCTTCTCTCCGCACATTGCCAGTTTGCCTCAGTCCTGAACCAGACGGATCTCTACCGAGGGGGGCAACACACCTTAGCTCTCATGGTCAATTTAAAGTGCTAGCCTGAATGCCCACAAATTTAGAAATATGAGCTGATTGCCTGTTTCTTTAGTGGTGTAGGCGGCTATCCAGTAGAAGGTGGACTGAGAACGTCAGCCAGTTTCAGGTAATAAACATCTCTTAGACCTTTAGTCCAACGCTGATCTCTGTCAGCTTAAAATCAGGGGCATACATGCAAAGACTTTATATCACGGTCCTCTGAGACTTGTCTCATAGCCAGCCTTGAGGCTTTTACAGAGCTCCCTAATCGTTTTTTGCTGTCTTGGAAATCTGTATTTCTACTAATTAGCCAACTATTGGAAAACATGGCTGGACACTGCTATTGGCAGAATTAGGCTGGCTTTCACCAATTTGTCATTGTCCTGCATGGCTCTAGAGATGGCAATTTGCTGTTGCCTGCTTATATGGTAGCAAGACGCCGAGGAACTTACAGCTCATCTTTTATATACTTAGAAAGGATTGTCAAGATGATGCAGTGTTGTCTCTCACTCCCCCTTTTCTTATTTTATGAAGAATTAGAGCCCACGAATATGAGGAAAACCAGCCACGGCTGCAGTCAAGGCATTGTGCAAGTTTTCCTCCCACAGCTGTGCTGGTGCAACTCAGTCTAGTTATTTTTTTTCCAAATGTGGGCTCCCACACTTCGTGCTACAGCCCCTATTTCAAACCGGTTTTCAAACATCTCCTTCTAGGTTCTGACATGTAACAGCACCGGAGATGTTCTCTCTCAGTTAATACTGCAGCAATCCAGGTTAGCATTCATCTTTGTGAATGCACCTCTGCACCTCCTCATTCCTAGACCTGTGTCTTAGCTAAAAGATAGTTATTACCCTAGCAGGGTGTGTAACAGCAACTCTCAGCTTGGTTTATTGAGCCAGGATGGCAGATTGAACTAATCAGCCTGGTTTATACTTGTGGTGAAGGCAGGAGAGACAATTAGCTTAGGATAGAACAGGCAGCCTTTGCTCTCGGATTGTTTTACTAATGACTGACCTGCTACTATTGTCATTTGGTCCTTTCCTTCTGCCTGCTTGGGAAATCATCCTGCGGACACATCACCTGCAGAAGGAGACCACAGAGAGGTAATGTGACTAAAGTAATCTTGTGTGCTTCTGGAAGTGAGTCGAAAGCAGCAATAGCAAGTATTTCAAAGCTCCTTATTGAAGTGACCTTGCTGTACATTAAGATGTACCAAAAGAGATGGACTAAAGCAGTAGGATGGTTACAGGTATCTCATCGCTCTTTGTCTAGCAAAGCCTTGTAATTCTTCTTTGTTAACTAACTATAACCAGCTAAAATATGAGGACCTCTGTGAAAAGCAGCTACTATAGCAGACAACATGACTTATGAGGGGACAGTTTCAGCAGTGTTATTGAAGATATAATTCTTTGCATTGTTCTAAAGTGAAAACGTGAAAGCTACAACATAATTCTTTTGATTTGATAAAACTGCAGGCATGGTGACAGTTGCATGTAATAATGATCATTTAACACCTTGTTAGTCTTCAGAGAACCATGCAGAATTTAAGTTGTGTTTTACCAGGCGATACGCACACAGGCAGTGGCGTGAACAACTCACAAGATAATAGTTGTACTGCTAGTACTGGCTTTAAATGTTAAGGGAATTGTGTATCTCTATTTAGGTATATATTGAGTATCTATCACTGTGGCATTTCTGGAATTGCAGTCTGTGTTAATCAGGAGGTTATTATTAAACAGCTACAAATCACAGGCACAAGTAAGCAACCTTTCACTCAGCTTTACTTCCAGCTTAGTTTCCTGTATTTACCAAGGCTTACACTCTGTCTGAAACTGCACAGACATACAAAGGTATCTAGCACAGAATCACAAGCAGAAACTAAACATGTCATTTCAATATCTAAGGACTACCGCTTCCTAAGCAGCAAGCTGAGAGATTGAGAGAGCAAGCAGCAAAAGGGAGAGAGAGAGATGAAAGGATGGGAAATGGAAAAAACTAAGGAGGGGTACCAGTTAAAAAAGGATAGATAATCACATAGAGGAAGAAGCAAAACGGAAGCATGAATGTTTAAGTGAGACAGGGAGAGAAGGATGGATGAAGAAGGATTGGAAGGTGAAAAATGGGAATGAAGAATTTCCAGAGGTAACATTGAAATAGAAAAGCATACAACAAAAGGAGAATTTCATTAAAAAGAAAGAAGGGAATTATTACAAGGCAGGTACAGAAATGAGCATCTGCTGTAAAGAAAGCCCATGACTGGAATATTGCAAAGCGAACAATGAGATGACCCATGGCCAACAATTTGCACTGTTTCTCATTAATGCTGAGATGCTAATGGCTACCTTCCCCAAATCTCCTCTTTCCTGGGGTACCCTTTCTTTTTGAAATGTTCCGCTTCAAATACAAAATTGAGGCAGTTTCACCAACAGGGACTACATCCCTGCTGTGTTGAGCTTTCAACTGGCTGTTCCAGTCAAGTCTGAGTCTTTATCAGTCAACACCAAGCTCTTCCTTTAATGTATGTTACCCGCTTTCCTATTATTGTTATTGTTATTATTATTACTACTACCACTTTGTTCTAGAAGTTCATTCAGACCTTGATCATGGTCAAATTCAACTGTGATAATCATTGCCAAAAAATCTTCAAGTAGTAATAAGCAAAGGAAATAATGTTATTCCTCAGTCCAACCAAAAGATTATTTGAAAAATGTACTTTTCATCAGGAAACTTCCATTTACTGAAGTTGTTCCTGGAAAATTTTTAATCAGCCAAGAAGACAGGATGGACATATAGCAGCTCACTAAAGCTGAGCTTTATCTGGAAGACTCTGTTGTTGACATCACTGCAGTATCAGATAACCATGCAGTCTGTGGCTACAGGCAAAAAGAAAACTGGGCTTGTATCCCTTGAGAAAGATCATCTCTGATAGCACAGTGCTTCCTAATATATTGTTGAGGCATTAAAGGAAGGGTGCCTCCTACGGACTTACTGCCTCTACAGCTGTAGGGGTTTTTTGAGCAACCATACTTAGAGGACTACCTTGCAAAGGCTGATCTGCCCTAGACCTACAACTTTATAAGATCACAGTCATTGTTATATGGCTGCAGTCCATGAACAGAGAGAGCAGCTGTTTACAATGCTAGCAGATGGAGAGCCCCGGAACTATGAAAATACACGTGTGCACATATTTTAGAAGGAATGTGCTCTCTAGGAGTATGTGTTGTCTGTCTCTCATGAACTTTCTTTTGCTGCTGTATTTTCTAGTTAAGTCTTCATGGTTGTCAGGCCTCTGCTCTTCGCAGTTCTTATTGTTCCCCCCCGACATAGCCAAACAAGGCCTCGGGTTCAGTTTTCCAAATCAGCCTCCACAAACTTGACTAGCCAGATCTCCACAGGGAACAAAGTCACATAGATTTCTGTGACAAAACCCATTGATCTGACAGGGACTGAGATAAATCCGCCTCAAAAAGTTAAAGCAATAGAAATCCGGATCCGCAATGCAAGATTTCAGTGACAAAAACAGGGAGCTGACAAGGACTCAGACAAATCCATCCATGCTGAGTGACTATGCATCCGTTCCACACACAACTGCCTGCTTAAAGAGATAGCGATGAGAGATCCCCACACAGCATCTAACACGGCATCGGCATTTGTTAGGAGATTAGTGTCGGGAGGGAGAAATACCCAATTAAAGAGGTATTACACTGCCATTGGGGGATTGGGAGTAAGTAACAATAATCATGCCAGCCACTGTCATAATAACAGTGCTGTGAAGGAAAAAAATGGAATGCAAAAGAGTTTGAGGAAGAAAGAGAAAGCAGAGCATATTCTCCGGTTTGGAACTGTGGCAATGAAATAGCTCAAAAGAAGATAACTAGCTCAGACTCCAATTTAAAAATGTATGGGATCAGGACAAAAAACAGTCTACATAGCAAAATGGCAACTGCCTCATTCAAGGTCCACATGTTCCTGTCCACCTAGGAGAGGTGCAGCAGAAGCAGTGACTGCAGAGTGACAGAAGCTGGTGCTCAGTACAGGCTATCAGTGCACTTATACTGCCACTTAGCACAGACTGCTTAAGACATAATAACATCAGAGCATGAGAAATGCCTTCCTGGAGTAAACTGATGGTCCATCTGGTCAAATGTTCTGTCTCCCACACAGCAAAAGGACATGCTCTTCAGGGGTAGCCTACAAGCCTTGGCACTTTCTGCTGTCTTCCCGCAGCATTCAGAAATGTTGGATCAGGTGTGCTAGAGGATACACCCCTGCCCAGTTTTCAGTATCTACTTGTGGATCTGTTCTTGAATTTGTCTAGTAACTTTTGAACCTGATGGTACCACATACCTCCTTTCCAGGCTGGCCAGTGACTTTCATTAAAAAAAAAAGAAGGAAGGATTAAGAAGGGGACCTGTAGCTAGAGTAGTAGCCTCATGCTTGGAAAACTCCAGCTCCATTCCCTGCTATATTGTAGACAAGGTGCTGAGAGTGAGGCTTTTAGATACTTAAAGATGACAATTTTCAGAAACAAACAGTGTCTAATTCCCGTTGAAATCAATCAAAAGGAAATAAGACTCCTCAGGGCTTTTCAATTCAGCGGTTTGAATTGCATTTATGCCTTTCACGTGTATCAGTCAACTCTGCATCCATAGGTTTCTTAAGGACCTTTAAAAACTTGCCTTTAGTCTCTGTGCCCTAACTTCCAATTTGTAAAGAGAGGATTAGAGCTGCCCATCTCAGGGAGGTGTGATAAGGAGAAACATGTTAGAGACCATGAAGGGTTCATCTGCTAAGGCAAAGGAAGGACATGTAAGGTCCTGAACCATCTAACGAAGACAGAGGACAGACAGAGGTTCACATTTGCCAGAGGCACTCAACTGTAGATGAGCCAGTGAAATGGGCAACTGACCTTTCCGTACACTCACAGAGAAGCCCTGCACACACAACAGTGTAATCATGGTTGGAGGGGAAAGGAGGTGTGGAGGTGACCAGTGAAATGTAGCCCCAAGGGTGCTGCAGACAACTCTCTCTCTCTCTCTCTGTTTATATCTGTCTTTGAGTCTGAAATGTACCAGCTATGCTGAATCCATCAAATGAACACCGCCTGATGTAGGGTCAGCTGTTTCACCTCAACATGCTTCCCAACTAAATGGAGTGCACGAGTGCTATGTGGTCTTTACAAACTTCTGCATGACCCGCATCAGCTCCTGTGCTAGTGCTGGCTGACCTCAGACTTCTGAGGTTGAATGGAAGCCGGTAGCAGAAGGCTGCCATGTTAGTCAAGGTGTTGACTCCACACCCTCCAATGATAAAGCAGTGGCAACAGTTGTCACAAAAATTGTCACTAACTAGAAAATCCTTGTTTGCACATGCTTGCTGTGGAACATGTCAGGGAGATGCTGCCTGTGTGGTTGCGGGGGAAGCTACTCTTGGATTTCCCTCTGACTGCCTCTACCACACGCACAGGGATTTATCTTGCTTGCTTGCTTTCTCACTTTCTGTTCTATCTGCTAACCATTCCAACTGCCCGTCTGGTTTCAGGTTGCTCATCAGTTTTCTTGCCTAGGAATGTGAAACAACAAAAGTACTTCATGCACTGAAGCAGTTTTTCTGGAAGGGATAAAACACTGCTGCAGCCAGGTACTCTATTTACAGCTTAGAGCTGAGCGTCCCGTTGTTGTTACTGTTAGCACCAATCTTTTCGGATGTGATGCACACAATGGCAAAATGAGAATGGCTTTGATGTAGCGATTTGCCTTTTAGGGGGCATACAGTGTCAGTTAAGGCAGCATAACCCACAGACCAGAACACTCTTATGGAATGAGCATTACACCTTTGGCTTGCCAGATGCTAGCTGAGTCTGGGCCAAGTTGCTGAACGAGCTATAAGTTTTTCACTTTTGTCTTCCTGGCAGATTTCAGTGCTAACTGTTTTAAGCAACTTGGTGACCTTAAACTCAGACAGATCTAATGACTGTGTAGAAATGCAATTGATGCACGTGTAACTGATAGTGACATCATGTGTTGCTAATACTAGCTACAGGTGATTCTCCCTTTGGCTTAGAGGGCCTGGGACTTTGTTTTAGTATCTAAAGCAGGTGTATGTGATTTAACTATTAATAGTATCCATCTCAGTACATTTCCTTACAGTGTCATTTAATGGTTAGAAAAAGCAATCTCATCACAGAGTTATTCTGCTGCTGCAGCCCATCCAATAAAATGACTGTGGATTCAGAGAATTAATACCATGGGAGAACAACACTCAGGGAAGCTCATGTGCCGAGAGCAAGTTGTAAGACCTAGCGTGTGCTGCAACTGCGTGATGCATTGCTTGGGCACAACAGACAAAGTGGCGCCTCCTTTGAGACTGCCTTCCCTACACAAAGCTGTCCTGTGGAAGGACATGCTGCTTCACCCCACGTGCCTTTTCGTGCTGGCCCTTTAAATGTGGCAGTGCAAAGCTGCTGGAGGCCTTAAGTAGCCATTTGGCAACTAGCTCCTGTTTGCTTTGTGCCTTCTCTTTTGCTGGTAAGCACTTCTAGCTGCTTTGATACTCTCCTCTACTTGCTCTGAAAGAGATGGTGCTTTGTTTTTTCTGGTGTTTTTTGGTTTGTATTGGGTTTTTTGACTTGCATCAGAAATAATATAGAACAAAAAATGGGCTGCAGAGAGTGAAGCTCTAAGTTCCCCAGCCTGTAGGTTCCTGCCTCGTGGTGATGTATAGTCTGCTAAGGGGGGGGGTGTGTGTGCTTTAACGTAACGTGTCTCCCGGGATTAGAGGGGTCTAATTAATATTAAAAGTGTTATTCTGCAATGTATCTGCCCCTTACCCTGGTTAACCTGAAAAAACTTTTCGTAAAACCCTAATACTTGCCACATTTATAATGTACTCTATTAATTAAGAATGTTCTTCATAGTTGTATCATATTTGTCTCATATCACCAAGCTTCTTAATTTGTGATAACTGGCACCTCTGTAATGATAAGAAAATAACTGTTTCACAGTGTCGGGCACCCCAGCAAGAAAAAGCTTTAAGTTGTAGTCTTAACTCTCCCACAAATGTGTTTCATCTTCTAGTCGCTGTCTGAATTGTGCAGGTGCCAGTATTGTTTCAGCTATAAGACAGAGGTGTTCAGTGTCTTGAAAGGGCTATGAGGTTCTAGAGCTGTGTAAAGCATCATTATTATTGCTATTTTTATAGATAAGAAAGAGCATGTTTGCAGCAAACAACAAAAAAGTGTTTCCCAGCTTTGAATGTGATGTATAGAAAGAGCTATATTGTTCAGCTATTATGGTACCTCGTAATGGTGAAATATAGGGTGTTCCTCAAGTTGTATTACAGCTGCAAAATATGTCTCCTGAAATATTAGGCATGCCAACCAGTTTGGATGTAAATAATAAGCATGTGCATAGTTAGCATTTTAGCAGCACAGGAAAGACATTTGTTCAAGCGCCACCTTGAGCCTTCACTTCCTAGGAGTAGCTGTTTGCTTGTCTCTCTGGGTGCTCTGGAAATGCTCGTTATTTAATTTAGCTGTGAATAGGTTTCCTTTGCTCCACTTCGGACTATTTTCTCAAGAGAGGTTAAGCTGTACTTCATGTGCCCTGAGAACAGAAAACAATTTATTGAGGGTTTCATAGCAACATTAATCTGGAGCAGGTGTTTGCACCAAAACATCATAAGCTAGGTCTCCTAAAATCAAGATACTGACTTAAAATCTGTGATATTTACAAACATACACATTTATAGAAACGACAGAAGTATATAAATACAGGTTTTTGAGCATAATAGACATACACACTCTGGGTTTTTTCATGGTTTCCTTTTCAATTAAGTATTCTAGAAATTTTATTTTAAAATTAAATTGCTGTTTAATTGTGCAATCCCGATGCTGGAGCTTTAGTTCAAGGGTCAGATCTGGTTAGGTCCCTGATAAAATAGGTGAGATTTGACAGTGCCATTTTAGGGATTTTGCTTGGATTGTTTTCTCATGCTCTTTTCCTCCCCAGTGAATTCATTGTAATTAAGAACCAGTGCAATGGGTGCACAGTCTGTTAGGCTGATATCACTAGTTTAGCTGTACCCTAAAAATAAACACATGACTGGCAGGCTGTTTGGTCTGAGGGAGGGAGCAGGCTTTTGGGGACAGAAGATGAGCTGTGTTATTTTAATGGGGTTGGTTTTTGCTAAGGCTCTGTAGTAAGAGTCTGGAGGCCACTGTCATAAGCAGCATCCTCTCTCCTGTGCTCCAGAGGGATGGGTTTTTATGCTGGAAACAGTGCCTTTTTCAACAAACAAAGGAATCTGTTCTTGCCTCATTACAGGTGGGTCTAGATAGAAAGGACCTACAGCAAGAAAAGGCATGAGCACTCAAGTGAGAACCTAGAGCACTCAGGAACATGAGTTAATTGCACAGCGGTCAAGAAATAAAGCAAATATGGAAATGTATAGTACTGTGCGATCAGTAGTCTTCTCACTTCTTCCACCCCCTTCCCTCAACTCTGAGCACTGATCACATCAAAGTACTTTTTTTTTTTAACTTTTTTCCCCTTTGCTTATACTGTCAAACCTTCCATATTCCAAACCCTGCGTGTATAAAGCAGCACCCTGCTGGAGTCGGTGAAAAGCATCAGTGCACACAGCCACAAGAGACACTCAGCAACATCTCCGTTGTGAGCTCTGTTATGCGGGATGAAGAGACAAAACTAAAAACTCAAGGGAGGAGAAACATTGGATTTATTTTAGTATCATGATGCTGTGTGTTCCAAGTGTTTCTTGGAGTTTGTACACATTAGAAAAGGTGATCTTTATAAGTTTTTATTGATCTTATCTCAGTGACAGTGATTAATAATATTTTCATGCCAAAATGTCAGATCTGCTAACAAACCTGAATTTTTCCCTTTCCGTGCTACCATTCTTCCAATCCCTGGAGAGTATTCGTATGAGAGGAGACTGAAGCTGAGGGGGAATGGTCTCAAGGACTACACCGCCACCATATGCGACTCCATTTAAACAATCAAATTCCTTTATTATTACCTCTTATTGCAGTAGCATTTTGCATCTGCTAAGTGGGGGACATCTGTGTGATATTTTTGTATGGATGATAGAAAGGGGTTTCTTATTTCAAAGAATTTAACGCCTAGCGAGCTGTGCATGGGGATAGTATCAAACTATATACAAAGACTATTAGGACTACACTGCTTGAAGACTGAAGTATTTTATAGCTTTTAGAGGAATATATGTAAATGCTGTGTTTATTTCAGAAGGACTCTGCTGGATTTAATTTCTTGCGCAGGTAGGCGATTACTTTCTAATCACTAATCAAACAAAAGGTGATGCAACAGCAATATATCATCTGCATACCTAGTGCTTGCCCCTACTAATTTGTGTGTGGAAATGCAGTCTCTGCTGGTCTATCCCTTAGTGTTAAAGCTGAGAGAAGCTGCAGTTCAGCAGTGGGTTTTAGCTCAAAGCAGGTTATTCATCAGAACTGGAAGACTTGTTTTCCTATCACTTGCCCAAATTGGAAAAAACATACTTTTTTTTTTTTTAAGTTCAAGCTCAGAGCTATATGGTATTTAGCTGGCTGCCTTCTTTTTGGAGCTTGAGGTAAACTGAGGTACCTAAATATATTTGTGGGCTGTCTTAAACACCTACTGGAGAGGAAAAATAAATGTAGCATGCATTGCTGCTCTGCCTTGTGAGTCTTTGAGCAGAGGACTTGCAGCTAAATTGCTATTAAAGCTAAATGCTGCTAAGGCTGGTTCTGGTGTGAGTGATTCTCCAACACCAGGTGGGATACTAAAAAAGGGAAACCAGCTGTTACCAAATGAAATTATTTCCTTCAATTTCTCCCTTGGGTCAGGAAAAAACTTCCAGGAACAAGGGAATTTGGGATTCTTTTGCCTCTAAAGCAGAGAGAATTTCTGGGATATAGGTTGAGAGAACCAATCAATAAGTAAAATGATTGAAGATGAAACTGAATGCTTATCACCTTTGGCCATCAGAAAATGGGAATGTTCTGTGGCTCAGTTTGCCTGCTGCTGACACAGTTATTGCTGTCTACCAGCAAGTCAGTAGTGTTGGGTAGTATTAATATGTTGACAGGGTAATATACATATCCATCTCCCTACAGTCACACTCAGATGCATGGCTCTTAAGTACAGCCTACTATTTTATCACTGTTTTGCTGTTTTAAAAGTGAGCAATCTTAAGGTGCTGAGGTCGGAATTAACAGTCTGCATCAGAGGCTATGTCGTCCTCAGCAGAGATTTTCTTATTAACTGATGATGAACTTATCTTTCCTAGCAGGTTTGCACATGCTAGTGTGGATTCTCCATAAATGATTATATTATGTGCGTATCCCCAAAGGATGTATGTGTGTTGTTTACCAGTAGGTGTGTAAAACTATACTGCCAATTTTACGCAAAAATATTTACTTTAGATATATATTCTGAGACTGAAGAGGCAACACTGGAAATACTTCTGTAATAATTACTCATGGAAGGCCAGTATCTTAACATGTCGGAAATTAATTTGGTGGAATGGGTATGCGATTAGTCTGGATGCCGATGCTATCTTGATGAGTACTTTCCTTCACTTTTACTGATTCTTTTTCATGTGGAATATACAACAACAACTGTAATGTTGAGTTAATGAAGGTTGTTTTTTTTTTTTTGGAGGACATATATATAATTGCAGGGAAATAAAACATCTGTGCAATGTATATTGCATATCTGTATCTGTCCTTAATTGTTACAGTTTTCCCTTTGGATTTTCAGAACTGGAGACTGTGGAGTGTTATTGAATCTTTATTGTTTCTATGATCCTGGATTGATATTTGGAAATAGCAGGCTATATAACATCATTGATCTGATTTTGCTTTCTGTGCACTGCAGCTTTAAATTTTTAAAAAGTCAAGGCAGCATCTTAAAATAAGAAGTGGGTGCAGACTCCACTTCCTAGAGCCTTCGCTTTTGTTCGTTCTTGGTTTTAGTCTAAAATAAGTCATTCAGAATAAAAGCCTATTTTTGTTCTTTGTGGGTGGAAAAAACTTACCTCCCTCGGTTCTCATACTGTGCACATCACTGTAATATATCTACACCCAGTGTTAGTATCTGGGAGATACCAGATAAAGCCTTCAGTTACTTTGATCTACTAGTCGTGTTAAAAGTAGGAATAAAAGTTCCTCTTTAAAATATGGAGATTTTGACGTATTTGCGGCATTGTGCTTTCCATCCCTCAGCATTTTGTAAATGTAGGAAACTAATGTGAAGGGATCACTTGAACCATTGCATGAAGAAGGCCACCCTTACTGTAGAATGGAGTTTTTGTAACACATGGACATGAAACACAAGGGCTTAGGAGAAGGTGTGCTGTGGTCAGCTGAGGGGGCAAGCGGAATTTCTAGATCTCCTCCGCAGAGGAGATATTTAAATTACAGAAATAGAAAATAGAGCTTATGAGGTCATTTCTTCCTTTCCCTCTGCTCCCCAAGGCAGGATTTTTAATACTTAAACCATTTTGACAGATGACTGTTTAGCCTGTTGAGAAAAATTCAAATGATGGAGACTCCACAACTTCCCAAGGCAATCTATTCCAGTGCTCAACTGTCCTAACCATTATTCACATTTAATTTGTGGAGGACACAAAGGCTGACATAGCTTCCATACTAAAAGGAAGGGACTTTTAGAACATACAGGATCTTTAATTTCAGTGGACTTGTTCTCCTGTGATGTGAAAGATGGTTTCTTCCCAGCACACAGTGCTTTGTGGCATAGGTTGGGCACCTGGAAGAAAGCAACTGCTAAATCACCATTTCCAGAGCTGCTTGCGAGCCTGAGGACTCAGAAACTGATGGAACTGACCCCTCCTTGTGGCATGAGACCAGAGCATGGGTGCCAACATGTTCCTTGTTCTCCCAGAAATTTTGTATGGCTAGAACTTACTAATTTTGTCAATTTTGGGGGGATTTCTGGACATGTGCAGGACATACGCAGTAAATAAACAAACATGAGACACCTACAGGAGAGCGGGACAGCAGGATGTGAAGAGCAACCACATCTGCAGGGATATTTAGCACCCACCTGTGATGTATGCAGGGATGGAAGGGAGAAAAAAGGAGGAAGGAATAGAAGAATATGCTAGAAGGGCTGAAGGATATTAAAAACATTCACATAGGAAGAAAGGCAAAGATGCATAGGAAGGGATTTAGGGAACTGGTAGCTGTATGTTGTTGTCAAAGTAGAAATGCAGAAGCTCAGTACAATTTGGGTTTGTGTCAGTTCCCCTCTGCAGAAGTGCTGCTCTGTGAACTGGAAGTGCTGATGTGGTAAGCTGTCATGCAGGGCATGTTTCCACCATGAGTTATACTTCATGTTACATTTGTGTAGGATTCTCGAAAAGTGGGCCAGCGTGGTTCTTCTGGACCAGCAGCTGACAGCTTGTTCTGCAGGGCAGAAACTGTCTCTTACTTTGTGCCATACCTTATCCACGCTCCGTGCTGCCACCGAACAAACTGTAAGAGGAATGACATGGTTTTTTTCTAGTGAAATGGGTTCTGAAAGGAAAATCTGCAGGCCTAGGAAGGTGTACTGTTAGGGTTTGTACTGTCACAATCACAACTGAGGGGTGGTCAGAGTTGTAGACACAGCTTGGATGAAAAAAGCACCAGCCACACTGCCTTGCTCTTATGATAGCTGGATGTCTCAAAGATCAGTTAAGTGTCTATGGTGGACAATGGCCATCTGGATTTATTCAGATTCTGGGCTAGAGTGAATACCCAGTCTTAAGTTATTTAGCAAGCCATTACTGGAGATTTGGAATCTGAAGCAGACAAAGCCACCTGAGACCCTGGCTGTGTGCACTGGCTGTGATTCCGCCCCCCAGATGCACACAGGGTAGCTGAGGTGCTCCCACTATAACTGTTGTGCCTGGTGTATGTCCCAAAACATCCTTTCTTAGATGGCATGAGAGCTCTCCCTAGTCAGTACCTTTGTTTCTCTTGTTGGAGGAATAGCGTATGTGGACATCCATACCTTCTGCCCCTCTTGTAGCTCACGCAGGGTAGATACTGAATCTGGAGCAGCTCAGAGTTGTGCGGCAGCACCCTGTATGACAGGTAGCTATTTTTGCTAATGGTTTCCTGGCATCTTGGACTAGCAAGCCATTCTCAGGCCTCAAAACTTTATTGTCAAAATCTTAACTGATGAATCTTAAATTTTACTGTTGCATTTGGTTTGGATGTGCTGCAAATTAAATCTGACTTCCTCAACCGGTCTTTACAATGCCATCTGCTGGAAGGGATCCGAGAGTACTACCTTAGCTAACCTCTGGATTGGGTAGGTTTCCCTGAGCTCTCTTTGTGGCTGAAGCAGATAAGATCTTCCCTCAGCTCGCATCCTGTCAGGTATTTCAGACCATCAGTAATATTTTAATTAAAATGGCAAAGTGCAGTAAATCTAACAGATATCTCTAGGTTATACAAATACCTTAGAACTGAGCACATTTTTAGGTACAAAAGGGTTAACTGCACATGGTTTCATACTTACGTGGAAAAAGAATGACACCTTTTTCTTTATCAGCCATTTTGGTGCTGTCTTTTTTAATCATTTCAGGCTTTGAACTCCTGCTCTGAAAGAGAGTCTCTGTCTCTTCATCTTCAGCGGCTGCCAGGTCTGAAGGCCTAATCAATGCAGGTTATTGATAGCAAATCAATTAATGCAGACAAAGGATCAAAATTAAGGAGCTTTCACTAAATTAATAAGTGATTCCAAGTCTTTTAACGGAGTGCCTCAGATAAGGACAGCTCAGTCTTCTGGGACAGCAGCCTCCAGTCCTGTGTTTCCAAAGACAATCGGCTGGAGAGAGCGAGCTCTGCTTTTACATTTTTTTCACCATTTAAATAACCTGTTTTGTTCAATAGGAAGTGCTTAAAATCTGAGTCTGGAAAGGCTGCCAGGAAGCAGGTCCTAACTGAAAAGAGCAGATTTATCTGCATAAGGATGTCATGGTCTTGCTCAGCTGATTCAGGGAGGACCAGTTATTTCAGAAGCCAGATCTATATAAGATACTAGCCAACACCAGAGTTAAGGTTCGCTTCAATAGCAGATATATCTGAAATTGGACTAGAGATGTCCTCAGAAACAACTAGATGCAGGAGAGCCTAGAATAATTTGGAGCTCCTGCCAGGTGCAGCCCTTCTGCCCTATGGCGTGCCCTCCTGGGAGGAGGTGGGCCAGGCTTAATCCAAACTCCTTGCAGTTGGTTTCCCTGCCCTGCTCCCTGCCAGGGAGGGTCAGACAAGATGCCTGACACTCCTAATACAGCCAGCATCCCTGCCCCATGGTCCTCAGCCTGTCCTCGGGGGCTGGCAGATCCCTGCCAGTTACTGCAGCTTTTCCACCTTCTCTCCTGCTTCGACCAAGGGAAACACAGCAACAGTGCCGTGCAGGAAGAAGAGAGCATCTCTGGCAGTTTCTGTGCCTGTAGTGCTGCCTGCTATCTCCTCCTATTTTCCTGCTTAATAAGAAGGGCCATTTTCTGAAATGCCAGAAACTGTCCTGCTGTGACAGTAATTAACGGGGATGGAGATGGAGCTGGGAAGTAGATGACAGGAGTACAAATACAGCGTTTAGCTCACTGAAGATGAAGAGTGGTTCAGGTCACTCCATGAGTCCCCCTCGCAGCACGGTGCAGACACTGTCTCCCTGTTTGTGCCTTACTGGGTCGCGTTAGGTCCAGGTGCCACAGGTGCTTGGTGCAGGCTGCATGGGGCTGGATGCTGTCCCTGGGTGCTGTGCAGGCCAGCACTGTGCTCTGTGGGCTCAGCAGTGAAGGTGAGAGCAGTCTGCTGACACCTGCCAAGAGACCATGAGAAGTGTCCTGGCCTTGTTTATGCACTTGATCCTGTGATGCCAGGGCAAATTCTGAATTAAATTTCTGTAGGTTTTGATTGTAAGCCTAATTGCAAGCCATTTGGTGTTACAGAATAATATTTTTTATATGCTGTATGAAAGATGCCTTATCACTAAAATGGCTGCAGCTTCTAAAACTTCTGACTAGAAACTTATGCCAGAGGTACTAATATTTAGATTAATATACAGAGATTTACAAATGTAGTCCTTGTCATTGCTGATAGCAGAATTGTACCTGAATTCCAAGCTTATTGGGTTAAATTTCATGTAATCGAAGGATCTCTTCTTTCTGCTACACTGTCTACTGATCTCTGCCTGGCTGTGTATTGCCACCCATTGCCTATTCTATTGCTGGCACTGAAATCCAGTCTGTTATCTTCTTCTGCCTGCATTTGGACTTAAAACAGCAATGCAGCTGATGTTTGTTGGTCTAATCCACTGGTGATGATCTGCTCCTGCCAAAGAGTTATGAACCTGGACACGTGGCATGGAGGCCAATGGACATTACAGTCGGCATTGCAGCCCAAGGCTTGGGTCACATCTGAGAGAAGGACTAGGTTAACTTACCACCCCAAATTGGATGGATGAGTTGTAATACGGCGAAAAGTGGTTCTCTGAGGGTACAGTGCTGCTGTTCTTTGTTTCTGTGCCTGTTGGGAGTGACTGTCATTGTTATACTGCATCTTGCTTACTTCAGGCAGGGTTTGCAGCCCTTAGATGTGCTCTGCTTTGCCTTTCTTCCACTGCTTTCGGTTTCCTCCTACAAACGCCTGCGCTGACTGCAGTTCTCTGCAGCCGCATGTCTCAGTAACTGCTTAACCTAGAAATCCGTTGCTAAAAAGATCTGACATCATAACAGCCTGGAAGAGACTCCTCTCTCGCCCTTCCCCCTCCCTGGTCCGTCTCTTTTCTTTTCCCAGGATATATGAAAAGCTGTAACTACCACATCAAAATCTATTTGATTTTTGTACTCCCTTGATAACTGGGCAGTTGATCTCTATCACCCAGCTAAGGCTTATCTGCTGCCTCCAGCTTCCCTGCTGTAGCAATTGGTTCCTGCGGGGACAGTGCTGGGTTATAAAGTGAGACTGCTATCATGGTCAGGTCGTTTTGCTTTCTAACGGTGACCATTGTTGGCGAGATGTTCCCAAGCAAGTGGCTCGGTTTTCTGGGAGGACTAGAAGGAAGAACTGGGCCTCTGGGATTTAGAGGTTCAAAGATATATTTTTAATTCCCTTTTTTTTTTAAGTTGTGAAGTGATGTCAGGGAACATAAAGGGTCAACAGCATAGGCTAGAGCCAAGGTAATGAGTTGGTGGTTTTGCTTTAGCTCTTAAAGTTCCCAGGTGAGAACTTGGCCTTGTTAGGCAGGCACTGACCCACATGTGTTTTGTTCATTTTGGCCTGTTCTGAAAACAGTTCTAGTAGAAGAAAAAATGACAATTGCTGTACTTAGTATATTACTTGCTAATTTTTACCTGTAATTGTAATTTCTCTGTAACTTTTGAATGAGCTTACCAGGGTGCTGAAGAGGCTGTAGATCCGTATCTGCACAGCTGGGTGTAGGTAGCTCACTCCCAGTTACATAACACTAGTAGGATGTGGGAATAAGAGCGTTCCCATCCCTTCTGGCTCAATCATGTCCTAACTGTAGTGATTCAGCTATCTGGAGCCACTGGTAAAGGCTGCACTCGTTAGCACCTTTTAATAACCAAGATGGGAGATGAGGAAGCAGGGACTGCCACGGACACAACTGTGCTGGTATTATTTACCTTGTTCCGCCATCCTGTATAACTAGATTTCTGTTACCCGAATTGGACACTAGCTTGGGGTGAGAGGGAATAGAGTTAAACCAAATTGCCTTCTCTGGAACTGAGCAGTCTGGGCAGCACATGCTGCTTTTTTGGCAGTTTGGTTTAAGATTAGTTGGTAGTATAGATAAAACTGCATTTTACTGTCCCAAGGAGAAGGGTAATGCTGGGTAGTTCTTGCAATGGGTGGTGTAAGAAAAAAGCTGAGCTAGGTGAAGTGAGGCAGCTGATCAGACTCAGCCAAGTGACAGAGCTCAGCTGCAAGAAGTATGAAAATCAAAAAATGAGATCGTAATTATAGCAGCTTCTGGGAAAGGCCTTCCCTCCATGTGCTCATTCCCAGCAGAAGTTATTGGCCTATATATCGTGTCCCTGCTTCAGCAGCCACTTGGGTTGTATAGGGCTCCAGCGGAATACAGAGGGTTCACAGCCATTCTGCCATCCTGCCCATCACCTCTCCTGTACCGCTGCTGCTTTGCTGAAGTGTAAAGCCACCCCCCTACTCATTTTATTCTGCAATGCTGTTTTTAAAACTAGCACAGCCAGGCTGGCAATGTGTTTAAGTGTGGTTCTGCTTATGGAGGAAGGTGAGGTGGAGACTTAACTCCTCACTTTTCAGTTTCTCCTTCTCTAGATCTGTTATTGAGGCGATACTCTCGCCCATTGCTAACAAAACCTCCTGGCACAACGATAACCAGGCACTGGCAAGCTGCCTCAATTTAGTGGCATGTATATTGTCTGATTCCTCTCTTTGCTAGGTTGGTCTGCCATGTACACACAAGCAGATCTGTTCAGTTCGCAAGTTAGCTCATTTCAAAACTATCTTACACGTGTCTAATAACTAATACAAATGAAATAGTGTAAGAGTTAGCATGTTGAGTACTCCCAGACTGGCTGCTTGCTGTGTCAGGGTGTTTTCCCTGATGTGAACTTACATAGCTGAGTTATAAACCCTTCAGACAGGATGATAAATATTATTTTGGCATTGCTCCCAAGCACTCACATTGACCACTGAGATAAATGTAGGATTTTTTTGCTTTCAGGTGGGCAAAACTGTTCCAGTTGGTGGTCTTTGTGTCTGCAACAGCCTAGAGCAACCCAAAGTCCTAGTGTAGGACTCCATAGCTTAGCTCTGATGCTCACACTCCGACATCCAACAGCATCAGCTGGATGTGTCTGAAACATTGCCTGCTACTGAGTGGGTTACAGGCCCCTTTCTCTGCACCTAGGTCTTGGACAAGGAGGCATTGTGGTAATGTTTTGATAAACCCTGGCAGTTTTATGGTTTGAAACAAATTCAGGAATAGGTGTTTGCAACAGAGCTGTACTCAGAAGAAAAAAAAAAAAAACAACTTCATACATAGGTAGTACTTCTCTGTAGTCTAGACAAATTACTTTATACTCTAAGACTGTGTAATTGCAAGTAGTCAAGATACCAAAACCCAGCTCAGGCAGCAAAAGACTATGTGCACTCTTATTCCCACTGAGCAGTGAAGTGCCTTTGTTTAAACCACCAGAATGAAGAGCTACTACCTTCCCAGTGATTTAAAACAAAATGTTCTGTTCTGCATTAGATTCCACAGCCCAGCGGACACACAGTAATTTGCTAAGCCAAGGAAACTTCACTCTTTGCAATCACATGGCTATGCCATGCTTCTTCACTGGTTGAATTAAAGTGACTTGATCACAGCTGCATAAACACTTGAGTTCTAAAAAGGCTTTTAAAATGTGTATGCTTGTATTTGTCTGCACGTATCAGACCTCGACACCCAAATGCAGGAAGTGGATGTGCAGACACAAAACAACCCATGCCCATTCCAATGTCATGTATATACTAGGAGGGTGCTTCGGATATGTGCTCTTTACCAATGGATTTCTGCAGCAGAAGTAGGATTGTAGGCCCGGAATTCCTGGCATTCATTCCGATCTGATATTGCTGATTGGCTGAGTGTTATGGTGGTGACAATGAGAATCTTTTTTCCTGTAAGAAATGTTATGTACATACCTGTTTCATCCTGTCACCCAATGCCTTCTAGGTCCAGTGTAGAGACCACTCAAAATCCACAGCGCGCCATGTGGTTTTGCAGTTTTGCAGGGCTTATAAGGGGCAGAACCTTCTGTGTTACCACTGTGATTGAGCTTTCCCTTTGTTGTACTTTTCCTTTCACAACTGGCACAGATGTCCTTGTGTTCATCATACAAAAGCTTGTGGAGAGCTGAGACAGCCTTATAGCCCTGACTGCGATCAAGTTCCACCCATGTTTGGAAGTGAACATGCATAGTTCAGCTACCAGAAGTGAGTCGTTGCTGGTTGGTTGTTTTCACATCAGAAATGGCAACAATAAACTCTCCTGAGACTTTGTTCTGCAAGTGTTCCCTGGTGGGCAAAGGATCAGCTGGTGGTAGAAGTGCCAGATATCTCATGGGACGGCCTGTTTCTGCAAAATGCAGTTACACTCCAGATTTGGAGAAATACAAATCATTGCATTATTCTGCTCCTGGAAAGAGAAAACAAGGTCTAACAAGTGTGTTACAGAACTCAGATGCATCCCACTATCATTTTCCTTCTGTTGTGGATACCCCAGTGTTGTCTTCCCATTAAGGCAATGAACTGAAGTCTGAAAAAGGTGGTAAAATGACTTCAGGATTGTCGGAATTTCTGTAGCGTGGCAGGAAGTTGTTGTATAGCAGTTGAGAGAAGTAAAACCATTTGTCCTTACAGTATGGCAGCATATACTGTCTCCAACCAAAATGCAAGCTCTCATCAAATAGATGTGTTGGGTGAAAGCTAGGAGGGGAATGGATACCACAGAGACGGTGGCAGAGCTAAGAGAAGACTGACCTTGCTGGGCCGCTGCCTGTTAGAGCCCTGCCCACTGGTAGGTACAGTTTTGGCAATGACTGTTTAGTATGCAGCTGGGCATTATTTTAAAGTAGTGCAATTTTAAAGTAGTCAGGATCTAAAAAGCTCTCGAGCAATGATACTGAGCAACTGGGTCTGCTACCAGCATTGATAGAAGCACAGACTTCAGCTGGCACGGAGAAGGGAAACTGTGCTTTAAAAAATATGTTTGATGTTGGAAAACAAAGAGTTTGCCGCCATTGTTTTACTGGGTCAGGTAAGAACTCATCAGGAGAAGCTGAACACAAGTGACTGCTACAGTCCAGCTGCTGGACACCAGCGTTGTCTGCAATGGAAGCAGTTCTGATTTATGCTTGTTTAGCAGTTCTCAATTTTGCTTGCAGGAAAATAAAATAAACAAAATCCCTTCCCCACCCCCTGCAATGAGTGATTCCACATACATCTGTCAAAAAACCAGTGTAGCAAGCAATTGGGCTGGGCTTGCACAGGGTTTCTGTTTCTTAGGCTGTGGAGGGTGTTGCTGAAATTCTCAGCACTAAAAGCTCTTTGACTTCATTTGCTAGGAGAGAGCGTGGCAGGGGACAGTCTTCTCTGTTCACTGTCAACAACAGGGGAGGGCAGGGAGCTGTTTGCAGGTGGGTGGGAGATGGTACCAGTGCAATTAAAAAAATAATAAAAGCAGGGACAGAATCACTCTCCTCCATATAAGTATTTTATAGTGCCTGAGATGAGCAAGAACACAGGTACTCTTACGGCTTTGAGACACAAGGAACTCCCCGTTATAAATCATGTTTTTCTGTGGACTAATGCTTTTAAAAATACCACTTTCCTCCTCTTCCCACTCCTTGCAGAAACAGTATCCCTTTATTCCTTTTAGAATACACACACATACAATTCTTTTTGCAGAGTGCACAATCTCTCCTTTCCCTTACTAAACTGAAATTCAAAATTTCAGCCTGACTTCCCAGAAAAGGTGGTGATGCTCACTGTAAGGTGGTTTATTCCATCTGATGGCTTATTACCATCATCATTCACTTCACTTTTCTCCTTTATCTCAAAGCAGTTGTTAAAGGAACCAGTGCACCCTCACCATCCCTAGTTAGGAAGAAAACTCAAGTCTCTTTGTTTAGCGGCACAGACTTTGCTAAGACTGTCATTTTAGGGCTGCATTTAGAAGAACTGGCCATGTCATTGGTTTTTTGTACTGACCAGAACATTTATGTTCAGTGTGGCCTGAATAGAGGCAAAAAGTGTATAGTATGTGTACTCAGAACAGCTCTCCAGGGACATCCAGGTGAAGAAGAAAAGACGGGTGGAAATGAAAGACGCTACACGTAGGCTGGTCCGGTTGTGGGTATAGACTCCACTCCTGACAGAGAAAGAGAAGGGAGAGGTGAAACACTTTTTCTGATCTGGATTAAAACATCCAGAATCCTACTGTTTTCTTTTCATGCTGTACATGTGCTCTTTTCTGTCTCCCCCAGTAGGATGAAATAATCAGATGGTTTCCTAGATAGAAGCTTAGTCTCTGTGTGTATGTGTATAAATACGATATCTTCCTTCCAGTGTTTAAGAAATAAAAAAAGAAGTTACTCTCTGGTAGCAATGATAGATTCCAGAGTGCATGAATGAAGCTCAGTAGAGCCTGGTGATGTATAACCTCCCCCTCTGCAGGGGGGGGAAGCTAAGCAACAAAGATGAGGTGACTGGACTAAGACAATGTGAGACAGAATTAGGAATCGGCAATTTTGTACTTAAGTCTTTGGCTTTCTGACAAGATCATCCGTCTGTCATCAACAGACTGGAAACATATGAGTCGTGGCTTTGTCTTTAGGAAGAAGAGATTAAATCCAAGTGGGTTATTTCAGTTTGGTCTGAAAGGCACAGTGGCAGGTGCGAACTTTCTGCTTCCTGTCATCCAGCTCTTAATTGCAGTTTCTTTGCTGTTTGGTGTAGCATTCTGAATTGCAAAGACCTTATGCTACAGCAAGACCATACAAACATTGCTCTGCTGCTGTCTGGTACCAAATTCTTCTTTCAGGATGGGTCCATCACAGTGTGAACTGCTAAGTATGACCAAGTGTCAGGGCTTGACTGCAAGTGCTTGGGAACTTGGTGTAGGTAGAGATGTGATATGACCTGACACTTGCTGCATGAGTGACTTTAGGCACATGTGGCTATTGCCCTATTCTCCTGACGCCCTACGCAATGTTGCGAGCTTTTTTTTTTAAGGAGACAGGAGGTCATATCCCCTTTCCCTCCCTCCCCCCAGGTGAAGAGAAGGATTGAAATGTGGATTAAGGTTTGCAGTACAGCCTGTCTTGCTGACTCAGATCCTCAAGGAAGAGCAGAAAGTGGGTATATTTAATTGGTGATATGGGGATTTTGGAAAGAGAAATAGGGGAGAAGGAAACAAGCTGTTCTTAGAGTATTCTGCTACAAGGTCTGTGCAGTTACCACCACTGCCTAATGCGAGCAGTCACTCTAGAGATGTCTGCTGCCTTGTGCTCTCCAAGAAAACAGGAATGATCTAAGGAACAGTAGTCACTATACCTAGGAAATGCTTGAGTTGCAAATGCTGCACGATGAAAATTTTTTTCTGTTCCTCACTCGCTCTACATTGCTCAGTGGGACAGCTTTTCTGGTGGGCAGAAAATGGAACACTGTCTGCTTGCCAATACTGACAACAAGGTGTCTTGGAGCACAGGGCTACTGAAGCTAGGTGCCCCACTAGTGTCTGTCCTTGCTGGCTGCTCAGGATCCCTTGGTGTTTCTAATCTGGAGTGAGACCGGGCTGATCTCCACATGAAACAGGTTTTAGCAGTGAGGCAGCTTGTTTTAAGGGAAAGGGAGGTACCATAATCAGCAGCAAGAGTCCTGACTCCTTGCCCTACTCCAGTGGAAGCTGTGGCTTCAGGAGAGCTTTGGACTGGCTGGCCTCAAGGGTCTGCCAGGATGTTGCTGTAGCCTTAGGCATGTGACTACAAAGGAAAGGGGAGAAAAGCTGTGATAGAATGAGTGAGAAGAAAGGGGCAGGAATAGAGATTGAATCCAGCTCTGTATTCTACAGGGGAAAATTAACATTTCTTTTAAGCCAGCGAGATGGCAGAGCCTGGCTGCACAGAGATAAGTGTGTACAGCAGCTGTCCAGTGGGATTTTACAGGTTGACAGTGTTTAGCATGCTGCATTTAACAGTTTCATAGTCAATGTTTCTCAGTGACATGACACAAGGTAAAAAATCTACAACAGGAAGGTGAGGTGCATGTGCTGAATCCTACAAGCAATGGTTTCTCTACTCTGTGGCCTAATGAATACCTGGATGAAAGAAGAGGTGAAGCAAGCATGTGTGAAGGACAGGTAGCTCATATCACCTCTGTCCAGTGAAGTGACAAGAAGTTTAATGAGGATACTCTGACAACAGACTGTGGCTCTGCTGTCTGTACAGGCAGATTGCTGCTGTCATGAATTAGCTGCTTAGAGTTTGTATGTCTTAATGGGGCCCACCTCTGAGGAGGTGAACCTGCCCCATTGTTTGCAGTGGTGAAGCTAGCTTGCATGTTCCTGCCTTCTTGGCTATTTGTCACCACACAGTAAATTGGAACGGTCTGGCTTAAAGTGAACTTTTTGTTCTTGGAGGTAAAGGGAAGAGTTGTTCTCAGTAGTCTCTGTAACATCTGGAAACAGGGTTTTTGTCTGGTACACCTGAGGTGGTTCTGAATTTCTGCATGGAGATGGGAATGAGGAGCCAGAGGGTGATTGAAAAGGAGCTTTTTTTTCCCCCCTTCTCTGAATGTGATCTCTTTAGGGGCAAGAAAGTGTTTCTGGGTTTAAGAAATTCATAGCTTACTTGGAAAGTCCAGGCAGCCATTGATAACTGGGCCTACCTGAGTATTTGAGCTCAGTGTATTGCTTGGTTTGGGCCACTTGCATTCGCAGTACCTTAGCTCAAGTTGATTTCCTCTTACTGCATCCAGACAGGCTGTGATGAACTTGGGCTCACCGGTTTTCCTATGTATCTTGGCTCCTACCTGCAAGAGGCCCTTGTAGCACTGATATCGCCTCGCTTGACTGTGCTAACTTTATTTTCTCAGTGGGATACTGAGATGGGTCATTCTCGTGAGACAGAAAGGTGGGCGTGAGACAACCAGATCTGCTGGAATTCCTTTGGAGGATCAGTGTGAGCTGGCTGGAGCCAGGCCAGTGTTGGTCATGACCAACAGGTTTAAGGTTCATGTTTGAGCCCTGTTCCACCACCACTTCCCCATCTCATATTCTGAATTTGGCTTGGGAGGACAGCTGAGATAATCAGGGAAGAAAGACCCTGTCTGGTAAGAGAATGCTAAAAATTTGACTCAGTGTAACTAGCAATAAAAGGCTGATGGGTCTGTGAAAGCAATCTACTAATGCATCCTAGGAAAAGGTCCTGGGGAAAGAGATGTGTTATTTAAGCTGAAGGGAAGTGCCACCACAAGAAGAGTGTATAACCTCAACAAATTGAGGCTGCATATGAGAAGAATGCTTCCAACTGTCAGAGTGAAGTTGTGAAGCATCCTTCCCATAGGAACAGTGGAGAGAAAAACTAATTGTCTAGGATGTTGCTGATGAACTACAGGGCATGAGTACCAATAGTAACAGGGGCTGGACTCAGAAACACAAAACGTTGCTTCCAAGCCAGATCCCACATCCTACTTTTTCATTTTCCATGCTAAGCTCCCAGCCTTGTGCGAAGCAGTGAGAGATAAGCTTCACTTCTACACTCCGTTTCTTCACCAAGGGGTGGGGTGAGACCACTTCAGGAATGACGAAGAATTTAGCATGGAAGCTTTGAAGAGGAAGAGGTGTTTAATGTTAAGCTGTAGTTTAAACCTGTTTTATCACCACTGGCTTGCTGTGTAAGGAAATTACAAGATGAGGAACTATCTGCTCTAAGTACAAGTAAGTATATTTTGCATGTATGTTTTTTATAGAACTGCAGGGCAATATTGACAATCTGAAGTTAGTCTGGGCAGAGGAAATGAACCATCAAATCTCAGCAGAGAGGATGAAGACTATAATGCTGGCTGCTGAGAGCAGTACAAGATCCCTCTTGAATATTAGTGGAAAATGATGATGAGATATTTTCACAGGGTGGATATGCAAAACAAAATAGATGCATGGTTCACAGTGAAACACTGGCAGGAATACCTTGGTATCAGGAAATCATCTTCATATCTTCTGGGATTCTTCTAAATTAAATGGCTGATGTTTTAGATAATTGACATGAATTATTTCAGGGATGTATCCCCTAAGTTCTTATTACCATGCTGTTAGGAGAATGTCCTGATTTTCTGCAATTAAACAAAGATAGGTAACTGTTTAACATTCTGTGACTGAAGCCAGTAGCTGTATTAAATTACTGTATGTGCAGAGACAGATAGCATCCATAGGAATGGAGTTGGCCAAAATAGGATAATTAAGAGGAATGGAGTGACTTACTGCCTCCACTTGATTAGCAGGCGAAATGTTTGAGAAAGGGAAAGACCAAATGGCAGGTTTTGCTTTAATGTTTTTAATAGCAGTACTTTTTCTCAGCACCTATTCGATCTCAACTCTTCTGACTCTTCTTTTAAATTATTGCGGACAATGTTTACATGTAAAAATGCCTCGTATGGTCAACAACTTTGTTGCTCTTTACCAACAGGTACCGTGTAGAAGGGACTTGTCAGACTGGTGCTCTCTGGTGCAGTTGTTGGTGCTGAAAATGTTGAATTGTGTTTCTGTAGTTGATAGGCAGTCTGGATGTTTCCCTGAGTCAAAGGCTCCTCCTGTGTTGTTACTTGTTGCCTCTCTGCATAGCTAAAAACAGATCTTAGCAAAATTTAGTAGTATACTTCCATCGTTGGGCCTGCCTGCGTACATGATCACCAATAATCAGCTGCACAGTAGCAGCTTGTTTTCTGCTATCTGGCTTGTTGGAGATGATATATGAAGTATGAAGAATAGTGTGAGGTGTTTTTCTTAAGCTACGTTAAGCCCACTGTGCTGACAGCAGCAAAACAGAACTTGTTTTGACAAGGAGTTGAGCTAACATGACACAAAAGCTACACGCAGCAAAGATGAGGATCTCTATCAGACCCTGGTGATTTTTTTCTTTTGTGGTCATTTTTAAAAGCCTTTCCCTGGCACTCTCCTAGGTTCCCTGGGTTTATTTTCTGAGCTGTCACTTTCTCCACAGTGTGAAAGAGACTCCTTGGTTTTTTTTCCATTGGTCTTTGTTGCTTCCAGCACAAAGGCTCAAGATTTATTTTGAGACTTATGGATCATTACAATATTGGTAGTGTTGCATCTTCTTGTGGTTGTGATATGTCACCATGAGTTGTTGCTTCCAAGGAGACTGATGCAGTTTGACAGGAGGAAGATAGTGTCATGTCTCATGACATGTTTCTTCTGCACCATGGGGCATATATGAGGAGTTAGGACCCCAATACAGATGGCTTAAGCCTGTAATCACTCTACGTCTTCTCTCAGGCAAGCATGGGGAATTCAAATCATCCTCAGGGCATGGATCAGACAGGACTTTCTTTTACTGTAACCATCAAGGGGCAATTGCTACCCCAACAGGTCATTGAACCAGCTCATTCTGCTACAGTCTGAAAGATGGATTGTTTTAGGTCTGGCATTTATTCATGCTGAGATGGGTATGAATAAATCTTGTGCTCCAGTGTGTAAGCTGTTTGCATAGCACAGGTTGGAAAGGTCCCATTCTCCACCCCCCGCAATATTGCGTGAAGGCTTTGCGTAACTCGGAAGGTTGAGATATTTGAGGTTACGAGAATCAGGGTGCTGAAGGTTAATGGGCCCTAAGAGTCTGTGACAAATAGGATTAATGCTTTTCCATTGATCACCTATACTGGGGGATCCTATTGGTATATACTGGGGTTCCCTCTGCGTCTGCCCAAGTTCTCTTGCTAAAGGAGGAGTGCATATGTTTAGGTATGTTCCCAGCATGATGCCAGGAGGCAGCCATGTTCCGCACCCAGTAACCAGGGTTGCAGAGCCAATTGCAAAGCTTGCCTATTCCATAGTTTAGAGCTTGCCTATTCCATAGTTTAGAGCTTGCCTATTCCATAGTTTAGATCTCGTGAGTTCATTGGGGCCAGGATTTCATCCTGTTGCTGGTTATTTTGGTTTGTTTTTTTGGTCTATAGATACTTTCTGCTGGTTTCTCTCATCTGGATAATGGGCTTGCTGCTGCTGTGCAGCAGAGAAACCACAGTGGTACACGGGAGCTGATCTTACCAATAAGGAACCACTCCAGTGTTGTCTGGTAGGTGAAGGTGACTTGAAAAACTGCTCACTCATAAAAGTGTGCTACCAGTCTTTCTCCCCCAGTACTTGTTCAGCATTTACCAGTCACCAACATGCAATAACTAAAAATCAGTGCTGTGGGGTTCGGATGACAGTCCAGTTCCCAATGGCCAGGTAACAAACGGGTGTTATATCAGTAACTGGGAACCCTTCTCCAGGGCTGCATGAGCCATGGAGGCCTTGTTCCCTGCGAGGCCATGCTGACCATATTGCAGTAAGGTGAGCTAGAAAAGTGCCTTCATCTGTTGCATCTCTTCTCAAACTGCTGGTCCTCAAACAAAATACTGAGTAAAGTGATAAGTGTTGGTAAAGCATTCTGGGATTGTAAGCTGGGAGCAACATTAGGGTTCCTTAGAAGAATTTAGAAAACTCTTTGACCTTCATAATGCTGAGCCTCTTTCCACTTTCACTGAAAGCAGCTGCAGAGCTCCCACTGACCTCATCTGTGCAGGACAGAGCCAGGAAATGCAGCACTTGTCTTGCTGCCTTGCCCATGGCGATGTCAACAGCTGTCACCAACTGTGAACCTGGTCCTGGCAGGTAGATAAAGGAAGGACAAGTCCCTTAATATGCAGGAGAAATGATTAATAAGTTTTATAATGTGTTGTTGTAACAACCAGCTGTTTGTTTTTTGCCTTTTTGTGTCCATGTGCTTGTCTTGAGCAAGAGACAGAAATGAATAGCAGAGTGCATGCAGCAGTCAAGGGGTCAGTGCAAACCCCTCTGAGGGAAACTGTCACCAGTGTAGGTAGGAGCTGGGGAGAAGCTGAAGCCTTGGGGAGCAAGGAGTAGGGTGGGTGCAGGATGGCTGCACAGAATTAAAGGGCTGTGGCAGTTATGTTGGGTTGTGGCTTAAATGGTAGAAAGAAATACAGCCAGAGGCTCAGCTCATGCAAATGGACCAGGCTCATACATCAGTAGAGACCTAGCAATTTACAGCAAATGAGATATAGTGTGCTCTAGTGAGAGCATAGTCTGAACGCTATCCAGTACTTCTCTCAGGAACCTCAGAAGACATTACTGTCTCAACTGAAGGACTAAAGTAGGGAAGAGTGTCAAATAGCCCTCAGAACAGTGAGTCTTACTGTTGGTAAGAGCCAGCCTCCTGCTCAAAGCAACTTCAATGTGTGTACTTCATACAGTTGGGGTTGGTCTATTATTTATCATTTTGTACCACTTACTCTGCAGTCATATTTTGCTATAAAGATTTTACCAGAACCATGTGTTAGGGTATAGGAGGTACAGGTACTCTTTTATCTACTTCTCTCCATCTCCAGCTGAGGTAGCACAAACACATTCATGTTTCTCAGATATGCAGAAGCCTTGGGGTCAGCATTACTGTCTTATGCGGGAGTGGGACTGAGGGCCATGGCAGTATTGCTTTAGGGCTTTGCATGAGCACATGGATTTGCCTGGACGAAAGAAAACATTTCCAGTAAAATAGAGATCACATTAACAACCATTTCTGAATGTGAGAGGAGCAGCTAATATTGTCATAATTGCTAAAGTCACAGTAACATCTTTTCTCAAGCTGAAGATGTAATGGGAGATGAGTGTTGGGCAAAGGAGGTAATGTACCTGAATCATCTGAGGTGGCTGATTTGTTGAATGGACCTCTATATGTGTTTGGTGAGGAATTGGATCTGCTCCATAGTTTTCTAAAGGAGTGTTGTACCCATCTGGTGGTGTCCTGCATGGCATGCAGTTTATATGAGTAACAAAGACTTATTTCTAACCCACACTTCCACTGTGGTAAGGGAGTGTATGAGATGCAGAGCACTGGGTCTCCCTGTTGGATCCTTCTGTGTGGTCAGCGAAGGACCTCAAACCTGAAGGCTAGAGATAGATTATTCCTCCTTTGTGGTTATAATAAACCTCCTGTCAGTGGCCAGCATAGTCTTATGTTCGATAGTCGCTGCAGTATCACATGCAGGTTCAATGCTCCATCCAGCCAAAAGCCAGGTGATAAATAGGATGCTCTCGGCCTGGCTTTCAAAGAGACTTTTGCCCCTGTCAGAATCACTCCAATCTCCCTTGGCATTTTCAAATAGCACCTGTGTGCAAGAACGCAGGTGCTGAGTTGCATCTCCAGTCTTGCTGAGAGCTACTAGCAGCACATGGGAGTTTGACACTGTAATAATAGATTTCTTTTGTCAGATGAAATTAATCTTGGATTATCTGCTTCACCAATCCAAATACAGGCTCCTACATTAGCATCCACTTTCCTTAGGCTTGAATCTTTCAGGAAGTAGATGCAAATTGGAAAACCTGCGTAAGTTAACTGAGGTTGTAAATCCCAGCCACATCACACGTGAGCCCGGGAGGTAGAGAATAGCTTTCAAACCACTTCCCACAAATTGAGAGTGAGCTCTGCACTCTCATAAATCTTATTAAAGCTGTGGTGAGAAACAGGCTTGCTAATACAGTGCCCTGTGCTTGAAGCAACCACTCCCATTTAAGGAACAAAAAATGCTGTCATCTACCTCCAGCCAGTAGAATCGAGATTCATTTCTGCCCTCTGAATTAAAACACCAAAACTTTGTAATGAGTCACTTGGGGCTGCACTCAACAGATCTGACACAAGCCTGCTGTGTCAAGAACTCTATGATGAACTAGAAGGGCACTTTCCTTTGTCTCTTCTTCTCCCTGCCCACATCGCCTGCAACGTTTGGGTTTCAGTTTTGGCTGGTAGGTCATTCTGAGGGGAAAAAGTGTGAGAGGGTGCATAGTGAGGAGTGCCTGAGCTAGCAAAGAACCATTTAGAAATGGAAGCAGGATTGCCAAAGTGAAATATTTTTGTGCCTGGACCACTCAGATGTAGGATGCTCTGGCATAGCTTTCTGGATCAAACCAAGATATTCTGTCCTTTGCTGTGCTGTGTGGATGTTAACCCCTTTGTCTTTGCACTGCATCATTGCCAAGTGTCAGACATACCCTAATTGCCCAAGATTTAATTTCAGGAAACACCTATGTTTTCCTGGTTGGGTTTTTTTTCCCTCCTTTTTGCAGTTCAGACTACATCCCTCCAACTGAAGCCTTAGAAACTTTGGAGTTGTAGTCCAAGCATGATTTAAAAACATGCTAGGAGTGGAAATGCAATTAAGGTACCTTAACCGCCTTTACTCTGCCCTGCAGCAATGCAAAGGAAAACAATTTGGTTTTAAAGGTTATTGTAATCTAGAGCTTTAAACTCTAACATGCCTTAATCATTACTGAATGGTTATTGAAGAAGTTTACCTTCGTCACAGTCATAAACAACTGCTAAGTAAAATGCGCCTTTTACATTTTTATTAGACAAATAGCACAATAACAATGGTCATCGTGGCCATTTTGTAAAAGACTGAGGCAAGTATCAGTTAGCAAATGAAATACTGTGAAGTCTCAGCTGACACTATTAAATAGTGATAGTCATACCAAGTACAAGTATGATGCTCCCTACTTTTTTTGGCTTCATGTGAAGAAAATCAGTGTATCGTAAGCTACATTTCAATACAAACTGCATGTTTCAGTCTGGTCCTGCAATCACCCACTCATGTGCTTAGCTTGATATTCCCGGGGACTACTCACACATCTAATGTGAAGACTGACATACATGTTTTTCTAGCATGAGGGCCAGATCTGTCTTCTCAAAGCTTCACTTTCCTTACATTTTGAAGCACAGGGATGAAGGGCAAAAGAAAGGTCTTTGTTGGGTGTGCAGCAGGACTGATTTGCTCAGACCACATGGCACTGCCCTCTGGGTAACTGCTACCAGCCTGTCCTCTCCTGATCTTCCACCATTTTGCGAATATGATTTGGTAGGTTGTACAGGACCACACAGGAGAAGAAGCTTCCCCTTAAGTTGATTTATCTTAACGAGATGGAGAGCTTGGAGTGCATGTTTTTCCGTTTTTTTTTGAAGATTTTTCAAGACAAAGAAAAACCTTTATCTTTCTCAAAGGACAAGGTTTTTAATTTTTGGTTGAGTAAAGTGAAATTCTTCATACTGCATGAAGGCTTTTATCTCTCTGTGTCTTAGCTATTATATATCTTCCTGTGAGCCATAGGATGAGGATTTCAAAACCTGTCACTGTTGGTCTTGGCTGTTGTCTGTGGTGTGAGGAAAGTTGAGCCAATCGCGTACTTGGAAATTTTCCACCTTTGTAGGAGGGGAAGGACAGAATCTGATGTGGATCTGTGCTGCTGCAAACCCTTCTGCTGGCTGTGCTTGAGGTCCAGTTGTACACCTGCAGCTCAGCTGTGCTGGGCAAGGGACTTCATTACACGCTGCCCCGCTTATCAGGTGCACCATTTTGTTAGTGCCTGAGCTGCCATAATCTGACACTTCATTTGGAAAGCATTCGCTGTCCTCTCCTGACAGCATTTTGTGATCCATATTTTTTTACGGCTGGTATAATCTGAAAATCAAGTACTTCTGGCAGTTTTCGTAACTCCATATAGTACACTATATTCATCTGAGCAGCTGCCATTTGCCTTTAATCTGTCCAGATCCAATTATTTTAAGTATCCCCAGGTGAAGTGTTAGAGACCACATGTCCTTTCCTTTTAAAAAAGGGAACTCTTTGTTTTATCTGTCATGGCTGGAGGTGGGAGCTCAGTTTCCTGGTCATCCACGGGCATGTGATGTGACAAGCACTTCTCTGTGCCTCAGTTCTCTCATACGTGCAGTAATACTGCACCACTCCTCCATTTATATCATGGTTGGAAGTTTACAATGTGCTTAATGTGACCAGGAGAGACTTGTATATCTGGTCTCTTTCATTTTTTCAGTCCAGTTTCATTGGAGAACAAAAGTTCATTCAGTATTATCTTCCTTTTGAAAGTAAAAGCAGTGATACTGGAGTCTGGGCTGGGACAGTTAATGAAAGAGGAAAACGGGGGAAAAAAAATCAGTTGTGTTTGTTAGCTCAGTGTTTCTCAAATGTTTCATGTTGGTAACACTATTTGAAGTGATAATAGTAAAGTCTAAACTCTTCCCTCTTACACTTGCTGTGCAAGTGCACAGAGGTACTAGTGCTAATGGTGTTATGCCAGTATAATTGCTTTATATGTTTGTTTTAAGAGGCTAGCAAAGAGCTCTTGGCTATAAAGGGTTAGGGTGTGCAAGGAATGCAAGAGCAAGATTTCTTTTGCCTGAGATCATAGCTGCATGTTCAGCACCTCTCTAATCCTCTTTTCCTTCCTGGACTGTGTTTCTTGACCTCCTTGGGAGATTTTGATCCACCAGTAGAAAACCCCAATCTATTACTCATCCATAACTACCTGTGGAAGTACACTGAACTAAAACCTGATTGCCAACACCTCTGAAAATTTAAGTCAGTCTGGTCTCCATCTCTGGTGGGTTAACACATTGCCTCAGTTTCCCCACTGCTCCTCTGACCTGGCTGCAGTCTCTCATGGTTTGCAGTGGTCAGCTATTTGCAGGTACAGGACACAGTGCTTGTTTCTCAAGTAGCATACACTGTCCCAGCAGTTGTTCCACTCCTGTGTAAGGCCAGATGGACTGGGGGTTGCTCTAAAAGAAATCTAACATTAGCATGTGTGCATGCTGTAGGGAAGACCACTGAAAGACTCAACTCTTCAGTGTCTTGCTCTGCATGTGGATGTGTACACCATACCAGAGGTGGCATTTTACAGCAGTGGCAGTGTTACAAGCACTCAAAATGTATAAGCGCGACGAGATGCCTAATTTAAGCAGTCTTGTCTCCTGAGCTCTGCAGTGGAGCTGGGTCAGTGATGCCAGTTAGAAAATACTGGCACTTTTCTGTGGAACCAGAACAATGTCTGGAGAGACACCCCAGGAACTGGACTTTTGGTATGGACGTCCGCACCAAGAGTCACAGCCTGTGCTCAGCTGATAGAGGATTTCTCCTCTCAGTAATTTCTGAGCTAGCAAAAGTTAATACTGTCTCTTTAGGGGATGTTTGGTGATATTTAGCAAAAAGGTTTGTGGTCTCAGCTGTAAACCAAATAGGCCATTTACCCCCTCGCAGTAGTAGCTACCGCAGTTGGCAGTAATTGTCCCCTCAGTCACTGCTAGTCACGTCTCAGCCAGAGAGCTGAATTGAGGCCATGGAGACAGAATGATCTCCTTGCTCTGAGACATTTCTGCCAGCTCAACCTGGGAGCTCACCAGCAGAGCGATAGAAAGTAGTGCTTGGGCTGTGTCTCTTCTGGTGCCACCAAAGCTTGCAGCCAAACACCCTTCACCTGCCTTAGGTTGTCAGGGCGTCTTTAAAGAGGAAGAGCCTGTGGCTTTATCTGCCTGACAGCTGTGTGAAGGAGCTGGAAGAACCAGGCAGCTGTTTGATATGCCACTACTTCTGCTGGCTGCCTGCGAGGAGACCCAGTAAGTCCTGGATGTGCTCAGCCAGCCCAGCACATGTGGGAACTGGGCTGGCTGAGGGAGGCACCCACCCACCCGGAACAGACAAGGCCCATTAAGAGTTAATGCCTGCAATTAGAAATGAGCTGCAAGAGTTGGAGGTTTCAGAAAGATGACAGTGGGTGTGAAACGCCGTAACATTCCCATTAATTCGAAATGTCTCCTCTCTGGCCAGAAAGAAGTGCCCAGATTTTTTAGTCAATATTAATTTTACACTTGGCACCACAGGAGAGTGTGAACTGCTGAGTTCACAAAGGGTCCATCTAATAAACAGACAATAGAAAATCAGAAAAGCGAAGATTGAGTTCACTTGCCCAGGCGATGAGAGTATAATAACCATGAGGGCTGCAGAGGGCAATGGAAAATTCTGAGCTGTAATGAGGAGTCGCAGCAAGTGCCTGTGCCGTGGCGCTCTGACGGGCACAGGTAGGAGCGGTGAGAGAAGGTGGGATGGTATAGCATTGTGCAGGAGGGAGGAGGTCTTGGATCTGGAATGAGAGACAGATGAGGAGGAGGATATCATGTCACAGGTGTGCTATAGGCCAGTTAAGAAAAGCCAATGGTTCCCCTGCAAATGAATCCCAAGCCTGATCTCCATCTGATTTCCTTTAGAAGAGAGTTTGAAATTTTAGATGGGCTCCCACATGCATGCCTGCTGCCTGTCAGGTCTGCTCTGCCCCTTCCTGTTTTGATGCCCTCTCTGGCTAGACTACTTTGAGCAAGCCATTCCTGTCTCCTGGTGGCCCGCAGAATACTAGGCATCAGGCTTTCAAAGCTGCGGTGATTAGCCAAGTGAATACTACAGGAGTAAGAGGTGAACTTGATTCCAAAGAGCCAGATGCTACTAGCTTTCTAATAAAGCCAGAGGAAACTCTCTGGGAACAGGAGATAATTATAGGAAAAACAGATTTCTTTGAGGGACATGTTTGCCTGCTTTCCTCAACTTTCGAGCAGTCTGTAAAACAGTCAGCAAAGTCTGCAAAACTGGTTTCTTTTATTCAATCTTGTTGCTAGCATGAGACTTTCCAAAACCAGAACTACTTAATTTCAACACTGTATTGCAACCAATCCGTGGGCACTTCAAGCTTACATGTGTCCTTGTGCTTCATCTTTGTAGCTCCATCTTTGTGCTTCATCTTTGCTTCATCAGATTGTAGCCTACAATCTGAGATGAAAAAAAAACCTCATGCAATCTGGAGGTTTTACTGGGTTTTCAGTCAAGCTGTAAATACTCTAATCACAGCCATCTTTTGGCACCCAAATTTGCAACACTCATGAGTACAACCAAAAAGCAACATCTATTTTAAGATGTGAGTTAATGCCTATTGTGCATCTCTTTGCAGATGCCCTGCAGTTGGTGCATGCCCGTTCCCTGCAACCCAGGAGAGACTCATCCTGGAACTCTTGGGGTCTGAAACATGGACGTGGACCTCTAGCAGCTGTATGCTGCTGGGGGGATCGGTAGAGCGCCAGCTGTTTTGTTGGTCTACCAGCAGGAAATGCCACTCAGAGGAGTGGAGTGCAGTACAGTGAGGCTATTTATTTTTTAACCTTCTTTCACATCCCGTTTATGAAATGTCTGCTTAAAGGCAACTAGCTATCTTGTACCGTTTAACTATGGTGCTAGCTGTGCTGATAGTGGCTATATCTGGGGGTGATGGAGGGATAAGGAAGGCAAGTAAAGCTCTGTCTGTCATTACAACTTCTGCCCCAACCGTCTTGGTATGCAAGTAGAAGAAGTCTTCCCATCCGCATTTCTGCAGTGAAGTGACACCTTCTCTTTCAGCCCTTCATAACGTGAAGGCTTCATAAACACAACCTCTGTCGTCTTCCTTTTCTTTTTTTAAATGTGCTCCCTTTGTCCATTTGTCTTAGCACCTCACTGTGGTGGTTGGCAAAGACCACACCAGGGCTCTGCTGTCTGACATGATTTTGATCAGGCTAGAAGGGTTAACCCGAGTGATATGCATCTGTTCCAAGATAACTACCCACTTAGTAAAATGCTTCATTTGGCCAAATGGACGGACAATTAAACTACTTGAAAACACACCCCTTTCGTGACTCAGGAGCATGTAGGAGCTACTGCTCTGCGATGGTGGGAGCATGAGGCCTTGTTATGGATTGGTACTGGGGAAATGTCATTTAGTTTCACTGTTACTTCTTGAGTACAGTGATCATCGATACATTTGTAATGAGGTCCACCCCCCCTACTAGGGTATGTTAGAGGGGTTTGTGTAAGCAGATAGTATGGGGCTTTATACCCAGCTCTCACTAGACTTCATTCTGAGCTCTTTCACCTGGTGAGGGTGTTGATAGCACCTTCTTGCTCCCCCACTCTGTCACAGAACATAAAATCTTGGCAAAACAGATTTGTGATTTGGATCCAGAATCCAACATTGGAGCAGCCTTGAATGCTAACAAATTGCCAGGACTGGAAGGTTTCACCTGAGGTCTGAGGAACTCAAGGATGAAATAGCTGTATTGCCAAAGGCAGTGTGTAACATTTCTTTTAAAAATTTCTTGGCACCTGAAGCATGGAGGGTGGGTAAATGTAACATCAATCTTTAAAAAAAGGTTTTGGGAGGATCCAGGAAAATAAAGGCTTGTAAGCCTGGCATCTGTAGTACATAAACTAGTAAAAGCTGTAATAGAAAAAATATATTTGACAATGAGATAAACACAATCAGTTTTGGAAAAGTCAATGTGATTTCTGTAAAGGCAAGAGGTTTGTTTTGCAAACCTCTTGGAGTTCTTTGAAAAGTATGTAGATAGGAGTGAAACAGCTGGTACGAGATTTCTATAAGACTTTTGGCAATGTTCTGTTACAAAATACCTTATTGGGAACCTGAGCAGGCATTGCCTGGGAGAAAAGGTCCTGAGATGTAGAAATATTGGCAAAGAGATAGGAAGCAAGGTAGGAGAAAATGAGAGAAAAGTTATCCCAATGGAAGGATGTTGCCAGGGGAGTTTCACAGGTTGGTGTTGGGATCTGTAATGTTGAACATATTCAGGAATGACCACTGAAAATAGGGAGAACAGTGAAACTTCAAACTTTGCTGATAAAATTAAGTTATTCGAGCCAGCAAAGACGATGGTCAATAGTGAAGTATTGTTGAAAAACCCTGTGAGACTGAGTGGCTGGCCAGTAAAATAGTGGATGAAATTTCATGTGAATAAATGTGAAATGAGGCATGCAGAGAAAAACAGCGCTTGCTGTGCATATAAAATCATGGGCTTTGAGTTGACCATAACACTCAGGAGCAAGATCTTGGGGTTGTGTTAGATAGCTCCATGAAAGCATCAGGTCACGCTTAGCAGAAAGACAAATCAAATGCTAGAAGTTAAGAAAAGAATAAAGAACAAACCAGAAAACACTATTGCACTGTTCTGGGTGGGGGGGTGGATGTGTGTGGGTTTGGTTTTGCTTTTAGTGTTTTTTTGGTTCTTTTGTTTGTTTGGGGTTTTTAATTAAAAAAAGCCTGGTGTGCTTTCACCTTGAATACAACATGGTTCTGTTTTCTTCATCCTCAAGGAATATACTAGACATGGGAAAATTCCAAGAATGGCTTCTGTGTAGGATTGAATGAGAAGTTGTTGTCTTCAGCTTGGAGGAGACATGACTGAGAAGTATAGCAAAGATGGAAGAGCATGGATAGGGACATAGGGGAAGACCTTGGCCTGAACCATCATGAATGTTCTTATCTCTTATGTTCTAAGGTGATTTTTCTCATGTACAATGGAATTGCCTCTCCTAAGGAATACTGCTCTCCTATCTGAGTTTCTTTCCTGAAAAGGGAAGACAAAGTTCCCCTAGGTAAAATCCTGTTTGATAGTTGATGGATTCTCTATTATGGCCCAGCCTCCAAATGGAGGTTTGGCTGTGGAGGGAGTTTCCTCACCCAGATGAATCACTGTCACTGGTATTTATGCCATACATGCGTGATAATCCTTTTGATCTCTGTAGGCATCTGGGATTCTTCTGCTTGGGTAACTGGCAGCTAGCCTAGCTCATCTGAACTGGCAGCTGCAAAGGTGGAGACTGATCAGAAATAGCTGGAAATTGATAGGACCCTTTCTGGAGACCCCTCTTCCCTTTGTACTTTGAAGGTATTGCATGCTTTATTGCCATGTTTTCACCATTACTTATAGACTCGCCTTTGTCATCTCTGTCATTACAGCACAAGACCTTTCGTAAGAGCTGGGTAAGTGGGAAAGTGAGAAGGTGGAGGTTGGAAGGGGCAGGGCTCAAGGTGTACTTCAGAGCACCAGCTGTAGTCTGTCTTACTGGAGGCTAAAAATACCTGAGTTGCTATCTGCAAATTCCAAACAATCAATACATGGCTTAAAGAACTTGGGGAAAGCGTTGGGATGGGCAGATGTTTTATCACCAACAGGCACGCTCCCACCTGCAATAGAACATGGCTTCATCCAAAGGTCAGTTAGGAGGGCTGAGCAAGACTTTTCACGTCATGTAGGCTTCCTCTCTTTTATGTGCCTCATTACAGACATCAGCTCTGATACCTTGTCTCTGAGCAAGGTGTGTGTAATGCTTAGTTCATAAAGATTAAGGCTTGTCCCTGGACATTTAGTGCTTAAGGAGAAAAATCAACACTTATCAGGAAAGCCTGTTCGAATGGCTCTTTTCCAACTCATCCCTACTTTTCCATCACTTCCCTTTACATAGTCCTGTTTCTCTGCCACAGTCCTATCAACACACCATTATTCTCACCTTGAATAAATCCACCTGTGAAGTGTGTCTGGCAGAGAGGTGTTTTGGTAGATGTGTATTTGCTTGGGAGCCCTTGGGGCTTTTCCTCTGGGAAAGCCATGGAGGATAAATGATTTGCCAGAGTTTAGAGTGGTGTGGAAGACAGAAATGGCATGAAATACCTGAGATATCAAAATGATGAAGCCAGAATGTTGAACTGCAAGGGAGTGAAGTGCAAGTGAAGTGTGCAGAGAAGAGCGTGGGAGGAAACAAAAAAACAAACCAAAACAAAAAGATCCTAAGTAATTTTTAAATCAGATTTTCATAGTGTTTGGTTTCGTCTAATCAGCTAATACTTGTGCTGTCAAAGCAGGTGTTTGACCATCTCTGCTGATTCCAAGTTGCATGCGTTTCAGTCACTGGTGGTTTCTGAAAACCCTGTTTGCTCGGTGGCATTTATGCTCATAGGTATCTTGGGAATGGGGAAAAAAACCTGCAGCTTTACCTCTGGGAAATGTGTGGGGAGAGTGCCACTGTGTGGTGACACAGAAAATGTCAGCCTTTTCACGGAAGGTTTAAAAGAGCACCTCTTTGAAGTTAATGGAGGCATTCCTGATTTCTCCCCAGGATTTGGGTTGTGCCTGGTCAAGGAGCAGGAGCAACACTTCAGGCACTTGTATCTTGCTTACATATTCTTCTTCCTTCCCTTTTCTCTCCCGATAGCCTTTTGACAAAGGTAAGGCAAAATATGTTCTTTTCCAGTCGTGTGTTAACATCATGTCTTTCCTCAAGGGATAGTGAAATAAAGGGATAAGAACAGGACACATATAGATAATATACTGTGCCCTGCAATTTTCTCCAAAAAATCTGTTGCAAATTATCTCAGGCATGGACAACACAAGTTCAGGGACTTAGGACTCTGCTTTCTCATACCTGTGCCAGTGATGCCGGGGCTGTACTGTGATCATTCCTCTATTACAGCATGCATTCTGCACCCCACAGTGCTCATACTGAGACTAAAGTCATCTTAGTCCCCTGTCCTGGCATCCTCATAATCTGATCATTTGGCTGGCTTTACTAAGTAGGTCTCACATCTTAGTGCTTGCTTTTGAATGCCTTTTAGCTCTAGGTCCTTAAATATTAAGTCTGTGGCTAATTTGCTTTGGTTCTGTTCTGGGGAAGGGAACGCTTCCTTCTGAAGCTCAATTGTTTGTTATGAGATTGAATGGAAAAGAGAACAACAGTAAGTAGCAGCCACCTTGCCAGGGGCACAGCCTGTAGGCTGTACCTGTGCTGTAAGCCTGGCACTGGCTCTGCAGCTAATCCATCAGTATGCTTATTGGTTCTTTGCAGACATCTTTCCAAAATAGCCTAACTTTATGAGCCCTTCAGCCTGATCATAAGAAATTTGGTGGGATTTAGAAGTATATGTGAGCTCTTTCCCCTTTCAGTCTTCCTTTCACTCTTCTAAGACCTAGGATTCACGTAATGGTATCTTGAAGCTGCATGTGGGATACGCATTGCAAAATCAGGGAAGGGAGCATGGTATGCACTGCCATTCTTGCTCCTTTAGCATGAATCTACTCGACATAGTGTCTGGGACACACCTCTGATTCTTTTGCTGGGACGCACGAGCCTTTGGTCTACCTGATGATAACCTTCTACAGGAACATTGGAAGAAGGACACAATCACTACAGGAGCCCTCCTGAGATGTATGTTGCAATCTTCAGAATGGCCCTATTCAGACGTGGAGGAGAGACAGATTTGTCTGTCTTACACTGCATCTCTCACAGAAATTCAGACCTTGCAACTGGGATGCTAGTAAAATCCTCTTGCCAGCAAAGCACCTTTGGGTAGCTGTAAGTATCAGTTCATGAGGAGTTACTGCATTTCCTTTAAACACTCGACCTTAATGTGGTGCTGCTGTGCTGCTCCTTTGGATGGTAACCTAAGGGATAATCGTGGGCCTGAGCTGTCTCCCACAGAAACATACATCTTCCTCCATATGTACACGTACCCCCCCAGTATTTGGGATGCTACTTGCTATGCCTGCCAGTCTGTGCTCCCCAGCCATAGGCTTTCTGCTCTGCCTCTTAGGGGGTAGTCCTCTGATACGGACTGCTTGCCACCGGTCCCTTGCTGATGCTCTTGGTTGCCTCTGGTCACAGATGAGAATTATCTAGCCTTTACTTTTCCATTGGGCTCTAGTCCTCATTCATAACTCAGTTATCTGCTGCTGGAAGGTTCATTTTGTGTTACAAAAGTCCTCCAGGCCATCGTTCACAATGTCTCCACATGGCTTTATCGAGCAAGGCGTGAGCTTTCTAATTCTGGCTGCACCTTTCTTGCCTGCAGCAAAGCTGTTCCCTCTTCACTTCTCATTCTCAGTTGTCGCACCTTCCTTGTCTGCACGTTGTCAAGAACAGTAACTGTCTCCTGCTATAAAAGTAGAAAAGGGTCAACCTTCTATCAGCTGATAGTGTTTATGGTGTTGCTTTACCAGGATTCATCCTTCCCATTGCAAGAGCCAAATTACAGCACCTCTGGTCATTAATTGACAGCATTTTAGGCCTGAAATAGGGAAATATCCTTTAGCTTCCCCCATGTGAATCACAAGCTTTGTAACTGTAGGACTAGCTGGATTCCAAAGACTCTAAAGTAATACCCAGTCAGTTCAGGAGATTTTGCAGCCATGGAGAACAAGTAGAAATTAATTCTAGTCCCTCTGAATCAGCTATTCTGGCCTTTTGATAGATACAGTTCTGCATGAACGTACTTAAGCGCGGCCTAGTTAGAAACTTAATGCCATAGAAAAGAGCTGGGAGGCAGCCCAAGACATTGCCAAACACACTTCGTTTCTAGGGGGAGCCTTGTTAGCATCCGTGCCAGTCCTGGAATGTGTGTGTGACCCATTTTTAGCTTCTCCATGGGCAGAGGCTCCACAAACTCCCTAGCTTATTCTAGTGCTTTGCTGTCCTGACCATTAAGTCATTAGACTTTCCTTAACGTTCAACCTTACTTTCCCTTCTGCATTTAAACTGACTTTTCATCCTATCCACACGTTATTACTTTCCTAGATGCTGCACTGTTCTGTGTATTTGAAAGCCGTTATCATGTCTTTTCTGTTCTCCTATCTCTAGGTTTAACAACCCAGTTCCTCAATCTTTCCTCAATCACAGGCCATGTTTTCTAAGCCTCTGATTTTTGGAGGCCTTCCATCAAGTCCACAACTTTCTCAAAGTGACGTTTTGTAACCCTGCACCATCCAGAGAGTTTGAATTGCTATTGAGCATAATATGAAAGAATTAAGAAATATAATAATATGGGGCACACTTCCATTACAATGATATAGATTTGCCATGCTCTATTTTTTCTTATCTTGTGGAAATCACACCTCAGCCTAATCTCCAGTTAAAATATTCATTAATACAGCCTGAATAATAAGCATGTATAGAACAATTACTATGAAACTAGCTTTCATTACACTTATGAGATACAGTTTTGTGCACATGAGAGGTTCTGACAAGATCAGGATAGCAGTGAATGAAGCTCTTTATATATACCTGTCTAACAGAAAGGGATTATACACAAATGAATCTACAGTTGGTGTTAGCTTACGTATATCGCGCTATACCACAGTGACCAATCTGGTTTCTGGAAGAGTGAAGATAAGGAATAGAAATGTAGGCAGAGACTTGCACCGCATTGTGGTAGAGTCTGTATGTTTCCTAAAGGAAACGAGTAACTATCTTGCAGGCGTAAGCTAGCCCCTGGGTAGGGCAAGTCTTGCTGCAAAACCCTCTCAGGACATAAGCAAGTCACCCAAGAATGGAAACCTTGCTAATTTTAAATTTTTTTTTTTTTCTTCATCTAAGAGGAGGGAATTTGAGGGACTCCTGTCCTCCAGATTTGGTTGCTGCTGTTTTTCTGCTGATTGGTCCAACTCATGCTCGTTCCTCCTTCATGGGGCCTCCAAAAGAGAAATGTCATCAGAAGGTGCAATTGTGAACAGGCTTCAGCCTTTGGCCAAAAACTGCTCTTCTCCATAGCAGCTTCTCTGAGGTGCTCTGGGGACAGAAGCAGGATAGACAATGTTGAGGCAGTCCTGTTCTGCACCTGACAACCACGATCCAGGTGTTTAGCACCGAGCTCTGCTGGCTTGATGTACACTGAAAACGGGCAGCTTTCAGAGCTCGCCTCTTGGCATTGAGGCTGCCCAGGGGAAGAAATCCTGGGATTTGAATGCAGGAGTAGGGGGAACAGGGACCGGATGTACCAGTCTGCTCAAGGGAAGCTTTGATGGTATCCTCACGTACCTACCTGGATGGAATCAGCACGTGGTAAAACTGTTTTGCTGGCAACATCTTACCTAGATATTGATATCTAAGATACTGATCTTAATTCCCCTTCCTCGCAAAATACACAGCTGCTATAACACCATAGAGTGGCAATGGACACATTGGTTAATTCATGTTTGTAAAGCAGTTAAATGGTGTGGTAAAGACCACTGTCCAGGCGGGAACAGATAATTTTACCTTCTGAAAAGGAGTTGCACAGAGCAGTAAAAAAACTGGCCAAAAAGGTAAAAAGAAGCAGCAATGTTTACTGGATGGAAGGGACAGCTTGTGAAATGAATGAGAATGCTGTAGAAAAAATCGTTTTGTGTTCTTAAAGGGCTGCTATGATCCTTGGCTGTTAAACCACAGGAGTGGAAAAGAGGAATTAATTTTACCTCTTTTTTAATGGGGGTCAAGGCAACTACTGAAGTAGGGCATGCTGCTTTGGTGCCCCTCTTCTGAAAAGGTATTAATATTTGAAGATGAGGAGAGGTGCACAAGAATGTTTTTTTTTTTTTTTTTAAAAAAAAAAAGCTTTACAGTGTGAGACTTAAGGAGCTCAGTCTGTTTAATTTTTTAGAAGAATAGTGTGAGTGGACTTGATAACAGTGTAGAAGTATTGCTGAGCAGGGGAGGTAGGGAATAGGTAGGCTGGGTGCTTATCTGAGAAAAGTACGATAAGAACCAGCAATCTGAAAGCACACAAATCAAATTGTAAATTAGGCACCCTTTTTAAAGGGGATTAACCACTGGAACACATGTTCGAGGGTAGTGGTACATTTTCCATCCCATGACGTCTTTAAATCAAGAACATACGATTTTCTGGGACCGATGCTTCAGTCAAGTATAAAAGTTTTGGGCTCAGTCCAAGGATAACGATGAAATGACAGTCATTTATATACAGAATGATAGAATAATTTCTCTTGGCCTTAAATGCTAATGAAATTATGAAGTGTGGATATGAAATCAAAGACACTATCCTCCAATATATGCCCAATAAGGATTAAATAGGACTCCATGTGCCAATTTTATATCTGACATTTCCTAACAAGAAGTTTAATTTCTACAATATTAATAATGTTCTTTAGCACTTGTGGACAGTCAACCATCTCTGGTTTAGTGCTGTAGAAGCCAGTTTAATATTTCCTTGCCAGGAAGTATTTGTATGAAATGCAGATTTCTTAATTTCATACAAAGCATAACAATTCAGGTGCTGACGTAGTCATTATGATTACACTACGTTTGTACAGCATGCATACAACTTTGTCTCTAGTGATATTTAAAAAATAGTATTAAATAATATTAAAATATTTTTCATAAAATGAAAAAAGTTTGTGTATTTCCATACGATACAGTAGTGTGTATGCAGGAGGATTTTTGATAGATTAGCTAGATACATTTAAGCATTTAGATTAAGAGAGAATGATTTTCAGGTACTTGAATATCATACACTATTTTATGATTTTGGATTAGACGTTGTAGGGATGATCAAAGGCTTTTCTTAACATTTCATGTTGATTTTGTTTCATTAGTGGTTAAGAGCTCCAAATAAAGTCTTGAGCCACTTTGCCTAAGACCTGTGTAATTACATGGTGGGAAATGTATATCTCTTCCCAAAGAAAATATTTTCTAAATAAGCAAGATGCTACCTATTCTGTGTGTTATCCCCACTTTACATGTGGGAAACTCAGTACAAAGAAAAGGTGGCTTTCCTGAGGTCACGTAGGAAGGACATGCCAGCCCCAAGAACTGGACGCCTTTCCAGAGCCCCCGTGTACATCCTTAACTAGGAGATCATCATTCCCGTGTTAATAAGGTCAAGACCGATATTTTTCCAGACTGCAGTAAGTAATTTAGGTGCCTTACTGACATTTTCAGAAATCACCGAGGAACTCAAGTCATTGCAAATCTTCTATATGGACAGCTCTGAGAAAAAAAAAAAATTAGTCTTCAGTTTATTCAATTGTACTGTCACTGTGAGCAATTTACTACTTGACATGAAGAAGAGTCCTCAGACTTTGTCTCTAAGATACTGTTACGGGTTTTATACAGGTACAGATTGAGATATTTTAATTCCTTGGTTTTGCTAATGGTGATGTACCAAAAAACCAATATACGTGTCTTAAATATACCAAGTCAGTAATATGAAAAGTCTACATTTTCCTTTGCAAAATACTTCTGGGGACTTTTACCAGCTCTAATGGTTGTTCCCGTAATTAATATAGAATACCTAACTTAGAGCCATGCAACATCTCCTTTGTTTATGCTCAACTGAAGTCAGCTTCCCATTTTTATTTGTGGCTTATAGTAAATGCCCCGAGTGCATCCTGCACTCAGATTAATAATCACTTTGTCATCACAAGCCTTCCTGGGGCTACCCATTTCTTGTTTGGTTGGGTTTTTTTGTTTGTTTTGTTTGGGTTTGTTTTTTTTTCTTTCGTAAACCAGGGTCAGCATAATTCTTTCTAGCATTTGTAAAGAGGGAAGTCTGTGAAATGATCTGTCCCCTTCATTCAGATCATTCATTTCACATTTGGAAGCTGGCCTTATTTTTAGTAAGCAGGGCAGTGGTACAAGCTGCCTGACGTAGGTGGTCTGGTTGGGGATTTTTCTTATTTTTGGCTGTTGCCAGTTTAGTGTGAGATTCCAGGCAGGTTGATGTGAACTCAGTTTCACTTGCTGTCGCTACTCAGGACTGCCATCAGAAGGAGATCGCTGGCAGTGCTCACACTGCTTTCCATATCACTAACTGGGAGCGCAATAAATAGCGTTCGGCTCATTGTAAGGCTCCTGAAATGAATGTGTGCGGAGACTTCGGTTAACTGCTTCTCTCCAGTGCAAAAGGGGTGTCAGCTGCTGGATACCTCTGTCTTTCTCTCCTGCCTTCATTGCTAGGTCTGCGGGGTCGGGTCAAGTGGCGCTGCCCAACTTCTCAACCAGGTAATCTTGTTCCTTTCTTACCACATTAGCAAGCCCGCATTTGAAATGCGTATGCAGAGCTCATCTGCAAGACGCTGGGGTTTATTAAGGCACAGGGATTAATAAATTGCATCTTGGTAATTGAGAGAGACTGTTTGGAAGTAGTTAAGGCACAAAATTTGCTGCCTCGTATGTCCCCCCGTGCCAGGTGCCAAGACGCCTGTCCTCACCAGGAAACGCAGAGGGCCATTTCCTGGTTTTGCGCAAGTGGACAGTGTTTTGCAGATGTCATAGCTGGGCTGAACAAGATAGTAATTCTGCAGAGGAGTGAGGCTTGATGCTATCTGAAATAAGAGGTGACTGTGATTTTTAATTTTGTTTTAGTAACCACAGATTTCTCCTTATCCTCTTATTTCCCTGTAAATACTATTGTTTTTTCTCTACTGATTTAACTCTGCAATGCTTGGGGAGCTTGCTTTTTGGTGAAAGTGTCTGGACAGAGACTTTAAGAGAAGAAAGAGTCGTTTAGCAAACATTTGGGTCTTTGGGCAAATTCCGTAAGGGAGAATTTTAATAGGCTCTTAATGTGTAATGCTAGGGAGTCTACAATTGACACAGGGGCATTAAGTGCCACTGATCTGGCTTGATACTTTTGGGAGAAGTGCTGGAAGGGTGTCTAACACCTCAGGCAGTGGTCTCAAGACTCGGGGTCCTGAGTTTGGTACGTGAGTTTCCTTGGATAGAGAGAGTGAGCTGGGCCCTGTATCCCCTACCTGCTCTGGTGTGGGAGTGGATGAGAAGTGCTGTGCAGTTCAGCAACGTGCTGCGGCTCTGGGGAACCCTAACTCACGCTCCAGTGCTGCTCTGTGGCAGGTTCCCAGGGCAGGGAACTCTAGCTTACAACTTTGGGCCAAATTGGTCACACGAGCCTTCAGCTTCCTGGGGGAAGAGGGTGAGGGTGTGTTTTGCTGCTCAGCATGATGTGGCTAATCCTGGGCTGTATTTCTTCAATTGCCACAGCCTCTCCTTTGAGCTCCTGCACGCGATGACATGGGGGAGGCTGCTGGTGCAGTCTGCTAATAATACCTTGCTCTGTTCTCTTCTGATGGAGGTTCTTAGTGTTACTCTACAAATAGGAATGACTTAATCCTCAGTCCCTCCACCCCAGGTGGAGGGCAAGTGGTAATACTTCCAGTGTTACTCCATAATCTTACAGACAGAAAATGTGAAGTGCAGAAAGATTACATGACTTGCCCAAGATCAGAGTCAGGAACAGATTCCAGATCTCTCTTCCTCTCTGGTCTTGGTATCCAGCAGTGCTTTTCCACGTCTTCCCTGGGATGGTTAACTGCCTCCTTGCTTTGCCTGCTCTCACCAGAAGAAGCCTGGGGCCTTGGCAGGTCTTGGAAGCTGATGGTGCTGAGGTAGGATTGAAGTTGAGCCCTTCACTGCGGAAGTATGTGGCAACCTTCAGGGAAAGTCCTGTGCATACCAAAATGAATAGAACCTCAGTGCAGCTAGGACTCCACACATGGCCTGACTCATTCCACAGGCGAGTGTAAAGCCTCACTTCTCTAAGGAAGGAATAGGAATATTTTAGGTTAGCTACAGCAGAGCCATGGTGGTATTTCTATGATTGGTTGTGGTATGGATTAGGATGAGCAAGATTCCTCTCAGAGTAGTAACTGGCTCAGGTATCTGGACAGAGAGAGAAATAAGTTGGCAGGCACTGCATCAAGCGTAGATTCATTCAAAAGAGTGCTCTTGCACTTGATGTTGTGCTGAAGCTGGGTGCTCAGGATCTGGGAAATAGGAAACAGAGACTGTTCATGTCCACATCATTGCTTGAAACTCAATAATCAACAACCCTTTTCCCATGTAGCTGTGCATGTCTCTAATGTAAAAAAAAAAAAGCTTCTGGCACTGTCTGCTTTCCTAGTAGATAGGTCTTTAGTCCATAAGCCCCTATCCCAGCTGGTAGCACCTGCCCACCTTGATGGCTGTCTCAGAAGAACAGGCACAGACAGGATTGCCTCTTCCTGCCTCACTCGGGTTCTTTCCCCTCAGCCCCGTCACCAGCATAGCTCAGCAGTCAGGGAACTACGCACCATTTTTTGGATGGGGAACTGAAACACATGAAGGCACTTTCATTAGCGTTACACAGAGAAATCTATAACAAAGTCGGAAATGTAACTCTGCAGATAGAGCTACAGAAGTTCCCATTCAGGCCTTGAGCTGGTCCCTAGCGCTGATGTGAAGCATGGAAGCCTGTATGGTTCCTGTATTTTTTGTCCTCTGTAGGTTTAAATAGTTTGTCTTCTGAACTGGATATTTTATCAGTCAGGGTATGCTGGAGGTGGTGGAATCAGTTGAATGCTGGTTGAATCAGTTTGGATGCTATTAATGTTACACAGGAACTGAATTTTTCTCGTTGAACTGTTGGTTAGCCCATGCTTCTCAGGTAAGTGAGAGGTTAAGTTAAGTCAAGCTGTGCTCACTGAAAATAGTTTTGAGAGTAAGAATCCTTATCGTATTCAGAAGTGTTGAGCTCAGATTGGAAGGGGTGTAAATGACAACCAAAATGATCAGGAGATGTGATCACATCCCAAGAAATTGGAACACACTGGCTTGTTCAGCTGGGCAAGATGGGGGAGATCAGATTAATGTGAGTATCTGGTAGAGTGGGTTGAAAAATAGAGAAGAGAGGAATGTTGCTGCTGAAGGACTCTGGTGATGCAAGAACAAATGACAATAAATTGCTCGTTAAAAAAAGCAACAGGCAAGGAACTAGGAGACTTTTAAGCATGAGACCAAAGAAGGCTTAGACTTAGCCACTCAAAGTAGTTAGGGAAATCACCTAGAGAGGTTATTTATGTTTTTGAGATGTGATTTATGAGACTGTGGCAGTTACCTGCTGTTGCCACAAGCTTGATTTAGTAGCCCATAAGTTCCTCATTTCACAGAAAAATCTGGCAGAAAAGGTGCATTTGCTAGAGTGTTACTACCACTGCTCTTTCCCAAGGGAGATATTCCAGCGCTTGGCTATCCTGCTTTTCTGGTAGAACAGTCCACGGGGAACTGTGACAAGCTGTGGTATTTCTTGATCTGCTGTGAGATTTGAAAAGACGTGAGCATTTGATTTCTCGGAAGGTGAAAGTAATTTCTCATAATGCGGGTGCAGATTGTTATTGCTACAGTTATTGGAATGAAAGGTTTTTCCCTGCCTGGCCTTCTTAGTCCCCTTCTTTAGATGTCTTGATTAACAAAGTCTTTTATCCTCCTCCGCTTGATGCAGGGCTTGGGCCAAATTTTCCCCTCCCTCTTTTACTAGAGGGACTGAAGAGTGACAACATTCACATCAGTGAAGTTACCCTGGGTTTACTTTGTCACACGTGACAGCAGAACAATGGTGCTGTGCTACTAAGTGGGAGTTGTGCTTTGTGGATATTTTTTCCTATTATTATAGAGACAGAGGCAGAGTTAAGGCTATAATGAAGGGTCTCTTATAATCACACTCCTATTATGCTTTGAAAAAGGCTTTGTGAGCTTTGTATTTTGTATGTGGGCACTGCAGCTAGACAATCATTTTCTGGCAGCAGTTGCTGTGAATCATGCACACAGTTTGGGGGTTTTAGTACGATGTCTCAAGCATCCCTGTGTCATATTGCATTTCTTTCAAGGACATAGCCTAAAATTTAACCTCCCTGAGGAAACAAACAGGAAGGGGTTCTGCCATTTAATTTACCTACCCAAGTCAGCAGGCTCATCCCCAAGGCTTTCTGTGTAGTCTGTGGAAAGGGAAAAGTCCCTCAAGAACGCTATTCAACAGCCTGTGTTAGACTACAACTACATTGCCCCCAGGAGAAGATTTTCTTTCCTGAGAATTTGGTATGGTAGAAAAACTGGCTTTGTACAACTTAGGACCTAAATCAGGTGCAAAGCGTTAGACTGTGATAATCCCCTGTCCTCTGCCAGGTGCCCAGGAATGCTTTTGGGACATGAGGTGCTTTGTTTTACGTGATGTCTCTGCAACATAGAAGTCTGAATACTGCCAAAACCATGTATTCATATATCTGCATCGTTTGCAAAGCTGTGTATATGGCTGACATAAAGGTGATCTAAGGCCCACAAGCATTTGGATGGGTTTTTAGATCTTGTGCCCTTGTGGACAGTGTATAGGACTGGAATTCAGCCCTGCTGGCTCCACTCCCAACAGGGAGTGCAGTGACCCTGGGAAGCATACTTGTTTTTTGGTATACAATGGGAGTCAATATTGGTTTGGGTTTTTATATATATATAAATGGAAAGCTGTTGTTGAGAAATTTGAAGTAGAATTGCAGTGCGTGCTTTTGCTTTGTATGCATCTTATACTGAGTCATGTAAAGCTTACAAAAGCCATAAGGACTGATGCTTGTATAGCTTTGCTTGTGTTTGTTTTTTTTTTTTTTCTTTTCACACAGGCTTCAAGAAGCGTGTGCCTTTGGTGGGTGATGGGAAGTTGGAAGAGAGATGTACAAAGACACTGCTATCTCCTGGCAGTCTGTGTACGTTTGTCTGCAGTCCTGTCTGTAGAAAGCTTGCCAGATATGTGAAAGACATTGTAGAATGTATCAGCCTAGCAAGATGTAGAAAACAATCATTGTGCAAGAACTGGTTTTCATATGGGGAAAAATGAATTCTGTACACTGTGGTTGCTCCCACTTGAATAATGACAGGCAAAATTTGGATTTACGGCAGATTTCAGTTACAGTGAACTCATGAGAGAAGTTGTGCCAATAAGAGCAATGGCTTCAGTGTCTGTCATAACTGCGTACATTTTGTTAGAATATGGAGCGAAGGCTGGAAGTTTTCTTGCTGCATCTGCCAGTGATGTTTTCAGATTCTGCGTGTCCAGCCTGAGGTGATCAAGCAGATAGTGCAATCTGAGATTGAAAAATAAAATACAAATAGTTAACTCAGCCCTTCTATCAGTACAGCCTCCCCCAGATATAACTACATCTGTTGTTATCTTTGACAATACCTGCTATACCCCATCATTCATCCTGTTCCTTACGCTTCGGCATTACCAAGGAAAACCAGGGAAAAACATGCATATATGATACTTTTCAAGGACATTTTTATATTTCCTCCGTAACTCTTTTCCACATATTAGCATTAGGACCTGAATTCCAAGAGGCACTGAACCAGTGCTTTCAAATTACTGTGATCCATAGGTAGAAGCTGTGTTGTCAAAGCAGCCTTAATCTCTTCTCAGGGACCTGGCTTGGACAGCACTTTCACACTTGTCCATTCCTATGGTGATGTCTGTTCCCTTTCTGCAGGCGGCTGAGGGGAGGCTCAGGCTCAGGAGGCTTCAAGCCACCTTTGCAGCACTCTGGGCTGATCCAGCAGCAGATGTGTGCAGCATGAGCCAGGGCTGGCTTAGACCTGTCTTTGGGAAGAGGCACTCAGGCTTCTCAGCTCCTACGGCAGTCCAGGTTCCGTGTATCTCAGTGACTCCCTCCTGCCTCAGCCAGCCCCAAATGCCAGGACCAGCACAAGGCCATTTGAGCCCCAATTCTGACCAGTAAATGTGGACGCAGGAAACAGTAGCTGGACAGCTACAGGGCAGAATATTTGTTGTCATCTTCAGTTAAGGCCCTCTCATCTTTGGAACTTGAACATCTGATCAAACTACAAAGCTCTGGTAACAGTTTCTAAAAGCACAGCTCTTCTCTGAAAGAGACTGCCAAAGTGTTTCATGCTTGTCTCTCAGGGGCTCTGTGGCAACTGTGTGGCTTGCAAGTACAAAGAATCTTTTTTTTTCTAACTGTCTCCCCTCCAGATGCAGCCTGAACTCAGAGACCTGAGCTATGTTCTTTCCATTGCCCTCTGATCAGAGGTTTTGATAGAAAAGCTGAGTGCAGCATTACCTGTGAGCTGGGTCCCAACAGTGTGCATAAAGGGGCATCCAGGGAGTTCGCTAGGTAGGGTTGCTCATGCATGAACTGGAACTGGAACTGAACCCAGCTTCTGCCCTCCAGCATTATTTTGAAGAAAAGAGTCACACTCTTCTACGCGGTGCAGCTGTGCTCTTACCTGCAATACAGCCTTCATTGCCTCAGGTAGAGCCTGCCGGAGGGACTTAGGGACCCAGCAGCACTCAAGGCCGATGGGACAAAGAGCTGTTTAAGCATGCTGTTGTTACCTTTCATTTAACAAGTAAGAAAGGAGAAACAAAACAGGTAGAGCAAAGAGCTGCAAAAAACATTTCTCAGGTGGAGGTGGAAGAGCTTCTATAGGCAAGGCAGATTACACCTGCAACATCTAGATGAGGAGAAGGCAATGGCTTTGCACAGAAATGCATTGTTCATCTACATACTCCTCCTTTCCTAAGTAAGCAATGATGTTGCTTTCCCAACCGCACTGTTCTCAGCTATTTATTTTGGGGTAAGAATTACTGACAAAAGAGGATTCAGCCAGTGCTGCTGGCCTCTGTCCAGCCAGGCTCAGTCCCTTAACCCCTCTCATCTTCTTAAGCCTTCCCTCCTGTGCAAGAAGGAAAGGAGGGCCAAGGTCTGGGGAGTCTGCAAGTGCCTTTTTTTAAGCAGATCAGCAAACTGGGAGCTGAACTCAGATCCTTGGCCAGGGTTTACCTCACATGAAAGCTAGACCAATGACCCCCACCTCTATTAATGTGCCTGGGATTCAGGTGCCAGCTGAGCTTCTGGTTCTTCCCTCCTCTTCCTGCTTCGGGATGTGAGAGTGTAAAGGCTCACAGTCAGACTGCCACCTTCTCTGGCAGACAATGCCAGAGGAGAAACCTCAAGCAGAAGCAAGGAAAGTCATTGGTTTCCTATGTACCCTCAACAGCTCATGATCTTGGTTATTTCTTAGAGCAAACAAGTCAGATCAGGGCTCATTCCAACCACAGCAGGCACTAAGTAGAGCTGGGGGACAGGGAGGAGGCTGACTGGCAAGCCTACTGATACAAAACTTGCAGTAGACAAACCAGTGCTCAGGATCCAAGCAAAACCCAGGTTTGGGTGACTACTTTTGTCCTGTAGGAAACAGTGAGCCTTGTCCAGGACCAGAGACTGAGCGCTCTGAGATGGGGTCAGGCCATCTCTCCAGACAGCGCCTGTTCAGTCAGTCAGTAGGAACAAACTCTTGAGGGGCAGCTCCAGAGCCAAATTCACCTCTTAAAGAGTTTGTACCCTGATACTTGCTCTCTCAAGCATCCTGATATAAGGCTCTCTTTGCTGTGGATTTGGGTCTCAGGATTAGGTTTGGTATCTGACAATATAGGAGCTCCGAAGGAAGCGTTACCCTTGAATGGGGCATTTATAACTCACCACCACCACTTTGTCTCCCACCTCCTTCCTCCTCAGGCAAAGGAGGCCTACAGAGAGGGGAGTTCAGAGAGCTGAAGACATTTTCTTTGTCAGTTCAGATGAAACTGGCCAACAAGGGGGCAAAGGTAGATGCAGGTACCAATATGCTCTGGCATCTGGAGCAATCAGTTCCTTTGGCCAAAAGACTCAGAAAGCTGAGGAGTGGGCCATGTAAGAGAATGGTTCAATAATGTTTATAAAGTACGGTTATGTTTCTAAATGCCCGCTGTGTCCCAGACTCTCCCAGCTGATAAAAACAATAGCAAGCTGTCATGCCTGATTCTCTTTCACCATTTCAGCCTTGCAGGTAGAGGAGAATCCGTAACAAGATAGGGAAAGAAAGAGGAGACAAGAAAGAGGAACTTTCTTTCCCAGTTCATGGAAAAATAACCTGTTGGATTATCATCTGGAAACAGTGGAAAGTGCCAACATGAGCGACGAGAGGCCAGTGAACCCCGGCTCATCTACACTGACCGAGGGCCTGAAGAGAAAGAGAGGAAGACCAAAGAAGCAGCCACAGGTGAGGGCACATCATCCTAAGAAGCTGCCTGAGGATGCTATGGCATTAGCCTGGTAGGATTTGTAGGCAGCCCTGGGAAGTGGCTCGCTAACAAAGAGCAAGGGAAGCTGAGGTGTTCAGTGGTAAATATTATTGCTATTCAGGAAATTAGCAGTATGTGCACCCTGGGGCATTTCAGCCACTGGCTTCAGAGGTGCCTCTAATGTGGCAGGCCATGACTGTTCAGGCCAGGAAATGTCATGAGAGGAGCTAGCCAGATCTCTGTTCCAGTCTGGAGACTTTCAGGTGTCATCAGCCTCTGTTTCTGCACCAGTAGTTAGGTAGAGAGGAGAAGGCCAAGGCTTTTTCTCTCCCCATTCCAGGCACTGGTCAGAGTCCTGGGAACGTATTCATTTCCCCAGCCCAAAAGACAAAGAAGTAGGGGTATTGCTGGCCATCTTCTAATGCACTTCACAGCTGGAAAAGCAGAGACAACCAGGTATTTAGTGGTCTGGGTGTTATTATTGGTGTAAGACAGTCTAAGACATGTTAGAATGAGATGCTGTAAATTGTTCCAGGGATCATCCTGCTTAAATGATTTTCTCATTTTATCCCAGGAAGAGGCTGTGGGACCATTGCTAGTGAAGAAACCACGAGGAAGGCCAAAAGGAAGCAAGAAAGTGACTATTGTATCTGGACAAATGGTAAGAGTAAATGGCTTATATTCTTTTATGGGGGGGAGAGAAGCTGGCTGTCTCTTCTTGAAGCATTGCTAGAGGGACAAGCAGGGAGGTTTCTCTTAGCTTAAAGATAGACAGTGAAAGTTGCCCCTAATTCAGCTCAGCTTTAATTGCCACTGTTGGACAAACCAGTTATTGTGGTTTTAGTCCTAACTCACCTCCCAGCCTTCCTGTGTTGCCACTGCCTGTTCAGCAGCTTCCTTCTAGCCTTTCTCCTCCACCATTGCCAAATAATCACAACCAGCATAGTCTGGCAGGCATTTCCTCCTCAACTGTCTTCTATCCCCAGCTTTCGCCTTTTCAGCTACTTGTCTCACAAGAACTTTATACAAAGGTCACCTTGGCCAGGTTCAGTGTATTAGTCACAGTGCCCAGCAAATACGAGAGCTGAAAATATTTTTTTTCCCCTTTGTTTTCAATAAAGGTAGTACCTTCCGCTGGGAAAAGGCCAAGAGGGAGGCCCCGCAAGTGGGTGAGTACAGTGTTTAGTCCTTTTCCTCTTCTCCAGTCACAGATCCTGCGGGATTTTCAGTTGCGTTTGCTCTTCTCAGGCTCTCTATCTGCAACAACAGTTCTTTCAGCGTAGGTAGCCTGGAAACCTAATATGTTAGGGAAACTCTGACTGCCTTCCCAGTCACCCCTAAGATTCAGCTCCTGAAGAATTCTGAGCCCAGGAGAGCTGCTGTATTTAATTCAAGACATATTAGTCTTCCACAGTACTTTCCCAGACCTGGAATATCAAACCAGAGATTCCATCCTTTCTCAGGCAGAGGGGTTGTCTTCCCAGGAGTCTTGAAAGACTGGAGTGATTGCTTAGTGTGTCAGTTTGTCTCAAAAGAATAAACTTAAAATTAAGCAAAAAGAGAAATTTGGTGAATGACAAAACTTTGAATCCTGCCAGCAGGAGGCTCTTTTATGCAGCAAACAAAGGATTAGTAAGAATCAGTAGATGAAGATAGAACATTTCAGGCATGAAAAAAAGATGAAAGCTTTTACTCAATAAGGATATTCAGTCCTGTTAACAATTAATCTTATCTATCATTAGGAGTGATTAAAAAAAAAAAAAACAAACACAACAACCACAAACTATTATTTGGTGTGTATCTGTTACCCCAAAAAATTCTAAATCAAACCCAGGCTGTGCACTTGCTGCAGGAATCCATAGGTTTATTCTACAGCTGCGGTGCCACAGGAGTGCTTAGGATGGAAAGGGACACTGTCTGGTTCCGCAGAAACAGAGGGACAGAGCAGTCTGTCAGGGCTACACAGGAGGCTTGGAAAGAAATCTTCACCAGGGAGGAAGTGCCAGGATGTGGGAGAGATTAGAAGACTTTTCTGACATGACAGTGACCTTGGCATACAAATATTTCTTGGATAGTGGTGGAGGGAAACTGTCTGCAAACCCAGTGCAGAACTGAATCTCCCAGTCAAGAGATCTAGTCCATAAATCTGTCCAATTGCTACTTCTTCTTTGAAATCCAGATGAGAAGGTCACAGTCTAGTTCAGCACATAGCTTTTGCTAAAAGCCCATTGCTTTTTCTAAGCCCATTTATATTACGTTATTTAAATACACTGTGTAAGGAAATCTGGCACGTTACCAGTGCTTAAAGCAACCAGCTCTGCAAACTGGGATCCTCAAGCTCTGTGGAAAAGCATTGGAGGCAGAAATGGCTGTGTCTTAGAGACCAAAACATCTTACCCAGTGAGTTCTGCTGGTGACATTTGTGGTCTGACAAATCTCAAAGAGAAGCAGGAGGACTTGGAAGGACATGAATAAAGGACAGTGTTCTCCCTTTCAGTAGTGGTAGGGTGCCATGGCCAGGTTGTTATGAAAAGCTCAAAGTGCATTTGGAGCAAAAAGAAACGTCTCAGGACTGCAAAGTATAAAAAGAAAAAAAAAATTTTTTTTTTTGGAGGTTGTCTGTGTTTTTTAGAGAGAGGGAGAAATGAGACAAGGGAAAAATACAAAGCAGCAGCCAAATTAGGAGAGAAGATGCTCTTTTATGAATTAGATGCAAGCAAGCAAAATGACTTAAACATGTATAGCTCAGAGAGATATATACTAGAGCCATGCGCATTGGAGAGATATCAGAAAGGGATAGGGAAGCACAGCCAGTCCTAGGTCTTGATTCCCTTTCAAGGACACAGTGGGTCAGAAGGAGCTCAGATTCTGTGGGGAAGATGTTATTTTCCTGCCCAAAGACTCTATAAGCAGGAATACATAGATTGCTCCCTGGACCAGATTGCTCCCTGGACAGTCCTGTTTATGCAGAGCGTCCAGGACAAAAGGGACTGTGAGAAGGAGGCATCGTTATCTGCTCATAGAGAACAGAGCTGAACGTTGCTGCGCTGGACTGAAAATGCCAGGGTAATACAGCTGAGTGTGAGACACAGCATCAGCCTGATCTAGGGCTGGGGACAAGGAGGGACCTGTACACCGACAAAACATACATCTGACTCCCCAGCTAACATGGATCGGAGATAACTTTGCAAAAATAAAGCAAGAGATAGTATAGGTGTTTCCTGAAGGATCGTGACTGCAGGGTTCTCCCTGCTCTGACAATTTGTCCTGGATGAGAGGGTTTCTCACTCCGTCATGGAAGGGCTGGATGCTGGCAGTGTACTTTTCAGATGTGGTTGAGACTGTTTGAACTCTGGTAAGTTACAAATTGCTTTGCAACAGAATTTCAGACAGATCCCGGCGGCAAACAGGTGGAAGTTTCAGGCAGCTCAGAAGCTGACCGTTAGAAGTTACTCTGAAGTTGCAACCCAGCTAGAAAGCAATAGGTAGGAGAGGAGTATCTGTGCGAAAAAGAAGCACTGATGAGAACAGAGCAACATCACATGGCACGCTCTCACCAGATGGAAGTAGGGTCAGGGACTGGCATCCAGATGGTTGCATGAGAGCTAGCAGACAATCTGAGTGGTGTGACAGTCCTTCCCTGGGAGCAGTGAAAGGCAGCAGGGCTTTCCAAGTAGCTTCAAAGCAGTCTGGATATTGTTGAATGTGAGATGGGGTAAGAGGGATATTCTTCGACAGGTGCTATTTGACCTGGCCATGAGCATGAGGGGAGGCAGAGATTGAGGAGAGAGGGGGAAGGACGCCTCAGCTACTACCTTGTCTTGGACAATGGTACAAACGCATGTGTCCTCTATGTGTAGCCATGAACTATAGTGGGTAAATGCAAATGCACAGGCCAAAGGACTCCAGAGGAGCTGGCAGGCAGTTTCTGGCACGAGTTTATGCATTCTTCATCTAATCTGAAATAGGCAAGTTTAACCCTCAGGAGTGCTATAGTGCCTTTCTGCTTCCTGCCTGGTAAGGGAAAGAGCAGGCAACGATATTCTGTGGGAGGAACAGATTCAGTCCCAGCTTCTGCTGTTGCCGTGATGCAGTCTGAACCAGGGCAGAGAAGCCTTGACTGTGAAACTCTGTTATTGTAGGGTTCAGGAAAGCCAAAAAAAGTGAAGTACATACTATATAAAGCTGAGGATCCTATGCAGGACAAGTCCGAGAGAAGGTTTCAGAGCAAGGGACAGTTTATAAAACACCTGCTGGTAGGGCTGTCTTGTGGTTAAACTGACAGTAATAGTGACAGGGGAGATGGCTTCAGCCCTGCTTTGTAGCTATTCCGTGTGCCTGACACGGCTGCAGAGAGAGACCCTCCATCTTTCCCCCCCTGCGGACAGGCTCCTGCAGTGGAAAAGGAAATGGGGGCAGCCAGGCAGTGTTGAGAATATGCTCTCCAGCATCTTGTGGGGCACAGATACCACGTGTGTGCTGTCAAAAGCTAACGTCTGAAATGAAGCTAGCTGGAATAGTTTTCCTGTCCTATGTTCTCTTTTTTTTTTTTGTTGGTAGAAGTGCAGTTTAAAAAAAAAATTTCCATGGAAATTCTTATTTTTCTGTAATGGTAATCTAATTAAAACACTTCCTTATAAATTTAGTTGGCACTTTATTCTTCCTTGAGACCTTTATGCCACACAGAAGAAGCAAGACAACAGTTTGGACCACCCTTACAGCTCCCAGGATCTACTAATAGTGGTATTGAACGTCTGGTATCCCTCAGCTATGTGTGTACCTATGCTTCTTTTTATTTTTTTAGAATCATAGAATAATTTAGGTTGGGAGGGCCCACTGGAGATCCTTTAGTTCAAACCACTGCTCAAAGCAGTCTAATTGGATCAGGGTGCTCAGGGATTTGCCCAGTCTATAGACACCTGTAGCATGCTAGAAATAATTTATAGCCATCTCTCATCTATAACAGACTGCAAATGAGGTCAGAAAAGACTCTTCCAGCCATTCTCTTCTGTAACAGATTGTAGTAGCTGCAGTTCTAGGGTTAGGCTTGGGGTTTTGTGGTTAAATTAACTGAATTGTGTGCCAGAGCTGTAAGTTACTATAAACAATGAGCTGCATAGTAATTTGTAAAAAAAAAAAAAAAAAAAAAAACCAAAAACAAAGAAAAAAGAAAAAAAAATCTTTGCTACGTGCCAGTTTAATGCAGTTAAAACTTTTTGTACACTGGCTCCTTTTTCTTTTTTTCTTTTTAATGTTTCAAAAAGTGTCATTCTAACTTTGGTTAGTGAAGCATTCTGATGTTTCAGTTCAAAATGAATTTGTTTTAACAGCTGAGAAGTTTTTTGGGGGTAAAACCAAAGCAGAAGAAAAAGAACTGCCATTTAGGTTTTAATTTTCAATAGACAAAATGTTTAGTTTTTCAGGACAGGAAAATATCTTGAAATATAGAAAGTGTTCTGAAGGATGAAGAAATTTCTCCACTGCTGCATAATGGGGAGATTTTTTCGAAGTGGGGCTGTCTCGTAAGACTGGTAATATGGTGGCTTATTATGGTTTCTGACAACCATTCAGAGATGCTTGTGAATTTGTGTGGACACTACATGCACTGGCACTTGCTCTTGCATATGGTTGGATATAGGAAGCGGTGGCAAATGGGCATGCTTTTAGGGCTGCATAGTCTTATTTAAATAACATTGATCAAAGGCTTTTTGCTTTCCATCTACTTTGTGTATTTGCAATTTTGTCTCTTGATACCTAATTTTATATGGGGGGGTTTTGTTTGTTTTTGGTGTTTTTCTTCGTAGCCTCAACTAGTCATCCAAGAAGGAGTGTCTCAGGAAAGAAATCCTCAGGGAAGCAGTGACTTGAATTTGAACTCGGCGCCAGCCACACAAGGTTTGAAATTAGATAATCATAATTACACGAGACTAAACTGTGCGGCCATGCTCCTGGCAAACCATGCATGTACTCCCAAAGCTTTAGCACTGGCTGCAATCATTCTGGTAAATCCTACAAACAGAGGAGAATTTGGAAGGCTTCCAGGCACATTACAACAGGAGGGGTAGCACATTCCTTCCATCTAATTCAGTTGTGACTACTTCAGCAGAAGTGGATGCAGAAAAGAGGGTTAGGAAGAGAATCTACATCTTTTCTCTTTCCAAGAAGTCATGTACCTGAGGTTCTGATCACTGTTACAGGCATGGCTCTGTGAAATTGTCTGGCTGTGTTATGTAGCAAGTGAAAATAGTCTATCATGAATGTCTTACCTTACTTGAAAAGAAAAAAAAAAGAGTTGAAGATCCCTTGATGTTTGGGACATCCTAGTATTCTGGATTAATTCCAGCATGCCTCCATGATAATCTTGCACTCTCCTTCCTGGCTTGTACTCTAAGGCAGTGCTCTCTGTTAGTGGCTGGCACACTAGCAGAGATGCTAGTGCATGAGCAGCACAGGGAATGGTGACACTGGCGAGTTTCTATATAGGGCTGCAAAGTTATCTACGCTTCTCTGAGATGAGAAGTTACCACTGTCGTAGGAACTTGCAGATGCAACACCCAGAGCCCCAGCCTCACTACGACCCTGGGAAAGTGCAAATCCAAGTCCAGCCTATACCATTCAGGGCCGTTTCTGAGGTGGATGCCAGGAAAACGTGTGCAGCTGAGTTCTACCTTCAGTGAGCATCGTAGGAAGCTATTCGTTAAATATTTTCCCTTGAGTGGGAGGGGGAAGGGGCCAGCAACCCAGGAGAGGCAGATGTTGCCTTGGTTTGCCATGTGGTCAGCACAGCTGCTCTCTCATCCCGCTGCCGTTAGCGCTGGTGAGCGTGGCGTGCGAAGCAAGCTAACTGACGCTGGGCAGACAAACCCAACCTCAGGTTCTTAGAAAGTCCCTGGAAATGCCACATGATAAAACGCCAGAGTAGTTAACTTCAGTTGCTCGATTCAGTTTCCTCTCAGGCTCCTGCTCCCGTATCATTTCCTGCCACTGAGTTGTGTGATGACATCAGCAGAGCCGCAGGCTCACGGATGATGAGCTCACCTCCGGCCCAGTCGCTGCCTTTTTGTAGTACTCTTAAGCATCGCCCAAAACCACAGCCGATGTGGGTACTTTCTTCTTCCTTTCAGTTTGAGTGGGACCGAGGGCAGTGACATGAGGAATATGTTTTCCTCCTGTCGCAATGAGGTAGAACCAGATGTGACAGGATAAGCGGATGCTGCGGTCAGTGGCAGACAGCAGTGCAGCACATGATACTGCAGCGCAAGCCGTCTGTGTCTGCACACTTAGCGCCAGGGATGGAGAGAGAAATTTTACTTTTGGGGAAGGTGTGCACTTCTGTAAGAAAAAAACAGCCAGCTGAAAATCAGTAGGGATAAGCATGTACAGTATGAAACCTGGCAGTCCTCTGGAAAATTTCATAACAGTTGTTACTCACTCAGGAGCTTGAGATGGAGTAGTAATCCTTCTTAGAAACTTCTGACTAAGAAGGGAAAGAGGAGACTTACTATTCTGACTTACTGGAAACTATAGATCCTGTGGCTTGTTTGCAAGTGAGATGCAGCTGTAGCAGTTTTCAGACAGGTAGTTTCTGGATGAACCCATTCTATGGGTCTGGGTTCAACTTAGATATTACACGCCTGCAAGCTTTTGTGCTACTTGTGCAGGAGGCTGCTGCTCTGAGATATGTCAGTGGGAGTCTGCAATCACATAATAATCTTCTGCTGTGGGCACAGCCAGAGATTTTGGTCATTGTGGGGTTGGTTGGTTTGCTTTTTCCTTTCAGGTGAGGATTTTTGAGCTGCTGTGCTAGTGGGAGGGCATGGGAGGATACTTGTGCCTGCTCATCCTGCAGGTTGTATGCTGTACAGCTCTGAGTGGGAAAGAGATCTGCCCTGGGCTTCATGTCTGCAACATTAAGGAAGAATTGCTGAAATAAACAATGACTGACTCCCTGCTTTTCAGTCAATCTGTCACGGGGAGAATCAAGAAGTAGGAAGAGCCAAATTAGAAATATGCAGGACTTGCAAGCCTGCCATGGGGCAGAGAAGAGCTTTAAAGCTAGCTGATGTTTTTCCATGGCCTTTGTAGCTGGGGATCCAGCTCTGATTTTCCCAAGGCACTGGTTATGGGTGACTCTAGGTTATCCAGGAGCAGGCAGGGGTTTGTTAATGGTTCAGGCTTTATTGTGTTGCTACCTGCAGATGCTGCCAATCACAACTCGATTGTTAATGTTTTCTGTTTGTCTGGGCCAAGCAGCATTTTTCTTCTCTCTTCCATGAGTATCACTACCGAATGATTGATGAAGCTGATTTCAAAGCCTCCTAAGCCACAAAAGCAGCCTTGGTTTATTTCAGTAACCTTGCTTGGCTGATGGAGTATAGGTGTGACAGGGAAAGAGTTTGCTTTATGGCAAAATTTCCAAGACCCAGTCCAAAGTCAGAAACAGCCCTGAAATCTTGCTCCTTTTTGTCTGTCTTTCCTTCCCTGTGTTCCTCTCAGTACATTAAGAGATGGGGCAGCTGCAAACTCCTTTGTCTCACTTTGTTCCCTCTGCTGCCCCAATGGTCACCTCAGCTTTCCTGAAACCAAGGGGTTAGCTGCAGATCAGAACAAGCCTGTGTAGCCAGAAACATTCCCCACTCTGAGACAATTTTCAGACCTTCTGTGCGTCTACTTTCCTGATGTTTATGATACTGGGTAGGGCACTTCTGGTACTTTGTCTCATGAGGATCCAGGGTGTTAGTTGGAAATACATATAACTGCACACAGCAGAGGTTGATCATGTGTGTTTGCATAGCAGAAGCCAGAAAATTTCACACAGACTATAAATTCTGGGCTTTCAATAGCCTCATGCTGAGGCCTGCTGCCAGGGAAGCCATTTGTGTCAAGCTTTAGCCTGGAGCTGGTACAAGAGCAACGGGAATGTTGTTTTGAAGACCTTTGGTGGTTTGGGAATGGATCCTTGCCACCTTTTAACCTTGCACTGATTCTGCAATGGGGCATTTGGGCAGCTAGGCTCCTGGACCCAGAGCTCTAACCCTCTCTCTCCCGTGATCTTTCCCTTTAGGCATCACTGGAAAAGACGGTTCCAGGCCTGGCAAAACTACTGGTCTTAGGAGATCTCTGAGTAACATCCCTGCCACAGCTCAGTAGTATGCCACCTGTTCATGTCTTGCTGAAGCCAGAAGACTGGAAAGCAAACGGGATTTTTCATGTCATATTTCAAATTCTTCCTTTGTGATAATTTTGGCCAAGCTTTCTCTCCTGTTGTCTGCTGAGTTACCCCAAACATCCAAACAGGGGCTTAGGGGAAGAAATGGCAAATGCTTTGTCAGGGAGATGCCTTTCACGGTTTGTAGTGTATCTTTTGTGAGGATATTAATCTTTCTTAAAAATATTTGGATAACATGGTGCCTTGCCCTGCCACAGACAGCAATAGTTCAACAGAAAGATGGTGTTGACTCAGTAATGCAGATACAGTAAAGGAAACCTATTTACACAGCTAATTGCTGAACTTATATATCATACCACATCTGATAGATTGATGGAGCAGTCCCAAGAGTTAAGTTTTGCTCAGATGCCCATAGAGATTGCATCTGAAAGACAGTCTTTGAGTCCTTTCTTTACTATACCAGAAAGAAAAACCTTCATGGCATTTCCAGCTTACCTAATGCTGTTGCTCCAGTGGTCAGCAACTTGGATGCTTTAGAGGAAAGTTTGCACCCTGATGTCTTGGGGATTGATTCTGAATTTTTTATCCTAGCATTGTTAGCTCAGGACCATCTCCTGTAACTAGCTTTTGGCCTGGTGGCACTCCCCCTGCATTTGATAGCAGCTCTGAGTGCACAATGTTTACAAGCTTAGTCACATTCACTGTGATTTTATCACTTCAAAGGAGTGTCTGTAAAGAACCAGTTACACAAAGGTTGCTTCCTTGCAGAGCCTCAGGATTCAATTTAAATTAGTTGTATCTTCAGTCCATAATGTGCGTATGTGGGGTCCTCTAGTGTTGCAGCTATGCAAACAAAAGCTTGCTGATACAGTTTAGTTTTGGGAGACAGCAGTAGCCAGTTGGTCTGAGATTGTTGCTGGCTGCTCTCAGTCTTACATTGTATGCAGATTTGTGCTTTTGGTGTCAGAGCTGATCTTGCTAAATTCTGAGGAATTGAGGGTATTTCCAATATCCAGTTGCAAACAGTGAAATCCCAGTGGTATTTTCCATCTCATGGATTCTCTGCCTGCCTATTAAAGGGACAAAGTGGGTATTTCAATTATCTTTGACAAGATGTAAAATTGGCTAGCTTTACAGTGTTAAATATTTAAACAGAACATAATTGGCTTTAAATGTATGGCAGTGCATAGCAGAAACCTGTGAAATGGCAGTGTATATTGAGCTCATTTATTATCCTTTCATCAGAAGGCTGTTCCCTTAGCAGGTATTTATTTAATGCAAGAAAATGTATGCAGAATTAAGAGGAAGGGCTGATTGGAGAGAGATAATAGGAAAAAAAAAAGTTTTTTTCCTTCCAGGACATTTTGTCCAGTCTGCCCAGTTTAGTAGTGATCAGAGTCCCGATCCTGTTAATTCTGTCTTGTTGTCTGGTTTGCCCTAACAGTAGTTTCTTGTCTATGGAGTTTGATGGTCTCAGCAGAAAACTGCATCACGGATAACCTTTGTGCCTCCTCTACCACATAGCAGAGAAATTAAGGATTAAAAGGATTAGATCACAGGGAGTGACCTAAATCTTATGCTGTAGGATGAGGCATGCTGCCAGGTATGGGAAGAGTTTGACCACGTTCTCCTGCTGTGTGGATAAATCCAGGTGGGACATCATGCATGCAAATCTATAACTGTTGATGGTTACATGAGAAGATCCAACTGGTGTTCCTCTGAATTAAGTTAGGGAGCTGCTCTTCAGTGGACACACAAGTTCAGCTGCAGTTCATGTCTGCATTCAAAGGCCACTCCAGTAGCAGACCAATATATTTTACCAACTTCTTTACCTGATTTTCATGTGAATTGGCAGGTTTAGTACTGTGCTTGCAAGGCTGTACTGCCTGTTTAATGAACCCCTATTACCTCAGAATAATAGCTGTTACAATGTGAGACTGGAACTTCAGCTTCTCCGAAATGGATATTGATTGCATCTGTAAGAGACTCAAGCTTTTCTTATGACATCAGTCAGACCTTTCTTAGCTGGTGGCATGGAGTAGGGATGGAAACTGCCTCAGCTAGATAGTAAATCCTTGCTTTAGGTGAGCAGTATTCCTCTGGGACATGCATACAAACTCTTTTTTTTTTTTTAAAAAAAAAAAAAAATCTAATCTATGCTACCTCTTAATACTCTATTGGGAAGCCACAGTAGAAAATATGTCTCCATAAAAATGTAAGTGCTCAAGGAGAACAAGCAGAATTCCACGCTATTAGGAGCTACTCTGTGTGTAGTTGAAATCCCAATCCATAGCTTCAGCTTCCATGTTTATGCAGAGACTTAGAATGAACGTCAATGCCTGTTAAAGGTGGGCAGAAATCCAAGCCATCTTCAGAGAGCTAGGCTCTCACGCTGAATTACTTGGATTTTCTTTTTTGAAATGATGAACGCTTTTTATTTCCCATATAGTTAGTTACCTTTTCTGTGTAGCCAAATCCTACCTCTAAGCAAATGCATTTCAAGTGTTTTTAAGCTCAGACAGTTTTGGTCTGACTCATTCAAAAATAAGAGGTCATTACAGTCAGATCAAAACATGGGAGGTGAACGAGGTTTGTTATCTAGCCAAGTTTGGAAGATTCTCATAAATGGTTTTGGTAAAGGCATAAAGAGTGTTGGCAACTTGCAAATTAGCCTTGGAGTTTGTTTTTAATAAAGGTATAAAACGTAGCAGCTCAGGCTTCTGCTTTGCCTTCTCCATATACAACAACCTCAGCACACATGCATATCACCAGAGAAGGTGAGTTTCTCTTAATCCGAATTGGAGTTTTGGGGATTATAAAACAAGACTTGGTCATTCAGGAGCACCCACAGATCTATGTGAAAACAAGGAATAATGAACATGAGGAATCACAAACGGAGGTAAACAGACAGGGCCTTAAACCCAAAAGTTGGTGCCTAATTCCATCCTGCCTAATTCCATCCTCTTGTGTATATCTTATAGTACCTTGTAACTGGCTTGATTGGAACACAAGCCAGTTCTGCTTCATGTGTACATCCAGAAGTCGCCACAGCTGAGTCTGTTTATGCCCCGCATTGTTCTGTGTGCCATACAACTATTTAACTTTTCATACAATTAATCCTGTTCCTGTGCATAGCCTCTTCGGTTAGTTTGACAGCTTTCCTAACTAGTCCCAAATTTTGGGTCTGTGGGCCAAAACATGAGGCAGAAAGTGAATCTGGAATACACCAAGAATATCACTATGGAGCTACCCAGGCTGCTGCCCAGAGTGTTCACCCAGTGTGGGCAGGCTGTCGTGGACGGAGCTGCAGGTGAGCTGATGAACTCCTAGTTTGTCCAGGAATTCAGCTGGTTAAAGGATAATATGGCAAACAGACAAGTTGGAATTTGTCTTTCTGCACTCTGGATGCCCAGGATCTGCTAGGCTGGAAGTTCCTCCTTCCTGACTTCTCCACCATGCATCAAGCCTTCCTGAAGAGGTCTGAGTTTCCATGCTGTGGAGCACTAAACCTTGACCCCCAGAGAGCTTGTCCTTCCAAGTTTTTCACACTTATTTCAGTCTTTGAAAGAGCAGGGGAATTCACTGCATACAAATTACCAACAGGTACTGAGGATATGCTCCAGCAGTTTTCTGTGGAAAATCCAAATGATGGGGAGAGGGAAAGACAATCACACTCGATTTCATGTAAATAGTTTAATTATATTTCAATGCTTAAAACACAGAAACACTTGAATTAAATTACATCATAATGCTTCTGCTAAATTGTACATATACTTCCAAGAACTGTGAGAGGAGGCGCTATTGAACTAAAAGAATACTCCAGTACAAGCCCAGCAAATACCCGTAATATTCTTTTAGTCTTATTATCTGTACTTCTTTAACCTAAGGGCAGTCATCACAGGACAAAGCCCACCATTACAGGAAGAATGGTTAAAGAGAATTCCTCTGTAGGTGTGTTTGTTATACAAGACATATCTCGGCATTAACGTGGAACAAGGTGCATGTTTTTGCACCTGAGCTGGCAGATGCACTGCTTGGCAGCTGCCTGTACAGCACATGGAGTTGGGTAAAGAGCACAAAGTAGGCTGTTGGTTTGAGGAAACAGCTCAGCTTACACTTGCCTTTTATCAAGTTTAAAACAACAAATGAAGTTCCAATCCTAAGAGTTCTAGGGGAAACGTTCCCATTTAGGACAGCCGTGCACCCCTGCTGCCGCTTGCATCCCTGTCCTGCTGCAGAGCGTGGGAGTGTGACAGGCAGTGATGTGCCAGCTGCTGAAGGGAGAAATCTGAGGTCTCTGCGGCTGGCTGCCCTCAGTGAGCACTTGGAGGAGATGGTAAGTGTGCATGTGTGTGCGGGGTGATGTATTTGCTTCTCAGCTGATCATGTAGGCATAACCTCTGGGAAGAACCACAGATAGTGTGCAAATTCTAAGGACCTAAGCCAGATTACATGGAGTATTTGCACCCACGCACCTTCCTTCCAACAGTATCCCTGGAGTGCAAACACGAGCAGCAACCAGCAGCCTGCCATATCTCCTGGGTATGGAGGATGGGCTGTTTTCCACAGGTGATGACATTCCTAGCCCTAATACACTCCCAGAACTCCCTGGTTTTAAAAAGAAAGAGGGATACTGAAAAATTAAAGCAACTTAGCTCTGCAAAACTGTCACGAAGGAAGCTGTGTCTGTGAAGGAGGGAGGGCCGGTAAGAAACTCTGCACTGCAGGGGTCAGTGGCACATGCCCAGGAAAGAGAAAAAAAAAAAGTCACAGTGGGGAAGGAAAAAAAAAAGATTTGGGACAACAAAAACTAACTGGCAGGTCCAAACTTGCAGCAAAGCACATGATACCTGAATTGCCACTCAGTGAAACATCTCCTTGCATAAAGCCTACTTTTAGATCTGCATTCAAATTTTGGCTTGCCCTGATTCCCTTTTGACTGGTACTGTGGATGGAATATAATCTGACTGACAAATGCATGTACTGCAAAAAAATTAGGAGGTGATCAGTGCATGGCTGGGCACTGATGCTTGCATGCAGGCTCTGCTGCTGGCCACTGTGCTGGCCTGCAGCACTCAGGGTTCGTGGCCACCAAAAGGCTCTGCAGAGGACAGCCCCCATGCCGCACTGCAGCATGCCAAGGTGGCCAGAGACCCCTTTGCACTCTCTCCCCCTGCAGCCCTGAAGGACGCACAGGCAGAGAGATGCTTCAGGGTTACAGGGAAACTCCTGGCTTACCTGTCTAGTCCTACTTTCTGCATTAGCAGGTAACATGAGCAGAGGCTAACACAAAGCTCTGTGTTTCCTTCAGTAGGAAGAAGAGAAGGCTCTGACTGCAGGTCCTGGAAGGTAAGGAAGTATGAACCAGCTGTTCGGTCACCTCTGGGGGCAGATATGGGGCTGTTGTAATGTTGAGCCAAAACATGTTTTTCCTTATGTGAAAGAAAGTATTTCAAGGCTTAATCTTTTTTTCTGGATAACACTCTGCACTGTAGAAACTTCCCTGAGCCAAAGCAGGAGGGGGATAGATGGTATCGGAACCCCAGTTCTACTCTACTCCTCTCTGTGGCCCAACCACCATTATTCTTAGCTCAGCGGCAAGGAGTCACGTAGCCAGACATTGACACCCCCTGCCTGTAGCTGTGTGAATTTCCCTCTGTCTATATGGCAGCCCTAATTTGGGATATTCAGCCACTTCCTCAGTTAAGATGTAATCAGCCAAATGTTCACCATTTCACTTTTTAAAGCTAGTGAATTCCCCATGCTTCAACATCACCTGGGGCGCACACTTATCAGCAGCCCACATGACGCAAGGGGGATAAGCCCATGGTATGTGTTTTCCCTGGCGTGCCCCAGATTACCACTCAGCTAGGGGAATCAGCTCTCCTTGCCTAAAGGGGCTTTGCCACCAGTCACCCCTCCAGGATCTGCCAAACCTGTGGTCACTATACAGAGAGGCTCATTTATCGCTTTCCTTGGGGTCTGGTGGCACAAAGCCAATGGGGAAGCTCTCTGAAACATGCACCTCTCCTCCTTCCCTGACCTAGAGAGCGCGAACACGTGCTCTGACAAGTTAATCTACAACAAAGCAGGCACTGTTCCTAAGCACGCAGTTTGGTAGATGGTATCAGTCAGCAGCAGCCCAGAAACTGGAGCTCAGGACCTTTCAGTGGTAACAGACGCACCAAAAAATCACCATTGCCATCACAAAGGGTTTGCTTCCCAAAGTGACGACAGTTCCCAGTGCTTGTGCCCATTTGTAACACAAACCAACGGGGTAACCAGGTGGGCTCAGTGGATCGGCCATGCTTGCAGGAAGTCACTGGCTTCTCGGCTTCATCCTCCCCAGTCTCAGCATGATCCCAGAGCAGGGGCAGGTATTGTTCATGCATTGATGGCATTGGCAACGTCTGTGAACACAAGACGGCTGGGTCTCTGGAGGGCTCCTTGACTTGTCAGCAGAATCTGCATTGAAGCAGTGAAAGATGAGACCCAGCAAATCTGCTCTTGCGCAGGTGCGTGTTTTGGGCACAGACTGCCCGGTATTGTAACTAGATTCCGCCCCTTACTAAGGGGAGGCTGGTTGACTAACACGGCATTAACGAAGCTGCGACAGAAAAATACAACAGGCCAGAGAGCAAGTCAGCACATCCATGCCAGTTTAAAATCCCCATGTCATTGGATTACTGGGTCTCACTATTTATATATACTAAGCAACATGAAAAGACTTGAAACATCAAGGCGGCCTGGAAATGTGCCATAGACTGAACTTTGGCTGTTGTTTTAGACTCTCTCTCTCTTATTATGTTAAGCCTTTAGATTTGTGTACTTTCCAAGCAGAGGATTCTGTGCATTAGCAAACTCTGGAGGGATCCGAGGTATCCTGCTGGCCAGTCCCTGTACGGGAAGGATCTGCTTTTACTGTGCTAAGTTTAACTCTGGCCTTGTCATTTCCCCCTTCACTACCTGAAGGGAAGCCCTCCATGTGCACTAATAGAGGGATCTGATGTTTTCCCAGTATGCGCTACTCGGAGTACAAGATCCTTTGCTTTTATACAACAGTATTTCTTGCTTTCCCAAACCAGTGTATGGAATATGTTGACTACCTTTCATATTCCAACACACACATCTCCTTTGTGCTCTTCAGCAGGTTGGGAAGCATGTCTCAAGGTAAATATTTTATAATTACAGTTGTATTTATTATCTCCTCTTTCCCTTTCTGCTCACACCAAGCTTGCTACAGATTATCTGAAGGTGTAAAGTATGTGGAAACTCAGAATTGTTTGGGAGAACTCCTGCTCCTGGAAGTGGAAAAGCAAGGGAAGACACAGGCAACACAGAGCAGCTGGAGAGGAATTCAGGAAAGGAGAGATGTCTACTCTAAGGGGAGGCTGTATCACGGGCTAAGAGACATACCTGTTCCAACCATCCCTGCTGGCTCTGTCTTTCAGAAAGGCTTTTTGTATGGTGGTGGTGACAAAGGAAACAGAAAACACGGTGAAGCTGGCTGCAAATGATGGTGAGAAGCCCTTCTTCCCTATTTCTCCTACCTCTTGGTACACTGGGGAAGGACATAGCCTCTTGTCAAAGACCCGTCTGGACCATTAACCAAAAATACGTGGCCAAGCTATCAAGCTCTTTCCTAACTCACAAAAGTAGTAAGGCAGTGGTCTCTGAGGACCTTATCATTTCTCAGCATGCTGCATGCCTTTGAACACTCAGAAGCGGTCAAAGCAAATCCTTCTTCCCCTCTCCCCAAATTCAAATAGAGAATTCTCCTCCCTTTTCTCTTTCTGAGCCATGCCTGCTCTGCGCCCAGCAAGGTTGGCCTGGAGGTGCTGACAAGACCAGATGTGCCATGCCACAACAATGTGCAGGCTTTCTGCCTGCATTCTTCAGGGCTTGCAGCACAGTTAACTGTTATGCTTACAGGCTTTCCCTCAGCAAGGCCTTGTTCCACACTTGCATCCTTAGGCAAAGCAGGGATACCTTAAAACTGGGTGGAAATTACTTGTTTTTCAGGGCCAGGGCAAAGGAGCCTCAGTGCTTTGTGGGCATTGAACCCCTCTCTCCAGAAAATGGCATTCATCCTACTGTTCCCTTGTGGTGCCCTGGGTGGTAAACTGTAGTAAACTCACCCTTAATTATTGAAGTTGCCCTTTTCTCTCTCCTACTTCACTAGAGCCAGCACTTTGCCTCCCCAGGCTCTTTATCCTAGTTGCCTGACTCTTCAGTCCATCCTAAGCACTCCAAAATGCTCAAGCCACCTGAGCAGGACTGGCAGAGATGGGGAAAGTCCTCCTGAGGTTTTACACGGTTTCCTTACTCTACAACCCTACAAAACCTCTTTGACTCTGTAACAAAACCAGTGCAGGTACCAGTGGTTGTAGTAATAGACTTGCTGGCCCCTGCTGCCTACCTTGCTCTGCGATGCCTGGGAAGATGCTGCATCTCGCCCATGTTCCAGCAGCTCCTGCTCCAGTTCATCCTGTTCCTCGGTGGGATCAAAGTTGTACATGGGCATAAGCTGGTGCCGTAGCTTCTCCAACCTGCCCGTGGGAGGGAAGGGAAAGGGTTGGTTGAGAAGGACAGATGCTCAGGCTGCCTTCGCCACCCCATTGCTGAGGCTTTCTGCAGGCTGTTTCTCCTGCTGCACAGGGATTCTGCTCTTGTTGCTCTTGCTGGATAAGGGTCAGGCCCTCTCCTGCAGGGATGAGGATAAGAACCTACTACACACAGCTGGTAGGAGTGGAAGATACCCAGAGTGCAGTTACAGGGATTAATTGCCATCACTAATCTATGTTGGCAGGCATTACGCACAGAGGAATCAGACAGGGATTTAAGTTCCTGCAGACCTTAAAAGATCAAGCTTTATGTGGGTGGAACAAAAGAGACAGTGGAACATACTGGCTAGGCATTTTGCGACTTCTCCCCTGTCCCTCTGCCCACAACAGCCAGTCCTGCCATGTCACGCTATGTCTGCCAGCAGAAGTCCACTTCTAGGTCCAGTGGCCTACGAGTAGTACTTTAACTCTAGGGCTGAAGTGCATAAAAATAAATAGAAAAATAATAATAAATAGGAAAAATAGATTCTCATAGGAGGCTGATGCCTGTGGACAGGCTGTTCTTACTCTTGTATCATTGCTCCAAGTGACAGAGGTATAAAGTATTACCCCAAGGGGTCTCCCTAAATACTGGGCAGCTCAGAGATGGAGGATGGATGGGTGGGCATGCTCCTGTGAAAACACTGAGCCCTGGCCTGAGGCTGTAGCTGAGTTTTCGGGGGTGGGGGAGGGAAACACAAGCAGTTACTGGCAGTGTCACCACAAATATCTATTTTGGCAAGTGTTAGGATGACACATTCCCTCCCTGCTTCTGTATGGGTTTGCCAACACAACCATTATCTCCAGAGCTCTATATTCACAGGCCAAGCATTAGCTGCTCCTATGGCAGTACCCAGATCTGGGCTTCAGAGTCTGGCTTGGAAATTTTACAGTGGGCAGCAGCACTTCTTGAAAGTCTGTGGCCAGGCCAGGCCTGCCACAAGGAGTCAGGCAGGGAGGAGGTACCACATCTAATGGATCTTCACCAGTGTCTCTGCTGTCAGAGACGGGAGAATCAAGACGTGTGTCTCCCTGCGTGCTGCTCTCCTCTCTATTTTCAGCCAGGAGCTTAACAAGGAAATCAAGACACTAAGTCTTGGGCTAGAAAGCTGCATCTCTGCACTATGCTGCTGCCAGTTGCTGTGACTGCAGCTAAAGAGGCTTCAGCCTTGCAAGGCCAGTGTCATTGGCCCGGGTTGTTGGAAAACAGGGATCTGGGAATGGCTGAAACGTGAGATCCACACCTCTCGTGACAGAGTTCCCAGCTTCTTTATCCACTCATAACCCCTTCCTCTGTTGTAGTGCATCTCATAGATGAAGCATGAAGAGTTTGCCGGATCCCTAACCTCCTCCTGCTCAACCATGTTTTCCTTTCCAAAGCTGCGGAGGAGTCTTGGAGGCTGTGGTGTTAGGAGGTGGGTCAATACCAGGAGTGCAGTGTCCCTACCCGTCTCATTCACACGCAGCTGATTCCCCGTAGGCTTGTTCTCAGACAGCCATCCCTTACACTCTCCCCATCTCTCTGTCTCCTTCCTAGCTCTCTCTGGATTTTGAAGCACTGAGTTCCCTTCAGCCAACAACAGATGTTACTTACCTCTTCCTCTTCCTGATATACAGAACCTGAAGGAGAAAGAAAACCATCATTACAACAGTCCCAGTAGGATGGGGAATGGCTGAGAAGAGAAATTTTGGGCACAGGGCAAACAGAAAGGAGGTGTAGCAAGTCTGGTGTCGCTGCGTACCAAAGCAGGGGGAAGGGAGAAGTGACAACCAAAAATGAAATTTCATATGCATCAGTGTAAGCTCGGTAGCACATCATGTCTGACACCAAGTGCTCAAGTGGCCTGTTATTAGGTGTGTTAGTAGTAGTAAGAATATTAGGTGCAAGAGTGTTAGGTGTATTATTATTAGGTGTAGCTCAGCACATTTCTGGTGGCTGCAGGACATACGTTGCAATTTAAGAGTGGATGAAGAACCTTCCCTTTATGGTTTTCATCTGTAGATTTCCAACAGCATAGAAGTGCTGTTACCCCCTCCCCAGTATAAAGGGAAGAAGTAAAGAGGGCATGCTGAGTGACTTGCCTCGTGTCAGCCAGTAAGAGTGGCTGCGCCGGGAAGAAAGTGAGGCTTGGCCTCCAGAGCCTTGTTCTGACAACTATGAACGCTGGATGTTGCTCTTGGGAACTTACGACCATTTCCAGGATAATGTTTCCAGGTTCTCTTAGGGGCTTTTGGAAAAACTCCTCCTTGGGCCTGCAATGAAATTTTGCAGTAGTCCCTTTCTGTAGGCTCCTCTGATGGTTGTATTAGTGAAGCTCTTCCTCATACGAGGAATGGGAGCTTGCCGCTACCTTCTGTTCTCTGTTGGCAGGTAAACGATCTGGATATATGGCAAAAGAAGAACTGCAGTACTTGCACTGCCTGTGTCAGGCCCAGAACTAGTTTCTGAAAGCTTCTGCCTACAGTATTAATGGCAAGGTTAGTTATGCAGCAAATCCTCAAGGGCTTTGCTGATACCCAGCAAGTAGAACCTTGGAAATACAGTCCAGAATGAGTCTAGCTAAAATGGATTCAGGCCACTTTAATTCAAAAAGGCAAGGGGAGATTAACGTGGTTTCAACAGCCTGCTTTAAAAGTTAGTTTGGATGAACTTTGTTGCGGGGGCCCCCATGTTGGCAAGGTTTAAATCGATGCAGCTGTTCTAGTTAACAAGTCAGAACAGAATCTACTTTGTGTTCTTTTAACTGAACTTCATATTGCTATTAAAAATAAATACTGATACCACAGTATCAGTGGTATCCTCTAGGCCTGCTGAGCATCCCGTTCGGACTAGACCTCAGAGAGACCACAAATACTAGAGCACTGGATAAAGGCCTTAAAAAGAAAGGGATCTTGGGAACTCAGTTCCCAGCAGTTCTGGGTGAGCCCCTTTGCCCTCCACCCTCAACAGACAGAGAAATATTTAGCAGGGCTCTCTTACCATAGCTACAGCCAACCCAATCACAGTAATGATCCCAAAGGACAGCAGCATTGTGCTCATGCCGGGTCCAGTGCTGGCCACATCTGGGATTTTGGTGGTGTTGAAACTGGTAGTCTCAGGGCTTATGGTAGCTGTTTCTGGTACAGTCACATCCAGTGTTGTCCCTGGGTCTGGCTTGGCCGTGGTGGTGGTGCTGTGATACAAGTCAGGCACAGAGGGTGAGCTGTAACTCATCCTGCCAGCTCTTGGTCTCTTCTTTTGCCAAGCTGTTGTCCTCACCCATCAGCTACAGAAGCGGAGAGCTGCCCTTCCTATCAAGGACCCTCATGTGAGACCTATCCTGCAGCATCATCGCTGACGGTTTTTCTTCATAGGAACCACACTGGTTTCTGCCTAGGAAAGAATGAGAACAAAAGAACAGTGCAGAGCTCTTGGAGACAGGCACAACCTTTTCCAAAGCTTCCCAATTCACTAGTACAATTTTTGAGAGCAGCTCACAGATGCCACTCAAAGTAAGAAGATTTTTCAGGGGTACTGAGAGCCCCTGAAGTCGTGCCCGATTCACTTGCAGTCAGTGATACACTCTCCCCTCACTGCTTCAGCTCTGCCTCCTTGCAGGTACTTGGCAGATCTATGTGGGGACAACCTCAGAACTCCTGTCTTTGGTCTACTCCAGGCTGAGCCAGGTGGCCTCTATCTGCCCCGGGAGCATTTTCCTGCTTCTGTCTCTTGTTTTTAATTTTTGGAAAGCTACATGGAGCCCCTTAAGTTTACCAGTGGGAACATATCCAATAAAATGGCACTCAGCTGTGAGGCATCCATATCTCAGGATGCTTTTTACCGAATCCGAAGTAGGACTTCCCTGTTGCGTCCTTCATCCTATCCGCTCTGGAAAGGCAGCTTCCTTAAAGCAGTGGGTTGCACCAGTCCCCCATCTGCTACTAAAAACAGTGAGTATTTCTCAAGTCCCCCATGAAAGCACCCACTCAAGCTTAGTCATGCACTTCTAATTATCAATATTAATTTTAAAATGAGTCCAATTTTGGACTGGAGTTGTGAAATTTGATAGATCTATTCATGCTGAAAACACGAAAGGCTTTAATTGCTTCATGCTTCTATTGTGCAAATGACCAGGAGTTGCAAAACACCATGGGATGATCCTATGGGAAGTATTTGCACAACTTTTTTATAAACCCACTGTATATAACATTAGTTCAGCAATTGCTTCCATGAAAATGCAGCTACCTCTGGACCAGAGCAGTGCCGACCACAAGAACTACTGTAGCAGTCCTCTGATAATTTCTCTGCAGTTTAGCAGACATTACATCTCTGGACTGGAATGCAGACGGGACGTAGGGGTTAATGAGCTCTGAATAGAAAAAGATGCGCCTGCAAAGAGAAATGAGCCATTGTTCTTCTCCACTCTGTTCTATTCTAGGCAAGGTTATTGCACAGTTCCCATTACTGTGACGCCTTACTGCTGTCCATAACGGCATTAAGCAGCGTGATTAACATCTGTCGCTAACAACTGAAGCAGAGAAATCACACCAGGCAAACAGCACCAGGCCACCCTGTGGTCAGTCAGCAGCCCGAGTGGCCACCTCGACTTGCACAGTGCTTGTCCTGCATCTCCCTGAGCAGGTAATCTCTCACCACACATGCAGGATCTGTCTCACAGCTCCCTGTGAACAACTTTGTGAAGTGGGAGTTGCTGGGAGATTTTGAAGTGCCTGGGAGACTGTGGGAGCTGTCAAACTCCCATGAGTTTCTAAAGAAATGTGAAGACAGCAGTTCTGGTCTGGTCCCATCTAACATCATGCTGAGTCAGCTCATTGCAGCTGAAAGGGACCGTGTCCTTCACTGACCACCAAACCATGCACACCTAGCTTAAACCATGTGGCACCTGGATTTCCCCTGCCATTACTGACCACAGTAGAGCTCAGGTGTAGTGGACGCTTCGGCACAAGGATGGCAAATTTGAAATCTGAGTGCCGCAGCAGCAGCAGCAGCTACAGCCCAGCAGGGAAAGGGAAGGAATTGTTGAGCAGGTACTGGGCAGACTGAGCAGCTGCTCAGAGAGAATAATTGATGTGTGCTATTCAGGGAAACTCTCTATGATGATAATTCACATTTTAAAAAAAGCCACCACCAAGGAAACAAAAAGTGAAAAAAGAGCCTGAGTGAAAGGAGTGAAGTAGGCCCAAGGGCTTTGCAAAGTATGGCTCTAGAGCTTGAACAGCTCCTGAATTTTGGAAACAAAATGGGTTAGGCCTTCATCTCAATGCAGTGTCAGTTTTGGAAAACGAGTGGAACTTGGATGTTGAAGCTGATACCAAGCCTTTGGGTAAGACCCCTTTTGTATGGACCACACACTGCGCTGCTGTGCATTGCTCCTCTGAATAAAGTTAGGCTAGGTTAAAATTAGCCAGCTGAAAATCTGGTCAAGTGGGAACGGGGCCTCTTGTTCATGCTTTCAGGATCCTGTCCATGCTGAAGGATTCTCAAGCCCAGAGACCTAGTTCTCAAAGCGGTCCTGTGTGAAAGGTTTCTGACATGGCTTAGACAACCCGTTCCAGGTCCAGCTGAGGGTATTTCTGTTCCCAAGCCCCTTCTGGTCCAGGTTGCAGAGGGCCAGATGGAGAGGCTGAGTGCCAAGTATGGCCCAGGGCCCACGGCTTACAATGGGGGTGGATGATCTCTGCCACCACCTTCTTTTCCCAGTTGTCATCCTGGTGCTGGAAGTTTGATCTGCAGGCTGGGCACACTCCAAGTCTCTGACGGCTGCTCTAGGGCCAGGGACAGCTACTACCTATTGCTAGCAGGTTTCAGCATAGTCCATGCACGAACAGAACAGAAGAGGAACCAGATCCTCAGCTGCTGCGAGCTGGCATTCTTCCACTGCCTGCACCAACAGAGCTTCTCACACAGCCAGGACCGCTCTGTGCTGGGCTCTGCTGGGTCTGGGAATAAGAACACGTTTGTTTCTCTCCTAAGCCAGCACTTCCAAACTGGTCTCTGATAGGCGCTGCGGTGGCCAACACCTCTGAGATGCAGAACATCGCGTCAGGCACTAGCTTGAAGCTGCTGGCTTTTCTGAGTCTTGGTTTTAATCTCTCTGTGCTGCAGTTTCCTCTTGGGTATGACAGAAATAGAGGTTTTTGTCACAGGGATGAAGATGGGTCACGGGGTCTCTGGATGAAGAAGGCAAATAATAACTAGTATTTTTTCTGCATTACTTCACCAAGATGAAGTGTCTCTAGTAATTCAGCAATGCAAGCAGCATGGGGTTGCTGTCGGCTATGGGATGTGGCTTCCCAGTGTGTGAGCTTGTGGCTTCCTCTGCCCCTGCTACAGGGCTGACCAGGCTCCAGGGCAGCCCCCAGGGTAGGGGGGGAAGCCCCAACAGCGTGTGCCCACTGTCCTGGAGCTCCTCAGCTGTCACCCTCCCGCTGTCAGAGGGGTGCCACGGTCCCGTCCCACCCTGGCACAGGTGCGGGGACACTCCCCACTAATGTCATCGCTCCTCCGACTCCGCACTGGTAGAAAACTGAAATACAAGCAATCGCCCTGACCCCTAACCCTTTCCGGGCAGTGCCACCCCACAGCTGCCGGGGACTGTCCCTGCGGGAAGTCACTCCTCCCCCGTCCCGGGGAGAAGTTTCCAGACGGCCCTTCCTGCTCCGAAACGCTACCCGGGCGCTGACGGATCAGCCCCGGGGCTCGCAGCCGGCTCCCCGCCGCAGTGCTGCCTGCGCTCCGCGCCCGCGGCGCCGGTCACCCGCAGCGCTCCGCCTCGCCCGGCCGCGCTGGGCGGGCCTCGCCGGGGCGGCCGACACAGAGATGGGGTCGGGCACAGCGCGGGGCGCCGCGGCCCGCCCTTTCCCGCCGCCGAGAGGCCGCGGCGGCCCCCGCCTGCGCCCGCGGCCCGGCGGGACGGGACGGGGCGGCGCGGCCGGACGCCCCCGCGGCCCAGCCCGCCGCCGCCGCGCCCCTCCCCGGAGGCAGCCGCGTTTCAGCGCCGCGCCCCCCCCGCCGGGGCGGCCGCTGCCCGCCGGCGCCCCCGGCCCGCCGGGGCCGGCACTTACTGAGCGCTCCCCGCTGAGGCGGCCGGTCCCCCCGGAGCGCCGCTGGCGGTGGGGCCGCCGGGGGGCCGCGCCCTCGGCCGCGGGGCCGCGCTGCCCGCGGGGGGCGGGCCGGGCCGGGCCGCTCAGCTCCGCGCGCACCGCCGCACGGCCGGCGGCCCCGCCCTGCCGCTCTGCGCCGCAGGCGATTGGCCGGCGCCCGCAGGGCTCGGCTAGCGGTTGGTCAGTGCGTCTGTCACTCATGCGCGCGGCGGCGGCGGGCAGGCGGTGCGGCGGCTGTGGCGGCGCTCGGTGAGCGGCGGGAGCGTCTTGGCTGTGCGACCGTTTCCCCCACACCGCTTCCCTAAGCCCCCCACCGCAGGCTGCGGGGCGGAAGGCGGCTGCCCCCGGCCCCGGCTCCGGCCCCCGTGGGAGCCGGCTGCGCCTCCAGCCCCGCTAGTGGCGGTAGCCATGAGGTGAAGCGTCGCTGTGCGGTCGCGCTCGCCTCTGAGGGGCCTCCGGGCCCGCCGCCGCCCAGGTAAAGCAACCCCGCGCCAGCGCCGCGGTGCAGGCCAGGCGGGGTGCCTGGCGCTGGTCAGGGTATTGCGAGTGCAGGGAAGGCCGGGACAGCTGGAAGGAAGGCCGGGCTGCAGTCCCGGCAGTGTTCTGTGGGGCTCGTTTACCGCCGGAGAGCCGCCCGGTCACTGAAATGAGGCGTGGGTGGGCAGCTCGCTGGCTGGCAAATGGGGACTTGTACCCCCCCCCCCCCCAGTGCGGCCAGCGGGGCTGTGCGAGGGGCCAGTTCAACTGACCACTAACTCAGCAGCAGAAAGGTATCGACTTGTATGGCGCAAGCCCCAGCTCCTGCCTGAGACTGTGAGCGAGGCACGGAGTGTAGGGCAGGGGCCAAGAGTGGGACAGGCCATGCCTTTCGATGGCCACCAGTGTACGTGTTGGACTACAGTGGGTGGGGATCTGGGGCTTGAAAGGATCAAACAGAACTGGAGGGAAAAAAATCTGTTCACTACCTGTGTGCAAACAGGTATTTCCACCAAGAAGGAGCATACAGGGGCTGTTCTTGGTGGGGAGGGACCTCACATCAGTAGCTGGTCTCCTTGATTAATAATGACAGTAGTGGCAGCATTGTTCCGGTCGTGGCCAATTAAAGTCTTATCTGCCTCCCTAACAGCACTGATGGTTAATGTTTTATTCCTTTAGTGTTCCTCTTGTGGCAGTATCCCCAAAACAGGGCCTTGAAGTGGGGAGCTGCTTGGCTAAAGACTGTCGCTGTCAGACTGCTTATTCATAACGTAAAGGCAAGTTTTCACAGAGGCTGCTTATCTCTCTGCTGGGGGTAATGAAGATGGTAAGAAGGGGATCCTTGGGCTCTTAGAGCACCCATCCCTTTGTCAGGAGATAGCAAGTGAGCCAATCTTGAGATCTTTGCTGCAGAGTATTCCCTATGCTGCTTCCCTGAGCTCTGTTTGGCTTGATTTTGCAAAGGAGGCCAGTGGAGGCCTGACTCTTCCTACAGCTTCACTGTGCAGCAAGAGCAGAGCAGACCCCACACTGCTGCCTGTGCAGGTGCCCCGTGCAGCAGGGTCCAGGGCTGCTGCAAGGGTTCAGTGCCAGCACGTGCCCAGGTGGGAGCTGACGAGATCTCCCTGCAGCAGCACTCCTATAGAGCAGAGACCCACCCATCCTGGGTGCTGCCCGCTGCTTGCAAGAGGTATTTAGTTGTTTGTGTGGTGGTTTTCCAGAGAAGTTGGAGGAGAGGAGGTTGTGGCCTCTCCGAGGCAGTGATGAAAAGCAGCCATCAATAGAGGAATGGGAATGGGCACTGAGGGAAACCCACAGTGGCTCCAGGGACTGTGAGTCAGAAGGGAGGGGGGCCCTCATTTTTGATGGATCACAGCAGGAAAGTGGGGTTGTTGTTCTGTTTGTCTCCATTAAAACACAGTTCCAAGTGTGATATGCAGCAGCTGTTTTGTAAAATTTCATCTTCTTTGTCTCCTGCAGTCATCTTGTTTGTTTTGCTTCCCTTCTCTGTCTGTCTGTGCCTGTTCTCTTCTTTAAAAGACTGACTTCCCTCTGGCAGGGTTTGCCTTCTCTGGCCTTTGCATCTTTCAAGTGTTTCTCTTCCGTTCACTTGTACCTTCTGTGTTTTCTCCTTCCCCTGCTCTTAGTGGCTCAGCCATGGCTCTGTGGCCCCTTGTCTGCTCTCTGGGGATAGTGACAGTGTGGAAGACCCTTGACCCATGGAGTCAAGGTTTTCTGTGAGCACACCCGCTAACCTAGGACTTGTGGTTTATGAACAGAGAGAGGAATAAAAGAAAGAATCTAGGAGAGACTGAAGGTCTTCCTACAGGGAACCAGGGTGACCCACCCGTGGGGTGGAGAGCCAAGGGCTGGAGGTGAAGGTCGGTGTGTCTGTGACTTTCTGGGACCATGGACAGGCAGGAGTGCTGTGCCTGTGTGTAGGCACGTTCGCTTCTGCCTTGCCACGGCCATGGACTGACCTCCTAGTAGCTCTGGCCTGTGGAGATGGGCAGCTCTGCCAAGAAATGGATTGCAGTGGCAGAGCTGGTTAGCTGTCACCTGAGTCTTTTCTAGGGGTAATCTTTTGGTACTCTTAGGCTGTGAATAATTGGTTTTGTACCTGCGAACTGGGATTAGGGCAAGCAGTCCGCATTCTGTTGGAGGGGAATTTGTGATTTGCCAACCCAAGAGATTCAGGCTGTACTCTTGCCTCTTTTTCTAGACCAGAAGAGCTGCAAACCAATGCTGTTTTCATGCTGCCCTGAGGAGAATCCACTGACTGTGGTCAGCTGGTGCTTAGCCACAGTGGTTTGTGGTAGCACCAAATGTCCTGTGAGTCTCAGCACTGACTAGATCAGCTGATGGCAACGAGGAACACATGTGGAAGCCAGGAACTGATTTCACAACAATGAGATGCCTCACCCACTTACTGCTCAGGAGGTTGTTGGGTCTCTCACCTCAGTGCATGCCAGGGGGATTGAGTCAAAGTAAAGGTCCTATCCTCAGTCCAAAGCAGTCATCTCTGAGGCAGAGCTGCAATGCAAGACCTGGGCTAGTGACTGCCACTGATGTGGTCAACTACTGGCAGAAGGTGTTTGAGACAAATGGGATCCCTGAAGCACGAGAATCCAGTGAATATATCGTCTCATTTGTTCTGGGAGCAAAAACAGTTAAGTAATAGGAAAAGAATAAGGTCTGTGCGTGCCTCTCAGTTTGTCATTTTCGTTGAATCCCTTGCCTTTCTTTTTATCTCACTTATAGGAAGTAGAACAACTTTTTCCTACCTTAAATGGCAGAGAGGGTGAGGCATAGTTTGTTAATGCCAGTAGAACACTTGGGGTCTCTTAAATGCCTTCTTTTGCAGAGACTGAAATGTACCCCACAACATATACACTCATACTGTACCCTGACTGGCTTGGTGGGATGATTCTTACCTTTACCTATTCTTCTGAGCCCTGAAAAGTAGCAGAAGAACAGTTGTACAGGTTTGTTTTTAAACATACAGATAGATTTTCCTAATCATTTGTGGTTTCCGGCAGTCCCAGCGTATGTGTTTGTCAGCATGCTGGGTCTCCCTGGAGGACGCCCTTGGGAGGGTGCGGAGGACACCCAAGTGGCACCAGGGGGCAGGTTTTAAAATGACCTTATCTTCAGTTTCAGAGCTTGAACTCCAAAAGCCTCCGCACTCCGCTTACAGCAGTGCAGCAGGAGCAAATCCAGCAGCTGAGCAACAAGCGACTAGAAAGGTAGGAGCATCCTCCTACAGTCATTCCTTTTGAGGATTTTCCTTCAGTCTTAATGCAGCCAGAAGAATGGTAGCAGAGAAAAGGCAGAAGACTGTTAGCAGCTGACCTGTCAAGTAACACTGCTGTGTCTCGTGGTGACTCAAGTGATGGGCATTTGCTGTTGTTGTCAGGTAGCAAATCACCTGTCTGTCCTGTCTGGGAGCAAAGAGGGTTTAAGGGATCTTGCAGAGGAGCAGGAAACTGGCAATACTGACTCTGAGTTGGGTATGTTTTCATTAAGCCCTTCTGTGCTTACAAAATTTAGCCTTGTCCCCTTCTGTCTGATTCAGCATTCTCTTCAGCTGCCAGTCCTATACTGGTCTGTGGTGTTGCTTTGCTTTCCTTTCTAGGCTTTGCCGGCACCGGATTTCCCTGATGTTTAGAGGTATCCTGTTGTTGTAGCTTTGGTCTCCATTAGGCCTCCATTTGCTTGCTCTGTGTGAGGGGTTGTCTTAGTGCAAAAATTAAATGGGTTTGGTGTGAAGGAGCTACTTGGAATCAGGCTGGGCCTGAGGAGAGGAAATATTCAGGAACTTGGATCATTTAGAAGGGTGGGAGATGCCTGGGAGTATGTTTGGAGGCAGCATTCTCCTGCTTGTTTATGTGAGTGTGGTTATGATGTGGATCCTCATTTTGCTGTGTGGATTAATCCTGCCATGTCTTATGCAGAATAGGATGTGAGGGTTTCTCAGGGAGTCAGTGTATCAGCAGTGGTTACTGTTTGTAGGATCTGAGTGTCTTTCCTGAAATTGTCCTGCTGCTTTTGAGTCTTGTGTTAGGAGCAGAAATGCAAAATTCCCAGAGCTGTCTGACTTGCAGATTGCTCTGTCTTAAGTGCTGTTAAGGTTGCAACAAATCTCTGCTGTTCTACATGAAGAAGTGAGGTATGGTGCCTCATAGCAGCTGAGAACATGGCCCCAAAATTCATAGAATCATGAAGGTTGACAGGGACCTCTGGAAATCTAATCCACCCCCCTGCTCAAAGCAGGATCAACTAGAGCAAGTTGCTCAAAGTCATGCCCAGTTCAGTTTTTAATATATCCAAAGATAGATACTATGCAACCTCTCTGGACAGCTGGTTCCAGTGTTTGACCACCCTCACAGTGTTTAAAAAAAGAAACAAAAAAACCAAAAACAACAACAAAAAACGGGGTGGTTCTTAGGTTTAAATGGAATTTTCTGTGTTTCAGTCTGTGCCCTTTGCCTGCCTTTTCACTGGATACCACTGAAGAGAGTCAGGCTCTGTCTTCTTTACTCCATCTCACCAGATACTTACGGTTATTGATGAGATTTCCCGCCCCTGCCCCCCCAGCCCGAGCCTTGTCTTCTCAAGGCTAAACTGTCCCAGCTCTCATCTCTCCTTGTATGTCAGATGCTCCAATCCCTTAATCATCTTAATGGTCATTTGTTGGACTTACTCCAGGATGCCCGTGTCTCTCCTGTATGGGGAGCCCAGTGCTCCAGATGTTTCCTACGAGTGCTGTATAGAAGGGAAGGATCCCCTCCCTTGGCCTTCTGGCAACGCTCTGCCTAATGCAGCCCAGGAAGCCATTGGCCTTCTTTGCTGCAAGGGCACATTGCTGGCTCATGGCCAACTTGTCCACCCGATCCCCAGGGCCTTTTCTGCAAGGCCGCTGTCCAGCTGGTTGGCCCCCAGCCTGTACTGGTGCATGGGGTTATTCCTCCCCAGTTTATAAGGACTTTGCGTTACTCTTTGCTGAATTTCATGAGGTTCCTATCGGCCCATTTCTCCAGCCTCCTGAGGTCCCTCTGAAAAGTAGCACACCCATCTGGTCTATTAAGCGCTCCTCCCAATTTTCTATCATCTGCAGACACACCGAGGGTGCTCTTTGTCCCTTCATCCGGATCATTAATGAAGACGTTATGCTATATTCGCCCCACTATGAACCCCAGGGGTGCTCCACTAGTGATCGGCCTTCAGCTGGACTTAGTGCTGCTGAACACAGCCCTCTGAGCCTGCCAGTTCGTTTATCTAGTCCATACTTCATCAGCTTGTATATGAGGATGTTATGGGAGACAGTATCAAAAGCCTTAGGAAAGTCTAGATAAACAGTATTGATTACTCTCTCCTCATGCACCAAGTTAGTCATCGTGTCATGGGTGGCTATTAGTCAGGTCAGGAAGTTTCCCCTGTGTAAATCCATACTGACTACTCCTAGTAACCTTCCTGTACATGTTTGGAAGTGATCTCTAGGACTATTTGTTCCATCCCTTTCCCCAGGATCAAGGCGAGGCTGACTGGCCTGTAGTTTCCCAGGTCCAGTGCTTGATAACAAACTCTTGTGGGAATGGAGCTCCCACAGCTCCCTTAGAGTGCACATGCACATTGCACGTGCAGTTGAAAGCCTCAGGGGTGTCTAGGTGCTCACCCTCAGAAGGGTTATGTGGTTAGTAATGAGTAAGCATGGTATTGAGAGCTCTTCTGTGTTACGGAGTGTAGTCCTAAAGTGTTCACACTTGCTTTTGCCCGCCACAGAATGCCGGTGCAGTATGTGCTTGGTGAGTGGGACTTTCAGGACCTGACTCTGAAGATGAGACCCCCAGTATTTATTCCTCGGCCTGAAACAGAGGTATGAATGTGGGGAACGTAGCGAGGGTGGGCTTGAATCTGTGAATTACATCATACAATACAATCATAACATTGCTATGAAGCTGCCCTGTATATCGTGAGGTTGTAGTGACGAGGAGGTCAGATCACTCCACTTCTTTTAGAACAGGGGGATTCTAAGCTTGTGATCTGGAACTGATGCTGGTGAACTTTACCTCCTGGCTCAGAGAGATGTTGCAAGCTAGCGTATCACTTAATTACACAGAGATCCATCTCCATTGATGGAAGGACTTGGCTTTCTTTCCTTATTTCTGCGATAGTAATGACTCCTAGAAGTTCAAAACCTATACTGCTGTATCCCAGTGGCTTAGTACTTTGATACAAGGACAAGAATCTCAAAGTTGTCCAAAGGTTGTTAGCAAAATCCTGTTAACAGTATTAGAAAACTGCTACTGGAAAATGGTAATGGACTCCAGAGAGCTTGTTTGTCCATGTGCGGACTAAAACAGTGCAGGCTGGTAGGAAATGGCACCTACCACCTGTCTGATGGCTCCACAGTGGTTTCTGGACAAACACTGGAAACTGAAGGGTTGTTTCCTGAATGGTAACAAAACAAACACTGGAAACTGAAGGGTAAGTTCTGACCTGGGCTGCAATTAAATATGAATGTCAGTCATAAGAATGTAAAGGACAGCCATACATGATCAAGTTGAAACTCCATTCCCCCCAGTGTTCCTGCTGTTAGGGAAAAGCCTAAGAACTGTGTGGTGACACTTTCCCTGACAGTAGCATAGCTTTCAGGTCTCGGACCATCCTAGCAAGGAAGTATTTCTGTTTACTAGTCCTCAGGAGGTTTTAGGTTTTGTGAGGGTTTTTTTTTGTTTTGGGTTGGTTCTTTTTTTTGTGTTGGTTTTTTTTGTTGTTTTGTTTTGTTTTTTTCTTCAGAGGATTTGTTTTCTTTTGGAGCCTGTGTTAACTTTTGGAGATGAAGTGGTCTCCATAGCTTGTCCATTTAGGAGTCCCAGAAGCTTAAACCTGTTTCAGTCTAATATTTTTTTCTTCAATTGCTTGCCTGCCGCTTGGTGACTCTGCTGGCGGCCCTCCACTCAGGTCTCTATAAGTAGGGCCCCATGCTGTAAAAAGAATGAAAAGGCTCATTCAGACAGAATGTCCCCCACTAACAATGTCAGAAGAGATGCCAAGGACTGAGTGGGCTTTGGAGATGGGAAGACCACCTTCGCTTTTTCTGGGAAAGGGATAGTATTGGGAATGTATGAAGAAAGCAGCAGCTCACTAAAGAGAGGATGCAGTCTGCAGAATCCTTCATCTGACACCTTTTATTACACAAAAGTTAAAAGGCAAAGACAGTCTGTGCTTCTGTTGTGCCCTGTGAAGAAGAGGGTGCTACTGAAATCCATGAGAGGGTTCCAGACAGTTTAGTGGGAATCAGCACAACTACCACTTAGACGTCTTCTCATCTCAGCTTGTAGAAGAATATTCAGAAGTCTTGATTTGGTGTGAGGCATCAGCAGCATCTCATTGAGAGCCTGCTGGGCCCTAAATCATAGTGATGACACTTGTGTCCAGAGAAGGTGTGAGCCCTTTGTTGTGTCTGGGTTTGATCACTCCGTGGCAATTAAGTTTGGAGATAGGGCTCTATGGAATAGTTTTGCCAGTTGGAGCCCAGCAATGGTTAGCTTTGTTATTGTCAACAGTATTTCTGCTCCGGTTGATTCAAGAGAGTATTTCCAACCTCTAACTCCCCATTAATTCGTGGATGCAACGTGAGCATTAAAACCAGGGAGAATTCTCCATGCAGTGCCAGGCTTCAAAAGCCTATTGTGTGGAGTTGAAGCCAGGGTGGCTAATGCTTGAGAATGCTGTTAATTGTGCCCACAGGCGTGATTTTGGTAAAAGCATCTCCACTGGCCCAAACTGAAATGCAGTGCTGTGTAACATGCTGAGTTTGAACTTAACATACCCTGGTGCAAAAATGTAGCATAAACAGCCTAACCCAAACCTTGTCTCTCTGGGAAGACTTTATTTGATGGGTCACGGTACTTGCTAAGGAGGCACATTTGTAGCACATCTGTTATGGAAGGCCAGAAGTTTATGATGATAGCTCAGGAATGGAGCTCTATTGGCAACTGAGGGTTTTCTTGTGATGTGGTGCTGGGGAGGTTACTTGGATAGGAAGAGCACGGGGACAAGATCCAGCTATTTAGCAGCACCTGGCAGGTCACTGCTTTAGGCATGTGCTGCTTCCAGGATCCATGTACTGTGTGTAACCTGTTGCACAAAGTGAGCTAGTGTCCAGATCCTTCCCTTCTGCTGGGAAGGAAAGGCTGGTCATCTCTGACTCAGAGCTCTGTGGAGTGTGTTTGGGTTGGGGTTTGCCTATGTTTTATTTGATCAGAGTAATTTTTCCAGACTTCACTGAACTTTAAAACTGCAGTGGAAATATCTCCTTTCAAAAATACTGAAGTTAGTTGCATTTGTTGCTCTCTTTCTGTTTAGGAATTGTCTGCAGCGTTCTTAAAACCAGTAGTGCTGAAACTTTTCACCAAATAATATCTGTAAGTAATCCTTGTTCTTTAGGAAGCAGTTCATTACCAACATTGATATCCCAGGTTCAAGTTGCTTATCTGTGACTGCACACAGAAGCCACATGGCATGTCGTGTCCTTGGCGGAGTAAATGTGACTCCCTAAATTCACTTGTCAGTGCAGATACACAAGCAGCTGCAAAATTTGCTTCCTAGTTATATTTATGTAGCTTCTGCAAATGCTCCTACTTGTTGATTCAAAGTCTGAAAAGAAGAGGAGCCATCTTTATGGCGCACATTTTATTCTATGGTTACAGCAGAAGGGTTATGACTCTTGTTCCCAGACGCGTTGGTAATGGCACGAAGGCAAACACAGTATGACATAAACCACCAGCATTGTTTCAGTCCTGGGGACAGAGAGACACATGCAAAGAGAGAAGCTCAGTTGTCTGCTTAATTTTGCCCTGTGTGAAATTTGCCCCTTTATAGTATGTTTTGTTCTCTCTCGTAGCTGAACCCTCTTCCGTTTGCTCCCTCTGGGAATATTTTTTAGCACATGTGGCTTCGGTCTTCTGTTCTGTGGGAATCTGGGTGGGGAGCCAGAATTAGGAAACTAGCAGGTCCTGTTTAAGCTCTGAGATCAGGATAACAAAGCTGATTGCATTCAGTCATAACTTCTTGGCGTGCAGGGCTGATGGATACTTCTGTGAGCACAGACAGACTGCGTTGGAGGAGAGTTTTGTTAAGCAGCCCTCAGTCTCACCTTCCTCCAGTTACCTGGCCCTCTGTGAGCAAAGCTTTGGACTGCAGGCACTGACTGGGTTTGCAAGGGCTTGCAGAACCCAGTGTCCTGCCTGCTTTCCTCGCGTGACCACCAGAGCCAGGTTTCTGCAATGGGGAGGTGTTCGGGCCAAAATTTAGGGATGTGCTCACTCTCGTGAATTATCTTTGTTATGCGATTATTATTGTAATGTCAAGGAATCCCTGCCTCAACATTGCTCAGTCACTGTATTAATGAAGAAGAAAGTCCTTTTCCCAAAGCAAGGCTTTCTAAAACTTGGGCTGTGTTACCATTGCAGCAGCATTGTGGATCAGAGGAAAAATAGGACAAAGAGAAGGAGAACTCAGCCAACCGTGGATACATAATTCCTTTTTGTGTTCAGGCAAATATAGGCCAAATGAAGTTTCACCACGACTTCGTTAAGGAAAGGTTCAGTTTGGTCCAGGACTTCTCTGAAGGAAGTAGTTTGGGGTATGTGGCTCACCAGTCTTTTACCCCTAGAGGGCACTCCAGGCTTAGGCTCGCGGAGTTCTATTAATTATTCTAGGATTTCTGGTGTTTCTGCTCCCCTCCTCTCTCAGATGCTATGTTTTAAAGCAAATGAAGGCTTATTTGTTCACTGGAAACAAAAATGGTCTCCCTTTATCCCTTGCAGCTACTATGTGGGTAGAGTCAGGTTCTTGGACACCGAGTTTTCATGTTTGCTGGAGGAAAGCTGCTGGGAGGAGAGCTCCAGTTCTGCTTGGGAAGATTGTCACAGTCCCACCATCCCCTCTGACCCTCAGGCCACCCAGGAGTCCCCTGGTGACACCTCTTTGACCTGTTGTGATCTCAGCATGAGCTCAGACCCTACACAATTTTTCTTCTGTCTTGGCTTTGTTGTGGTGGCTATGTCATGAGAACAGTCCATTGTCCTGTAAGGGGGGGACACTGTAGGGTGAGGATGTGTGTTTAGCCTGGGAGACATCTGAGGGAAAGAAATTACAAGTCAGTCCTGAACATTTTTTAGCAGTCATGCAAAAAAGATCGTGGCCGCAATCTTCTGTGAAAGCAAGAAAAAAGACTAAGTGGGTCAGACTATATTGGTCTGTCTGATCTGGGCTTGTAGCAGATGGTGGAGGCAAAATTACAAGGGAAAAGATAGGTATGAAAGGATCCCCCCTTCTTTTGATAGTCAGCAGTTAAGGCTATTCTTAGCCAAAGCTGGATTTGGGGCCATCCTGCTTCATAATCACTAATGGATCTGTCCTCCATTAATTTGTTTAATCCTCTTTTGAGTCTATGTCTAGCCTCCATGACATCATCTGACAGTGAATCTTTCTAATTTCGTATTGTAAGTAGGAAAAGTATTTTCTTTGCTTCCGTGCTGCCTGCTCATTTGACAGGAAAGCCCTTACTTCTTTCTGTGTAACACCTAAACCGTTCATGCTCTCTATAGCATTTGTAATTTTTAGTGCTGTCGCTGTTTAATCAATTCTTCTTCCACCTATGATTTTTAAGCTTTTAACTTGTTTCCCAAGATAGATTGTTTCTTTCCCATGGTAACATGCTCAATACACCGAAAACATTTCTGTCAGCTGAATGGCAGTCATTGTGCTGGGGTGTTCTGCGAAAGCACTTTAGGCAAAGATTTGCTGAGAGAAACCTTTCATGAAGTTTAACCTTACTTCTAGCTAAACATAATCATTAACCTTTCAGGAAGGTCAAGCACACAGAGAAGGGAGGATTTTTACTTCCTGACATGTATACGCAAATACACAGATTGCAAGGTGGGGCCTTTCTCCAGTGCTTTATGTCAAAGCAGTGTACACATTTTCTGTTTTAATCAGTGCTAAAAGGAAGCTTTTGATGCAGAATGGCCTTTCATTTCCCTAATTTCATTGCCACAGATGGTTACTTTTCGGGAAGTTCAAAAGGTCACAGTGGAGTACAGCCATGGATCAGGAGTCAGGAGATTGGCTTTTTTTTTATGGTTTTGCCTCTGACCTTTGTCTCTTCAAAGGAAGGCTGCTTCTCCTTTCTGTTTCACTGGCTTCCCAATATGGGAAACTAAAAGTATGATGGTGCCGTGTCTTGTACGTAGCTTGAAATATACATAGACTCCTATAAGGTATATTGAACATAAATGCAATAGGGCATTATTTAATAGATCAAAAATTAACTGCTGTTAAAATGTAGCTGTAAACAAATGTGCTAAAGTTGGAGCATTGCTCTTGTGGCCTCACATAGATCAGATTTTGCCCATATGACAGGTAATATTTTACCAGTATGTTGGAGGAAAACAATATTTTCTGAAAGTGGGCTGTGGCACAGAGGCTGGGGAATGGGAATTATGAAGGGAACCTGTTGTTGCTGCAGAGCAATTGGAATTGCCCTTTGAACTAGGCACAAGTGTTTAATAGGATCACATATGCAGAACTAAATAATGCAGCCTGTGCCTTGTGGCTGAGGGGCTTCCCCTGCCAGAAGAGCTTGGAGAAAGGTTTGGGGCTCTTACAGGTATTTGCTGACCATGAGCACCCATTTTCAGTGGGCTGCCCAGCAGGCTAATGTGATCCTTGCATGTGTTAACAGGGGATTGCCAAGTACAAGTAGCAAATAATCTGTGTACTGCAGTAGTGGAATAGTTGCAAAAATATTATGTCCAATTATGTTACTGACCGGTTGAGAATGAAATGGAAAACTAGGTTTGGAGAAGAACTAGTAGGTGGATTAACAGCTGGAAAAATCTGCCTTGTTGTGAAAGACTGTTTAGCTCATCAAAGACAAGCTTAGGGGTTAATTACCTGGCACAGGGAGCAGAAATTTGATAACAGAATTCTCTTTGGTTTCATAGACAAGTGTATAACAAGCACTATAAATGCAGGCCAGAAGAAAAGGTGCATGTTTTTAACAGAGAGTGTAATTAATTGCTGAAACAGCTTAGTAGGAGTGTATTGCTGGCTACTTCAAAATCAGGACAGGATGTTTTCCCAGGACAGATTTCTTCTTGTTCAAAAGGAAATGGAAGAAAAACCAGGATTGTTCCTGGCTAACTGGCCAAGATGAAACTATGGCGGTAGTTTCTCCTGGCTTTCTATGCAAGAAAAAAAGGCTGTGCTAGTGCAGAGAATTACTTCAAAGTTGGTGATTTCCTGGGCAGACTCAAAAATGTACATTTAAAGCTAAAATCTGTGCTGAAGGCAGGGAAAGCATCAGCTGTTCTTTTAAGTCATGCACAAACCTGTTCCCCAGGTTAACTCATACAGACTTTCCTAATATGTTCTCCCAGATCTCCGTGTTGTTAATGCTTTATTTTTTTGGCCCTAAAAGAACTCTATGAAGAATCAGCTTTTTAGTTTCTCTTTTCCGATTGAAAGAGGGTCTCTATTTTGAGAGTTTCAGCTAAGTAGCTTAGCTCATCAGCAGTTAGAGCAAGATTTAGGACTAGAACTGGAGAAAAACAAACTATAGAATGGCTGTAACAGGAGGGGTGGGACTCGAGGGGATTCCCACATGAACAGGGGAAAAAATCTATTTCCCCCTAGTTTCTCTCAGACATCCAAGTAACTGGAATTTCAGAGCTAGGGATTAGTGAGCTGGACCACCGCATCTGTCTAGATGCTGTATCTGGCAGTGGTCAATACCAGTATCTGCAGAGAAAGAAAATGCCTTGATTCTGGAGAGGTGTGCCTAGGTAGAGGTTTGTGCTGGAGACCCGAGGTACAGCCATTTTACAGTGACGTTGATCCACTCTTCTTGCTCCTCTTGGGCATGGCTAAGTTTAGACGTGACAATTGTGGTAATTTCTCTTGGGCACTACTAGCATATATGGGTTACAAAGGTTGCTGCCTTTTAGTAAAGTCATTTCTGGGCGCTGTCACAGCCTCTCCTCCAACAGATGAAACAGCATTTGTCATGTGCCCTGACACATCAGGAGCTGCTTCTGTTGTGTGACAGAGAAGCCAAACCCCTTCCTCAGTATTAGTCATGCCTTTACCTGTTTGTCTGTCATTGCTTCTGCCTAAAGCCACCTTTTCTTTCAGGATCAGTGGCTCCTTCTGGAGTTATTCCGGTGTTCTGCTTTCTATACCTGTATAGGGGGAGTTTCATAGGCTTTGTGCAACATTTTCTCTTTCCTACTGCGGTGCCAGGCAGAAGAGCCCAGGACAAAAACACCGTGGCCTGCCTGCCCCACTAGGCACTGGGCTGGCTTGGCGGCTTGGTTTTGGGAGGAGGGTACATGGCAGTGATCTTCTAGGGCCATTGCCATGGAGTTAGGTTTCCAGCTTGGCTTCCTGGTGTTTTGTCATGTGCTGATTGGCAGCCAAGTGGACAAACAGGAGGGGAGGGGTGATTTGGTTAATATCAGATCAAGCTCTATGGAAAGTCCTGGATTCTGAGAACAGAAGTTTCTGGAAAGCACACAAATAAGTAAAACATTCCCAGGAAGTGTGCGAGAGCAGAGAGAAGGTTACCCAGGTTTTCATGTGTCTTTTGCTTTCCTTGTCCTGTTTGCTAACCTGGGAAGTTAGAGCTTCTTGCACCCTGGCTCGTACCCCTGGAACCTTGTCTTCCTTGCTTTCCCCAGAGCATGCAGGGCACGAAAAAAGGGTGCTTCTAGGGAGCACAGTGTGAATTTGTGACCTCCACTCTTTCCTTTCCCATTCCTCCCCTCCTTTTGCTTTTCTTAGCCTTGTACTTGTAATCGCAGAAACATCAGATGGGTCATTCTCTGTTGTTGGACTGTAGCACACAGTTGCCTCAACTCTGGACTTCCGCACAGCTCTGTAGCCACTGTTGAGCAGCGAGAATCTCTGCTGTTTCCTCCCGACTGTCTTGGTGCTGAAAGCTGCCTGACCTTGTGCTGTCTGCTGGCTGGAGCTGTGCAGCTGTGGAGCTTGTGGTTTGGGTGCTGGCAGACACTGTCCTCACGCTTTCTTTGTGCAGCTGCAGTTCCAAGAAATACAGTGAACTAGAGACCTGGCCGCAGGGAGGGGGAGGTAATACCAAGAACCTGTCAGAACATGAGTGTGTGCTGGGGGTGGGTTGGGGAACAGGAGTTATGGGTGGAAGGGTGAGGCAGAGGTTCATGGGAAGCTGGAGGTGTTCGCAAAGTTTTGCATTTGTTTCGTTCAACAGAGAAGATGGGGGGAAAAAAACCAAACAAATAAATGACAGCGTGAACTTAGGGCAAATCTGGCAGTGAAGCAAAACTTCCTGGAATTGCAAGGTGAGAGCAGGCTGTGAGTGGCTTGGCTAAGAGACAAAAGCTTGAGAACCTCTGAGTGCTGGAAATTAAGTAGCATGGGAAGCAAATATTTGTGTCCCCTGTATAGGGCACCACAGTCCCTATAGTCTTCTAGTCCTTGCAAGCTCTTCCTTTGCTAGTCAGGACCAGATATCCTTCTCCCTCCCAAGGATGTCCTGCGTTTTTCCTTGTAGATTTTTAAATTCACTTCTGGCAAAGACATAGAGGGTCTAGATACCTTTTCCCCACTCCATGCTAAGCAACAGAATGTAGGTCCCTAAAAATCTGTCACTTGATGCCTGCATCACCTCCAGCCCAGTGCAATGTAAAAACCCTTCCAGGTACTTCGCTTTGCACCTAGCTTACTACCCTCGTGAATGTACAGGTTTCGGAGGTGGCTGGTGCTCTTGACATCCTCTTGAATATTTATTTGCACAAAATCCTGTAAAATGCGGGAGAAGGGGAAGCTCATTGATTATTGCTGTGCAAGGGGAGTTTGCAACATGCACAGAGATTGGGATTTAGTCACACTAGTAACTCTGCAGAGCTGTGAGCTGGCCCTGTTCCTAAGGCTAGCCTATTGCCCTGGCTATTGTGCTGTCTGCCTGTAACATGACAAAAAGGCCCTGGAGCACACTGGCATTGCTGGTGTGCCCTGGAAAGGCGCATGGCAATCCTGCAAGCTGCGGGGGAGAGGACAGCTGTGGGGCAGTTTTAGTCATATGTAAGATTTGCTCCAAGGGACAGCAGTGGCTACTGAGCTCACCTTTCCATGTGACTTCTAGCTCTTCCTCTCGGCTGCTTGAACATCTCTGTACACCCATCTATTGAATGAAATGTGCAATCTGCCTCTGCACGCAGATGTCAACAGCTCCGAGTCTTGGGGGTGCCCAAGCCATGTCCAGGACCCTCCTTCCCTTCCACCTTGATGCCATTGCTAGCAAAAGCAAGGAGAGGATTTTAGTTTCTCTCTGGTTTTGTCTGTTTGCCATTCAGTCCCTCTACTCCTTCCAAAACTGGCTTTTGCTGGGGGAAGGAGCTTCTTTCACAGGCTAGGGGAGAAAAGATCTTCAAAATGTTCCATTTCCCAGCTGACACAAATATCACACTTATACCCATATACGCGTACACCAGGCTCCAGGATGAAAGTAGTTCTGCCGGTACCTGTAGGACTGGTTAGCAGGATTTTTAGTGTAGGCTGTGTTGTTACTGACAATAGTGATGCATACTGTAAGCAATAACTTGAATTTTAATAACTCCACAGTTGAGCATTCATCCTGTTCAGTGGTTAGCATGCTGTGGGCAAATATGGAATTGGGTCACATTTCTAAGATATTCTTTTAATGTATGATTTTACTTGCTCCTTAATACAGCACTTTGGATTTTTTTTTCCCCTATATTTACAGTTTTTTATCTACAACAGTAAAAACAAAAAGACAATTCAAGAGCAGCCAAGCACTGTTTGTTTAGATGATGTGCGAATCTGGTTCTGATCTTTGTGACTTCTTGCTTTCCTGCAGGAGGTCAGTTGCCCTCACACAACTGTAGACCTGCCTGTTCCTAACTGGAGTTTGGGGGGACCCGTTTCCATGATCTAAAGTGGTGTCATTGGAAAGGTGCCAATGAGGCTTCTGGAGCATTGGGTTCAATGCTCTGCTCTGCTGTAGTCCTCCTTCATGAGTTTGGGATATTCACTGTTTTACAGTTGCTCATCTGGAAAATGGGAATTATGAGGTAAATGTGTTAAAGGTACTGAAGTGCTCAGCATGTTGCAGGGACGAGGCACCTGCGCAAGCTAACTCATTTTCCTGTTTTTAGAGACTCTAAAGACGCGCTGATTGTCAAGTCTTTGTTTTATCCAAAATAGCATTTTTCTGTGGTGAAGGAAATTCTCTCTCTGATGTATTGAATCCTGTAAATGATGTGGGTGAAAGTAAGCCCTTTTAAACGGCCTGCCATTTCGGTTTAAAGTGCCAGATTGTGGAGAATTTACCTAATGTATTCCAAAGGTTAATTACCTAGGCTGCCAAAGTGTTTTCTCTTATTTCCCAGTGGAATTTTTGTAATTTCATCTCTCAATCTTTAGAGCTGGTGATCAAACGGGTGGTTAAGATGGCTTTTAGCAATGATGGCATTATATTAGCAGGTGTTTGTGCTCGGAATCTGTTCAGCCTGAGAAGATGTGGAGAATCCTACACAATAAAGACCACAGCCTTTGGCCATCTGCAGTTGTCCCAGTTTCTTTGTGTCTGGGACTGGCATCTCTTTTTAGCACCTTCTGCCTCTTTGTTGCTCTTCCCCAGGCGTGGCTCTAGCCAGATTCTTGTACAGAGGTAGGGAATGTCTGTCTTGCAGAGTATTTTGTGGTCTTTGTATGAACACTGTAATGCGTGGCCAGAAATACTTCATCTCCCAAGATGAGATTTGAAAGTGGTTCTGCTATCTTCTGCAAAGTGCTGTAATTTATCAGTTTCCAGTGGTGACATCTTGGAGATAATGGTGTGCTTGGAGAAGCACAGATTTTGGCTGGATCACTTGCTAAAAGATGGAAAATACTGAGAAGAATCTGAAGAATACTGTTTCAGAACAATTTTGGATAACTTAATCATTCATGATTTCTGAAAAGGAAACCTAGTGGCAAGGGTAGTGGGCTAACTGGACATACTCTGTATCGTGGTTGCTGGGTTTTCCTGATTCTTTTGTAGATGTTGGGGAAATGTGGTTTTCACGTGAAAGCTGTAAGTGAAGAAAAGGACCATGGTATCACAGCCAGTTAATGCAGAATCACAAAATGTCTTATTCCAGTGCCTTCTGTTTTGTCTTTACTTCTTGCTTTTAATACATACATAATTGCAAATTTAATTCAACATAGAATAATCTGTACTAGTAATTTTTTTTCCTAATTTGCTGGTTAGAATACACCTTCTGTTTTGCTTGCCAATTGAATTTATTTCATAAAAGAATTTATTTTCATAATTATTGAACTTTTTAATTGTAGTGAAATACTAATGTCTGGAAAAGGATGTATTTCTTTAGGTTGTCACATTATTTTTAATATCTTTTAATTTTGAACTATTATGATAAACGTGTATGATGAGAGAACTAGCCTTTGCCTCAGTAAGAAGTATATGAAATAACCAAGACAATAGGACAGGGGAGTCAGGGAATAGGATACAAAGCCTACGTAATACCAACATCCCTTTTTTAATATACATGTGGTTAAAACTGAAATCAGTCATATTTAAATAGGAGCTTTGGCAAGCACTCTAAAAATACTTTCACTGTGGAATGTGTAAAGTAGAAGTTCCATTAAAAACTCCAAGCTTGAAGTTACTAATGATAAACCTTAAGGAAGTTAATAAATGCTGACAGTAGTTCTACTGTATGGAAGTTACATTTGGACATTTGAAATCAGTAACTTGTGCTACTCTGTGATCAGCCCTGGAGACAGATGATTCTGAGTTACTGTAGAGATTCCCTGGAAATATTTGTAAGCGTCCTGCAATGGCTGGTATTTGAAAGAGTGATTTAATGGCCGAGCAGAATTTTTTGGGTGGCTCTTTTTCTGTGGTCTTGGAATCATCAGCACCTGCTTCCCCAAACCAGCTGCAGTTTCAATATCTGGCTGTCTCCATTGCAGAAGTGTTTTCAAACTGATTCATCTGGAGCTGTTAGCTGAAAGGCAAAAACCATTTTCGTACAAAAGTGGGTAGATGAAGTGTTTGGTTTTCCCTGTTGTTATCTGAGTGCTGGTAATCCTCTAATGGTTTCCCACAGTCCTGGTGGGAGACTATAAGAATGTTTTCCTCCATAATTGTCTAGGAAAGGAATCCCAGTGCAGCAACAAGGAATATGATTTTGGAGGCTGTTAGCAAAACTCCCTTATGAGTGCAGTGCCAATAATGACATAGTAACCAGGGTATGGCTCCTCATACCTGGCTGAGGCTAGCTTAGGTATCAGTCACCAAGCTTTGCAGTGAAGACGAACCTTTGAGAGAGGCCTCTCAGAATAGTGCCCTCCAGCCTGTGGGCTGCTTCTTGTTCCCCCTTGGGCTTTTGGGTGTGAGCACAACAGAGCTCATCGCTGAGGAGCACTGAAAGCTGTGGAAGGCAGAGGGCACGGTCTGGAGAAGCATGAAGGCTGTTGTCATTGAGTATCTGGTGAGCAAAGGCATCTCTGGTTCTTTCCGGGTCAACAACTGAAGAAGATTTGAGAGAAAACAATGAAAACAGTTGAAGGTGCTTGTTGCTAAAAAGCCCCTGAAGGCCCCAAAAGGCTGTGGCTGTGAAAAGGAGCCTAAAGAAAGTTGAGGAGCCAGTGGCTCCCAAAAGGCTATTGTTGGCAGAGCCAGGCTACTGGAAAAGCAGCAAAGCCTAACACAGCTGAGTTGAAAATGGCAAAGGCTCAGAAAAGCTGATCTGAAGAAGTAGTAATGTTACTAGAGGAAATATGGAGTGTGTACACATTCAAATGAACCAAATCTTTCCTTTTTACTTATGCTTTCAGGCTCTTTCAGCAGGAGGGATTAACAGGCAAAGGGTTCTGTTAAAACGGAGTGGTTCGAAGCTGCCTGGCTTTTCAAGGCCTGGACGATGTTGAAATATGCCTGTTTCTCCGTCCTGACTGTGAAGTAGTGCACGCTTCACTTCTGTTCTCTAAGTACTGGGTGTGTGCTTTCATGCAGGGGCATGGTACTTCAATATGTTTAAAAGAAATTCACGTCTTGTGGGAAACCTCGGAAAATACTGCCTGACAAAACAGCGCATGTCTCAGGTGCTCTGCTGCTAGGGATGTTTTGTTGGAGCTCATCTACCTGAATGCTTCAATTTAATACTTGTTTGCATTCTCCCTCCCTACTCACTGCAGACACAAATTGGCCTAGCATGAAGGATGACCAACAGCAACAAATATCTTCTTAAAAACTACAGCTTTGCACAAGGCATCTATTACTCCGTTAGGGTGATATATCCAAGGAAGGGCTTATGCCCTTATGTACAAGCATACCTGGTTTAGGCTCCTGAAAAAGGCTTTACTAAAGAGAAGCTGACCTGCCTGCCAGGATGCATTGCTTTTAAATATTCCTGCTTATGCCAAGAACATGCAAGATTCCTTGTAAAAATGGAAGGCCAGTAATTTTCCTGGTAATGTCTTTAATTTTTAACTGTTGGCAAAATCAAGCCAATTACTCTTTGGTAAGTTTTCTGGATTTACGGGAGAGGTCCAAGAGCAGACCTCTCAAGTGAAATGACCTAGCCATCGTGGGAGCGCCTTGGGCCAGTAAGACCTTGTTTCTGTACTGTTGTGCCATGAAAGCACAAGGATTGCAGGGAGTTGTGAGCACCTGCTGAAGCTGCTGGTGCACGCAAGGTGTTTACAAGGTTTCTGTCTTACAGTTTTCTCCAGTGAATAGCACAGGAAGTTCATGCTGCAGTCTGCGGGAGGCACCTGTGTGCTTTCTCTTGCAGCTAGTCATTCATTTTCACAAACCTTAAAACTGTATATCTTTGAGACCTCTCCTGCTGTGTTGGATTTTATATGAAATTGCAAAGGGATTTAAAAAAGAGGAGATTGATGGGAGGGAGGAGGCAGCGATGGCAGAGATGCATACGGATCCAGGAGCACGGGTGAAAATCTTTTCCGTGTGACTTTATACCAACAAAATGTAGTAGGAGTCCACAATCTGAAATCCATGCAGGGAGCTGCTCATTTGCATCGTTTAGTAATTCATTGCCTTTGCTTTCCATCTGCAGGTTGGATTATTGGTTTAGATGCTGTTAGGAGCTGTACCTCTGCTTCCAGATTACATACCATACTGAGACAGTGTAAAAATCTTAAATTTTGAAGCTTACAAATTCTGAAAGCCGGAATTTTGGAGTAAATAAAATGGTGTTGCAGAAGATAATGTGCTCCAGCTGTTTGGTTATTGTTTTTCCCAACAGTGCTAGAAGATTCCAGAGGATCTGTGGGAAATTGTATCCTGAGGATTTGGTTACTAATCAAAGCACCCTGTGGGGGAGGTGGAGCTGAAGTGACTTCTGGCGTATCAGTTTCACTGCTGCCATCTGTGTTTTAAAAATTAGCAACAAAAATACATTTAATTGGGCTACAGAGTCAAGAAATTTAAACTCCAGTTCTCAGACCATGAAGGTGTGAGTCAAAACAGCTCCCTTAGAAATTTTTTTGTTTGTTTTCTTAGGATCTCGTCTCTTTAGTTGTAGAGGAAGAATCTCGGAAATGTGAGAAAAATTCAAGCCTCTGCTTCCCAGGTCCTGTCCCTCATCCTGTGATCCTGGAGATTGGCTGTGGCTCTGGAGCAATTGCTCTGAGTCTGTTGTGCAAAATGCCACAGGTGAGCTTTTTTCAGTGCTCATGGTACAATAGATGCCCGTGTTACAGGACAATCCCACTCTACTAGTCTTCACTGAGACTTCACAGACAAACTTCTTCGCTTTGATGGAACTTCAGCAGCTAAGGTCTCTGACAGTCAGGCTCTATAAGTTCATGCTAGGTAGAAGAGGCATATTTAGGAATTGCTCTCCCCAGCTGTCTGCAGGAGTAGCGGAGGCATAGTCAGGATGGAAGAAGCAAATGTGCTCATTCTTCAGCTGTCACAGCTCACTATTAATCACCTTAGCTTGAAGCACTGGTGGATGTTGGTTTAAGTAATATCCTGGGCTGTGGACGAGAGGGACTGAGGCATGGGCACACACTCTGTTAGTCGAATTTATGGGGCAGTCATCTCTAAAAATGACCTTGCTGTGAATCGAAAGATCTTGTCTCTAGGAGACTGAAGACTAAATTAATACAGGGAAGGGATTACCACAGAAGTGTCAGTACTTGGGATCTGTATGACAAGCATATGTCAACCTGCCACAACTGCCAAACTACTTTTTTGAAGTCTTTTCCCCTAATAACAACCCACACCTTTTGAACACAGTGAAAAGAGCAGGAAGGGGACTGAGATCTGTTGGTAAACAGAAAGAGAAATGAATCCAAGATCTCACCGCATGTGGTTAAGGGAAAAATATTCCCCTTTCCTCAGAATTGCAGACCAGCCAGTTCCCTCTCGTGAACGAGAATTGATGTGTCTAGCCCCTCCTCTTGTAGAAGTATAAGACTTGGTGTGTAAGAGTTAGAGGTTGATGCCTGTGTTCCTCCTCCCAGTGACCTGATAAGATTAATACTTGAGCTTCATGACTTCAAAGTATAATTACTCTGATTTCCTGAGCTGTACTTCATGCTCTTTTCCTTGCTTGTTAAGTTAAAGAGCTGTGTCAGTCTGTCCCTGTAACTGATAAGTCCTTTCCCAGCTGACTAATACAAACTGCTGTGCCCAGAGAAATGAGGAGCCTTGACTGATTAGAGTTAGTGGCAGCCACACTGACAGCTAAGTGGAGTTTACGCTCTGTGTGGTGTCTGTAGTATTTGAGGCAGAATTTGGTACTAGGGTATTGAGAAAGCAACAGCAACTTTTCACTTAAGGATTCAGCTGTGTCCTTCGCCTTAAGGGTCAGCTTCATGTGTGTGGATGCTAGTCTCAGGCTGTGAAATTAATCCCCCTAGGAATGATGGCTGATCACACCATCATCTCCAAATGCAAAGTAGTTTCTTTGAGCGTGCTTTCTCTATGTGAATACTTACCAACATCTGTGTTTAAAAAACATTAAACAAAGCAAAAACAAGTCAGGCCTTTGTCTGCACTTTTCCCAAGGTGGAATGGAAGGTCAAACAAATCTCTAACTGTGTAGTCCTATCTCTTAATGTTACGCTGGAGGACTCTCAAATACTTGACACACAGTCAAGTACATGCAGTCAATACACACAGTGAATGTGGTGTAAGGACTGTAGTGGAGTAACTAGGCAAAAGGTGTCTGCATAACAGATGGAAAATGCCAGAACCTCTATCCAAGTGGTTGGAAGGGATTCTGCCCTCATTAGAGGGGAGAAGCCTAGGACATGATCTTCCTTTAACCTGTGTCTACCCCAGACTAGCCAGAGTCTAGAAGCTATGAACGTATCGGGTGATGTGAGTCAGTGTAAATCCATTGTTGTCAGCTGAGTCGGTTCGGTCAGAAGCCTGTCTATTTTGGTAGGCTGCTGGCAGTGTTGCAGAATGCCTTCTGTCACGTTAGTGGGCTTACTAGAAGTGACTCGTAATCCTGTCAGTGCCCTGAGATGCATTCTTCATGAACTATTCCTTTTAGGAGCCAGGAGTGAACAGTGAATTGTCAGTTCTTATCTTGCATGTCCCTTTTGGCAGAGCATGTCTGCTCAGGAACCTTGATGTTGTAATACTTGTTTGTTGTTGTTTTTTCTGTCCCAGAGCCGGGTGATAGCTGTGGATAAAGAGAAGGCTGCTGTGGATCTCACCGCGGAGAATGCACATAGGTACAAGCCCACATTACCCGTTTTTTGTAAATTGTTGTTTGAGAAGGACCAAGAGTCCGTAATATTTGGGCATGTGGTTCATGTTTATTGCCACTGGAAACCAGGGAATGTTTCACTAGTTCCCTAGGTTGAGCTCCTAAAGTGTGTAAAAATTTAAAAAAAAAAAAAAAAAAAAGCTTATATTTACCAGAGTATTTTTTTTCCTTTGACTTGTGAATGCGCTTTGCAGAGGCAATCTAAATAAAACAATAGTACTTAAACGCTGCCTGTCTTTCAAGGGTTTTCAGTGTTTCATGGTGACTACTCTTATCCCTGTCTGTGAACTTGGGAAACTCAAGGCAGCAGTTAGTAAGAATGTATATGTCACTTAGGAGGTTAAGACAAGTATAGCCTGAACCTTTCTCTCTCTGACTCCCTATATCATTACGGCTGTGCTTGTTTCTGTCATTGCTCCTCCAGATACAAGGTTGCACGCTCAAATAGCACCTTCACTCTGATGTGCTAGTGTGGTATCCGTCAGCATCCTCCTTGAAGTCTTGGGTTTGGTGAGAATGGTGCTGCTGGGTCCCATGCTGTTTGCATGACACCTGAGCTGTGGCTGGATGTTCAGAGCTGCTGAATCATAGAATCGTAGAATAGTTTGGGTTGGAAGGGACCTTTAAAGGTCATCTAGTCCAACCCCCCATACAATGAGTCAAGCATCTTGTGCCTGAAGTCAGAACAGCTCTGTATCAGGTTGACCTTGCCCTTCCTAGTGGCACCATTTCCTCAACTGGTTCTTCTTAACCCAGGTTATTCTGGACTGTCACTAACATAGCAAGCACCAGAGCTAGAATGTCAGTACGCTTTTGAGTCCAGGATCCCAGTCTCTGTAGACATTGTAAAAGGTACAGAGCTCTAGTATATATTCATACCCTCAGAAACCGCTGGGCCCTAGGCATTAATTAGAGCAGTCTTGGAAAGCATTCCTGTTGCTACCTCTTATGGAGTCTAGTACGGTTGTGAGTCTTAAGTGGTGCTCATTAACTGACATTTCTGTCAACAGGGCCCACATATCCTTTTTTCCCAGCTGCTGCCAGCATTGAAGCTACAGAGACAGGCTGCTTCTGTTTCTGGCTGCACTGAGCTGCATCTCTTCATTTCTTGCAACCCAGTCCCAGCTCTTATGTGAGTCTGAAGTGATGTGTAGTAACAAGCCCTTCCCAAACTTGTCGCCTCACTATTACCCTTTGCCTCCTAGTCCAGTTATAGGGAGTGGGGAGCAGAGATTTCCTTCTGATGTGTCAGTGTCAAACCAAGTTCTGTTGCAATTTTTCATAGATATAATAAAAGCAGGCCAGATCTTTGCCTCCTTAGTAGATTATTGCTTTGGCATCTGGAAAAAATAGTCTTGTTATTAACATTGCTTGTTGGCTCAAGAGTGGCTGAGGGAGGGTAAATACAGTGCCAGAGAACCTCATATTTCTCCACGGATATTTTCATTGTGTCCTTGTGATCTTGTCCATGGCATGGTGCCCTGTAGCTCTTGGGAGAGAAGCCAGCAGGATAAGTTGTGCTACTGCTTGACTGAAGCCAGCTTGGTTCCTGCCTTCTTTTCAGAGCTCCCTTATCACAGCTGTGTTCTCTAGATGCTTAGGTGAGTCTTGCTCTTGCTAAATCAATCCCAGTGGCCAGATGGCCCACCTGGGCACATTGCAGGCAGATGCAGGAACCCCTCCCTTTCTTGATGCCTGTGTGTGCTGACAGGGCAGTACCGTAGGCCCTCAGCAAAGGCAAGTAGGACTTGGGTATAAGGCCTTTGTTGCAGCACGCTCTATGAACCCTGTTGGGTAGCCCTGAGGTGTTACACTGAAGAGCTGGGAGGAAGACTCTGCCACTGAGGTGAGTCTCTCGTGGGACGAGAGAATGTGCTGGGAAGAGCTGGGCAGTTTTGTTTTCTCTAGACATTGACTGCATTGAGGACAGGAGTCAGGGGACAGTGCAGACTCTCTGCCACAATGTGCTGTTGCTGGTCAGGGAATGGCATCTCCTGTGGGAGGCTTGGAGTCTTTCTCCACCAACAGATCTTGATCAGCCTTGTCTTTCTGACTTTGCAAAGTGCTTCCTCTGACATTGTGCAAATGTCTTCACAAAAGCCAGAGGCAAACCTGTGAGAAGACAGAGGTATTTTGGTGGGTGGACCATGTAGCTGAGGAATTAGAGGTTCTGTTCCTTCCTTGCTGCCTCATGCTCTCTGTTTCTGTGACCTCTCCTGTAGTATCAGGTTGTCACCAAGCACCAAGGCCACTTTCACACTGGCCTCTCTTTCCTATCCCAGGAGCATCAAGGGAACTTTGCTCAGGATTCCTAAGGTTTAAGGGGATCGCTGTCTCAACTATTTTCCCCTGGCTGGGAGCATATTCTGTAGCAAGCTGGGAGCAAGGGATGGATCATGCGAAGTTGTGACAGACTGGAGCACCGTGCAGTGGCAGTCTGGCAGTCTCAAGGCTGTTCTTACCTTGGATTAGTGCAATGAGTCAGATCAGAATCTTGGCCAAGATTTCTCCCTAAGAAGTACCATGTTTATAGACCTGTTTTCTTAAAAATAGTAAGCCAGCATGCTTACTTGCTCATTTGTCATAGGTAAAGGAGAGGTGTTTGTGTCTTCTAGTGCCTTCAGGGGTTCTCCTGGTATGAGCACCCAGGGGACATCTGGCTGCACATGAAGGGCACTGACCATAACGTGTTTCCCAATTAATGTGCCCAGAGGTGTCAGGGGCAAGAAAGATCATGAGTTAGAAACTAGCATCTGAGAGATCCTAGTGTGTATTTTAAATACATTATACTATACAGTCTGTGCCTGAGCTGTCCCTAAAGGAGTCCCTTTTCGTAGCTCTCTGTCTGGCACAGGGGTTCTGCTGCACTGTATGTCCTGGCCTCCTGGTAGGGTGCAGTAACATCTCGTCACCTTAACATTGGCATGTGACATGACATCCAGAGATGCCTAGAAAATACACTCAGATGCCAGAACACTGTTAAGATCTAGATTATCAAGGAGGCTGGAGAAAGAATGTGGCAAACGTGAGCATGTTGTCTCCATTTACAATAGCAGGTTTACGTATTTGAAGCAGGTGATTTTGTTGTGGGTTTTTTGGCTTTTTTTTTTTTTTTGATTTGGGGTTTTTTTTTGGTTTTTTTTTGAGGGATGGTGAGCTTACTTGGGGAGGCCTTGGAGATGTAGTTAATATGCAGCAGGGTGTGGGAATATTGCTGTATGTATGACAAGGGGTGATACGTATACGTTTTGGGTGTACAGGAGCCACACCCTGGAATCACCATGGGTGCACAGTGTGCTCTTTGCTTTGGATTTTGTTCCTTGGGCAGAGGGCAGATCCTAAACTTTCCTTGTGGCTTGAGAGGAATCCAGCTGCGGTCAGTGGGGTAGGGTACACGTGTATCAGATAAGAGATGTGATATTTAATGATCTGTTTATAGAATGTGCTGTTCTTGAATCCACAGAAACATGCCTCCTAATCTTTCTTCTTTCTTTTCTTGCATCTGGAATTTTACAGGCTGCAACTCCAGGAGAGGATCCACATCCTCCATCATGATGTTTCATACAGTAACTCTTTTCACTGTTATAATCCCCTTTGTCTTTCTCTCTTTTTACTTTGATGGGGGGAGGCAGGCGTGAGAGACAGCCAAGGGACCCCCTTGGGATGCAGGCGTCAGGAGGATGTTGAAGTTAATAGAGAAAAAGGTCAGTAAGAAGTGAGCCAGTGAAGCTTTTCCCTTCAGAGACTTCCAGGCCAGGTGATCAGCTGAGAGAAGTCCCTGACTACATCAGAAGGTGAATTGTTTCTGGTTTTAGGTGTCTAAAGGTTGTGTCTGAGCTGGTAGTTCAGGTGCTCTCCAGTGTTACTGGGGAGAGGCAAATATATACCAAGTGTAATTCATTCCATGCTGACATGGCTGCTTTAGATAAACATGTATGTGCCTGTCTCTCCGTTGATGTTAGAGGGAGCCCAGATATTTAGCTTAGATTAAATGCCCAGCCTTATTCATGTGAAATTAGGTGAGCTGAACCAGGGAAGGATACCTGTTGTCTTCCCCGGACCCAGCTGAAACCATTTGGTGAGGCTTATCCAGTTAGGTAGGTAAGATGCTCAGCTGTTTCTTAGCCAGAAGCTGTGGAGCCAGGAGCTCCAGCATTGTAGATTTATTTGTGCACCTTTCTGACACTATTATTTTGACACTGTATTACTTCTTAGGGGTATGTCTGCACAGTCGTCTATCTGCAAGTCTGAGTTTGTGCTGCCCATGCTCCAAAAAGCAGTAAGCCAGCCAGCTCCAGTCCAGAAGCCGTGTAGCTGTGTTGGCATTGCACCTGCATGGGTAAGCCCTGTGCCAAGAGGCTGGGCTGAGGACAGTGCCACACTCACACGGTTACATGATGTCTGATTCAGGGCTGGTATGTGTCAGTCCGGACAGTGGCATGAGCGTAGCGAGCTGAACCATCTGCAGAAGAGCAAACCATTAGATGGTTGATACTACTGAAAGGGCCTGGCTCTTTTGCTCATTAGAGGTCCTTCTGCATAAGAGGAAGGATACGCATCCTGACAGCAGTCTAAGCTCCCACTTAGGCCTTTGTGGGTTCTCTCAAGTTCCGGTTGTTGTTTTAGATCCAGATGGGCACAGAGCTCCAGAGCATCAAGGTCCTGTGCTTTGTAACATGTTCTGCCAAGCAGGGTGGTTGATATGACAAAATGATACTTTGCCTGTGCTTAGCTTTGTATCACTCTTGCATCAAGGTGGGAGAGTGAGCAGGCCAGGCTATCCCAAAAAGAAATAGGATAAAATTTTATTAGAGAAAAGCAAAGCCAAATACGCATGGGCATGTGTCTGGAGGGACAGTTTCCTGGATAGGATTTTGACACTGAGCTTATAGGGAAGATTGCTATGGTTGAGAGCTGGTTGTGATTCTTTTTCTTTTCTAGGTTCTGCCAAGCAGCTGCTACTCTGGGGCCCCATAGACTTCATAGTCAGTAACCCCCCATATGTCTTCCATGAAGACATGGCTTCCCTGGATGCAGAAATCCTCCGGTAATCCAATAAATAGATTTTTCTTCTCCTGTTCCTTGAAGCAAGGTTTTCTGTCTGCTTCCTTATACTACATACAATTGCACACAAAACATGCAAATGTAGTGTACGTGTACATAGCGTAAGTGTGTTTATATAATAATACAGTGTTACTTTGATATTGCTTACAGGTCTGAAACAATATCAAAGTATTTTAAATATTTATAAAAATGGAAAAAGCACACACTTGGAAATTAACAAGTTTCTAACCGAAAACTGTTTCAGAACATTTCTCCTGTTAGACCTTTTTTTTTTTCCATAATTGGTGTGAGTTTATGAAAGAAGGTACAAGTAATCTGAGCAGCTTTTTGTGATGGAAAAAAAAACTTGGGTGAAAATGCTGCGACCCATTCTCATTCCAATACTTGTCTTAAGCAAACAAACCCACACAAACATGAATAAGCTCTTTTGGGATGTGGTACTACTTTGTGTGTGCTGGTTCTTCCTCAGAATTGGTTGTCATGCATGTCAGGACAAAGTCCTGCACCCACCTCTGTACAAGATGTGCACCAGAGGAGATTCTGACAGATGAGCTTTCTACATCATAATTTGCTCTGCTAGGTTAGGAGGCAGTCCAACCTGGTTGTTGGCATGGTTGAAATAAAGCAAATGATCCCTTGCTGTACAACCCACTCTCTCCCTGTCCAGCTGGCACAGAGAGAACAGATCCATGTGTTGGAACTGTGTGACCCTGTAATTTTCAGGCAGAGTTCAGGGAATGTTTTCTGCTTCTACTCAACATAGTGTTTCTCAGCCTAGGGGTAGCTGCCGCCTTACTCTCTGTGTTTTACATAAAAGCTATGAGTGCTGTCACCTGCTATAGGAGTAATGGAGTTCAGGTGTGTTAGGTGCACCTTTCTCCATGGAGCATGGGGCAATGCGTCCTCAAGGGCATGGCTCATGTCACATGAATTACTATTAATGTCTTATTCCCACACTCCAGCTATGAAGACCTTGATGCACTGGATGGGGGAGATGATGGGATGAGAGTCATCAAAACAATTCTGGCTCTGGCTCCTTCTCTTCTGAAGGATTCTGGGTAAGCACTGTTCTCTATTTGAATTTCATGTCTTTTGTCCATTTACTTCTATAACTTCTGTTTTCATACAGGAGGGTACAGAGGGAAAATAGTTGCAAAAATGCCCCTTCCCCCGCCCCCATCTAAAAATAGCAGTTTAAAAAATGTCATGTGGATAAGCAAAATTAGCTTGAAATTGGTTAATAAAGGGATATGAGCCTTCCTTGACCAGTGGTGGTGTTTCATAGTCATTAGTGAAATAAGAATCTTTAAAGGTCAAAGCAGCAACAAAAAGAACAGCAAAGAGAGCAGCAGAGAAAGAGAGAATGCAAAAAAAAAAAAGGAAGCTTTCTAAGCAGCATAACTGATTGAAGGAGAAGCAATATAGAACTCTGGGAGAATGGATGTAGATCTCTACTTCCCTCCCACCCTTTAATTATGGGAAACTTTGTTTATTGTGCCAGGATACAATGCTGAATATCCCAGGAGAAAGAAGATCAGCCAGGGATAGTTTCTTAAATGTTAAACTTCTCCATGGTTAATACTCAAGATGGATTGTTCCTATTCTCTGTCACGTGGGATCCATTTTGTGCTTGAAGATCAACATGATGATACCCAAAAGTCTGTTGTGCCAGGGCATTCACATATCCTGTTGAAAATTTCTGACATTTTACCAGCATAAGAGAGGTCATTGAAAATCTGCTGTTTTGAGAAGAGGAACAGTAATATTGAGAGGCGTACTGCATGCAGAAGAATTCATTCCTCATGCTTTGCATGACCACAAGAGCAGAAGATGCTCCTCAGAACTTCCCAGCAACAGGGATTGGTCCCATGGGGTTGGTTGTTAGGATTATTTTTTTTCCTTCCCTTTTTGCATGTTTTATAAGGTGGAGCCCCCATTGAGGAGTGGAAGTTTTTTAAGGTCAGGAATGAGATCCACACCCAGCTTGTAGTTAGTTTGGTGAATTTGTAGGGAGTATTCAGTCTGGGACGTTTTAGGAATTCTCGGGAGAGCATATGATTGGTGCTTGGCCTCTGTTCTTTGCCTCTTAAACTTGTATGTTGCTGCACTGTCACAGGCTGTAACCAGTTCCATCGTCTCCACGTGCCTGTAAGCTAGGGTGGTTCTGCCGCGTTGCGGGAGTGGAGACTCAGAAATGGGCTGGTGTCGTAAAGCCCGGCTGCAGCAGAGATGGAAATAGCCCTGCAGTGTCCAGGCCTAGTCCTGGTGCACTGACTGAGGTTGTCCGATTAGTTCCCTTATCGCTGCTGCACTTTCCTTTCTACGGTCCTCTATGTAGGTCTGAATGCTAGTGGTGCTTTCATAATTGATTTATGGAGGCATTTACTGTGGGAAAATGTGCGTACTACCTTGTGCTTTATGACTCTTGCTACTGGGACTTAATGTCACCCTGCTTACATAAAGAGGAACTTCATGCTGCCAGTCCAGTCCTCAGTGTTCATGCATTTGCATCATAAAACTTCACTCTGGCCTTAAATCTTTGGGGGCTTCAGAAAGACAGAGCTGGCAGTATCTCTGCATGGGGTTCAAAAGGGATCTTTACATCTCGATAGAAAGGTTTAACTGCTCACACAGAGGAGTACCATGAGAATTCCCCCCAAGATCAACACTTTCTCCCCCCGAAGGAGGTAGTTGGGATCTGCGTCTTAAATGGACAGCTATGATCTGTTCTAGGATTATTGGTTTGCAGTGTGTTTGCTGACCTTCTCATTTCCTGCACTGATGGGAGTCATCCAGAAACAAAGACCTTAATTTTTATCAGTTTAGCAACCTAAATGTGTGCATCTCCCCACTTTCTACTCCCAAATGTGTCCTTTCAGGAGCGTGTTTTTGGAAGTTGATCCCAGACACCCAGATATGGTGGACAAGTGGCTACAGGCACACCCCAACTTACTACTCATCCTTCATGCCATTCACAAGGACTTCTGTGGCAAGTAAGTCTCTTTTACCTTCAGATTTTTGCTTCAGGTATAGGTCTGTGTCCTTTGTAGATTATGTCCCTGCACCCTGATGTATTGAATGAACTCAGCCAGAGAAAGTCCACAGCTGAAGCCTATATTTAACAAAATAAGGGCTCCCTTCAAGTATCTCAACCTTCTTGTATCCTGAGATAGCCTGGCAAGTGTTTCTGAGTCAGAAATTCTGATGCAGATAAGCATTTCTGATGGGGTGACTAGCTCTGGTGAGATTATCACCATTGGAAAATTGCTGCTTTTATAGGATGGAGGTAGAGGCATGTTCTCCCTCGCAAGGCTTAAAGCTCTGATCATTCTTTTTCCCACAGGCCTAGGTTTCTGCACATCCAAAAACAAAGCAGATGACAACTGTACCAGAAATAACTCTTCTTGCAGTATGCTTTTTCGCTGGCGAGCCCTGCTGAACAGCTTGTTGAAAACTCTGCATGGCAAAAGGAAGCTCCACTGCATTCCCCAGTGCATTGAACTCTCCTTGCAGTGGCAGACCCCCTCGTTTCCTGATACAGTCTTCATCCAGAGATGTAGAAGTTCAGCAGGGCGTGTAGAAGTGTTTCATCTTCCTCAGGGAATGCATGCAACTTTTTAGTTTGCTCTGCTAAAGTAACTCATTAATCTCAGGACCCAATATGGAAGAGGTCACAGTTCCAGATATTTCATTAAAAATACAACTACTCAACATGTCAGATCACCCATTTGACCTCGAAAGAATTTTACTTCTTTTTTTTTTGGCCTTGAGATAAATTTGTATAGAATGTGACCAGATTGAATGTTAGGTCCAAACTCTGGCTTATATCAGCACATGGATTTGCTGGTATAATGGGACATGACTAAGCTGCGCATTTCAAATTCAGTTCTATTCCGGGATCCTGATGCTCTGGAGTAGATCTCCAACAGCAAAGCAGCCTTCGTTTCCCAGTCCTGCGGAGTGACATGTCATTGAAGGATCAGTGCACATGTTACACCATCTAAATCTACAGCACCTGACACTTGGTGGATGCTGCCAGTAACAATCAAAACATTGTAATAAAGATAGTGCTTCAGATCAGTGTCCTTACAGCAACTGCTGTGCAATTATGTTTTCAAACATGCTAGCAGACCTGAATAAACATCTGGCACCCGCACATTGCTTCGCATAGTAATAGAAATGCCTAACTTCCACGTAAGGCGTTTAAATGCAAGACTTTACAAAGAAGGCCAGAATCGTGACTCAGTTTCGCAGATGGAGAAGTTGAAAAACAGGAAGTGAAATGACTTGTACAAAATTTGACAACAGTCTAAGTTTGGAGTAGGACCCAGTCTCTTGACAGCCATGGGAATAGCTGAGGTCTGTTTCTTTGGGAAGCATGACTCAGAGTAGGGCTGCCTGAAACGGCACTGAGAGAAGTCCTTGAAATGGACAGTCAACATCATGACATTATAAATAATGGAAGGATTAAATTCAAGCTGCTTCGTGGTGTTGTTGGTGTTTCCAGTGTTGCAAGTTCCATTCCTGACCATAGCTAGCCAGGGAAGGAAGGAAAGAAAGCGAACTAAAGGATCTGGTCTACCAGTCTGAATGGAAACAGTGGAGGTGAGCAGTCAGTAGAGGGTGGAAGTGTCCAGATAGCGGCAGGTGCTATCAGGCTCTCTGTCCAGGCTGAACGGGGAGTGCATAGCCGGAAACATTAGCTAGGAGCTGCATCTGTTTGGAAGGCTGCAGCAGATCCGGAGGGCTTTGCATGAGCACTAATACATCTAGTCCCTTTCCCCTCTACCTCTCCCACAGCCATTCTCTGTCCTCTTTCATTCGCTTTTTAACTCTTGAACATTGGCCCTGCTTTTCCACAGATACCTGAGCGCTCTCTGATGTACCAGCGCTCGGGTCTCCAGTTGGATCCTCTACCCACCCTCTGGGCATTTACTGCTCTGTTCACAGACTGGCCTTTCACCCCACTGTACCGCTCAGCCCTGCATTTATCCTCCCCACCGCTCTGCGCACCCCAGTAGTTTGCCATGTCCCGTACCCTTTCTAGTTGAAGTTACAAGCCTTCTCTGGACTGCAGTACCTGCCCTGGTTAAACACAGTAGAGGAAATCTAGGGAAGGAGAGAACTAAAAAAGTTCAGTTAAAGTGCCCTTGGTCCTAGGTTTGGAAATAAAGTTCCAGCACAGCTGATTTCTGGCAGTTTTGCCTGCTAGAGCCATGAGTACAAATTGTAGTCAAAGAGGTGTTGTTTTGTTTGGTGTTTTTTTTAAATAATAGTTTAGGGTCTTTTATAAAGTTCAGTTTGTCAGACTTATTTCTTTAAATTTAAATTTTAAACACAGTTCACAGATTTCATCTGGGTGTTGGCAGTGTTCATGTATGAAAAGGAGCAATACGCACAGCTTACTTCTGCAGGATACCTTAAAAGCTGGATAGTTTACTGGCTTTTGAGAGTGTTAAATGGCATCATATTGCATTCTTCAAGGGGCAGGCTGATTCCCTGCAGCAAGCTGGAGTTAGATGTCCTGCTGAGAGCACTGGTGGCTGGGCTGCAGAAAGCAGCGTGCCTTTTCTTGGAAGCATCGATCAATCACTTGTCAGCGCTCTGAGCAGGACGCTTTCTCTATGAGACAGACTCTTGGCCTAATCCAGTAGGGCAAGTGTTAAATTCCTACATTTATAGCTAACGCAATAATAAAAATGCTTACATTTCTGTGGGTTTGCACTGCGTAGTGCTTATACATCTCAGAAAATCACATGGTGTTGCTGACCTTCTCATAAAGACAAGAATGGAGAAAAATGGTTCTTCCTCCCAAGAGGCTGGATTTATTTGTCAGACTCGCATCTGAGGGAATGTGCGGGTGTAGTACAATCTGTTCTTCAGTGCTTTACGCATATTGGCCCAGCCTCATTTTGCTACAGAAGGACTGCGAAGCTTTTTGAAGATGGTGGTTTTAAGGAGCCACAGGCACTCCCAGCGCCCTTGCTGAAGCACTGGACTGTGTCTGTGTTGTCTTTGTTGCCTGTGAGCGGGAGGCTCAGCTGACGCCAGCAATATACTGTGCACGTGAGCTCTGCAGAGGCATAGCGGCTCCCTGAAGCCACAGAAGGCTGATGCTTCAGTCGGCGTTTTACGTAATCCAGTAGCTGACATACATTTGATTTTCTGGGACTTACTGGGTCTTTGGAACTATATCAAAACGGTGATTTGTTTCCTGAAGTGATGCTTTCAGAGGGCGGCTTTGTTTTCCTCCAGGACTCTGAAGAGTGTGGTTGTGTGTGTGTGCTCACGTCTGTGTTTTGGAGAGTTACCAGGTGCGAGTGTCTGCTAGGATCATGCTGGCCTTTCCTGGGGAGGAGCTGGTAGAAGCTCGGTCTTTGGCAGAGCCCTGCAGATGGTGCTGTGGTCCCAGCTTAGCTGTGTCTGTGCTGGAGAACAGTCCTGCCACAGGCTTCCCGCTGAGTGGGCAGCATGGCAAGACGCAGTCCCCCAGTGAGAGAGCTCGGGTCAACAGAAGGCTTCAGTGGGGATGCAGCTGCAAAGTGGGGCTTTAACCTCTATTCTTGTGCCAGTAAAACAGAACTTCGGTGCGGGGCTCATGTGGGGAAGCTGGGAGGGGACCTCGTGATACAGGACTGGGTTGTACCTCATACTGTTAATGGGAGGCCTGAAGCCTGCATTAATCCATGGTTTTGGACAATCTGGTATGCTGGAGGACAGAGTACCGTTCTTGTTCTGGTGTAATTTCAATGAAGCACCCTGCAAGTACCACCTGTGTTTTCAATCTTCCACCCAAGGTGTGGGGTGAAAAGGACTTTCTCAGGGACCTTAGAGAGTCTAAGAAACGTGCTTGTCCTCACAGCGCTCTCAGCTGAGCCTGTGCTCTTGTAGGGATGAGACTCCTTTCCAGGTGAGGAACTGATAGACACAGAGTGACTCTACTAGGGTGACACAGGAGATCTCTGGGGACCCAGATGACTGAATGTGTGTGGATTACTGGCCAGCACTCAGTTCCTTGATGCAGGGCCATAGATCAAAATGGGTTGGAAGAGAGTTTGACAGTCATCTAGCCTAATTTCCCTATCCAAGTAAGAATCAACTTGGCTTACATCATTCCTGACAAATGTTTGCCCAACCTGATCTAAAAGGCCTCCAATGCTGATAAGGACTTTTGCATGCAATCTGTTCTAGTGCTTTGTTATTCTTCCTGCTAGAAAGTTATCCTTTGTACCTAGTGTTCCTTGCTGCCGTTAAAGCTGAGTACTTCTTCTGTTCTGAGGTGGAGAACAGCTCTCTCCTTAGAGCAGCTTCCATGTTTCCTTGCAGTCTTCATTTCTGAGGAAAGAACACCAACATTGTGTTGTTTCTGTAGGCTGCTTGCACATCCTTCCCTCCCTGCTTGAGAGATGTAAAGGGGGACCAGGTGTGCTGAAGGGTAGTGTGCTTCAGACGTGTTGCAGGTGATACTTGTGCCTATGGTGATTGGAATAACAGAGCTGCTGCAGCTCATCTTATTACAGGAGATATTTCCCAAGCAGTGAAGACCAAGCCAAAACTTGCATTAACATTTTGTTTGTCTTGGCAAGTTTTCAAAAGCTGTATTTAAGTTTTAATAAACTACTATTTCTACTCCAGGGTGCATACAGAGGGACAAATACCCAGTGAGAGAAGGCTTCTCTCACAGTCAGGAAGATGATGAGATACCAAGAGAGACTTTATCCAGCCTATTTCCTCTTCCATAGATGTTTTGATATGCTTTGAGTTAAGTGCTGGAAGTTTCAGATGTTCCTCCCTGTGGAAGGTCATGTCACAGTGCTTCTCTGTTTCTTTTGCCTGGCAGCTGCCTGCAATCTCAGCATGGTCCATCCAGTCCCCGGTGAATGCAGGAGGCTATTTACATGCTACCACCCTGCAGTCCTGGGGTCATGGCCAAAGCATGCTCTGCGTTCAGTTGTTGCAATTCGGTCAGGTAGCAGAGGTTACTTTAGAACAAGGATGTTCTAAAATGTGCCCTAGTTGCAGAATCAGACCTGTACCCAGCTCTCTCCTGCCTTGCAGTCACCTCTCTGGTTGTGCCAGATGGGCTCAGGCTGACATGCCCGGGGTTCAGAGCCTGCATCTGAACGATTCCCAAGATTTGCCTCCGGCCTGGAATAGTCCCTTGTAAGTATGCCTGCAAGCAGGAGGTGGTGTCTTGCAGGATACTGACCTATAGGAACTCTCTGCCCGGACTCTCGGGTCTCGCCCGTCACTGCCATGATGGGTCTGGCAGAACAGCCTTCTGAGGGTAGAATGAAAGTATAAGTGGTTTGCTAAATTGCCTGCTCGTGTTACTTGGGGTTTTTGATCCCCTCAAGAGAGGGTACATAAGGGTTATGTTACCCCTTAAGTAGAAGGAATGGAGCAGACCAAGGAATATGCTAGTTGTAAGAGGTGTGATCAGGCTAACCTGTGTGTGCTGTGCTGAATTGAATACCATGATGGTTTTCCTTCTGGGCTGGATCCTAGGATCAGGCCTTTGGTGAATATGGTGTGTGCAGATGCACTGGTGCGTTTGCAAAATCAACTGTTTTTCAAGGGATTTGCTTTGAGCAAACTGCTTTAGATTTCTTTCTGTCATGCCTGAGGAACAGGCATGGGAAGTGCATCACTGTGGGGACAGAGTGGGTAGGGATGACAAAGAAGGGGGAACCTGTTTGCAGCGGTTCCTGCCCACAAGCAAGGCCTGAGTAATTCCAGCTGCCCCAAAGCAGGTGTGACTTGCACGCTCTTCTCCATCTGCTATTGCTAGGTCAGAGGCAAATAAGCTGTCATTCCAGTTTGCTCCCTTTGGGAAGTTTAATGCTGTATTTGCTGGAAACTTGCCAGTCGTTCCGTCCTATACTGGGATTCACCAAACCTGAGTTCAGATCCCTGCTGTGTGACAACTGCAGGCCTGACCTTGGGTGTATTATTGCTTACTCTGTTTCCTGCTGTTACAGTTGGAATAATATCCCTTTGCTGTCTTACAGACCATTGTAAGAGTACCTTATATAGAGGATGCGGGGTACTCGGTTACTTCAGAAAGGACTGTGACCATCCTATGGCAACCTCTTCTTCAATTACATCCAGAAAGAGCAAAGAATGAGCCAACTTTTATGAAATCCATCTCATCTGCTTTTTGGTGGCAAGGCACACCACCCTGCTGCAGCATGATAAATCAGATTTGCTTTGCTGATTTCCAGTGCTGCCAGTGCAAAACCAAAGGATGTGGGAGTAAGCCAAAGTACCAGCGCTAGTTTTTCTGCAGCAAGCGCTGCATCTCTGAGTGTGACGAGCGCGTGGTGCACAGACAAACCAGCCTGCTGCAGAGTGCTGAGGAAGTGCATCCTGTTCACAAAAGCAAGTGGTGCTTTTACAGCGCGTGAGCATCAAATATGTTGCTATTGCAAACAGGTGGAGAGAAGTGCTGCCACATGTTGTGGTCTCCATGGTTTGTCTCCTTTACGTGGTTGATGTCAGAACTGTAGCTTTGTTTTAAGTGGCAGCTTCTAGCTCTGAAGACCTGCTTCCTCCTCTCCCTTCACCAGCAAACCTGAATGGTCACTCTTCAGTGTCTTGTGTGCTCGTCCCAGCATTTTGGGCAGAGTGGGCATCAACATGTCATTTCGGTTGCAGCTACCCTGCTAGTGTTATGATGATAACCATGGCTACATGAACAAGGTTACCACAGGGTAGAAGGCCTTAGAACAACTGCATGTGAACAAGCTGCTGCCTGGGGAGGAAATGGCCTTGTGCCCGTTATATATTTGCTCTGGGTTCGGCTTGCTTCAAAGGGCTGCATAAGTACTCTCAGGCTTCATCCTTCCTTTTGTGATAGCCAGGATGTTCTGAGATCATCCTGTCCATGGCAGGGAGCATCAGGAGACATCACAGGGATTCTCAGCTCCCAGGCTGGAATTTGCAGCATGGCAAAGAAGAGTTTGCCATTTAAATATCCAGGGCCAACAGGTGTGGTGAGAAACTGAGCTACAGCAAAGGAAGAACCCCGGCAGAGTCACATGAAGAGCTCGAACGCTTTTAATGGCAGTTCTTGCAGCCTAGCTCTAGCTGTACTTGTTTCTCCCTTTACTGGTTCTTTAAATAGTATAGCCATCCCAGCTGTCACTTGGGTGGATGTTAGTGCCTCGAGAGTAGGAAGTAGTTATTGTTAATCCTTCCTGTTTGCATGAAGAAAAGATGGGAGAATGTGACCAGAGAAATGTTCAGTTTGGAGAGCCTCAGTCTTGAGATATGGTGTGAGGGTAATTTTCACAGTTTGTGTTACTGGCACAGCCATTACTAAACACTGCAGGACCTGGACGTACGCAAATGACAGATGTGATGGAGGAGGAAGGGAGTGGTGAAGAAATGATTACATGAAGTTCATCTAGAGAAGACAAGATTCTTGAGAAAGGGTGTGTTAAAATGAAGCCAAGGTTTTAGGAGGGATGATTTATGCTGCCACATTCCTGCTTTGCCACTCTGAAACGTTTAGAAGTGTGGGGCTGAGCCTCCATAAGGTACAAGCTGTATATAGGAGGCAAACTCTGAGCATCTCTGCTTAATGTCTGTGCTTCAGAGAGTGAATGGAGCCCATTCTCCAGCGTGAATGGCTTTCTGGTGGACCAGAGGCAAAGGGCAAGCAACAGTGGACAGAGGCTCTGAGGAGCCTTGTTGACTGAAAGCAGAGCACTGCTTAGGGTGTGTCACAAAGATGCCACTTGCTGAGTTTCTGTAAACGCCAGTTGCACAGTTGGGTATGATTCTATGGGAGGCAGAACTCTGCTTCTGGTGGGATGTCTTCAGCAATTCTTACAAGGGAGATTTTGATTTCCACTTTATGCTAGCTACTGCCTATAGTTTTAGCTCCTCACCTGCTTCTCCTTCCTTTCTTGATGGTTAGCTTGTCTCCTGTGTTTTTTATATACGCTATAACATGACCACAGTGGGGCATGCCCATTAGCTTGATAGCACAGTGCCTACTGCAGTGGAGTCCTTACCTGGCAGCCTGAGCTGCTGCAAGAGCCGCAGTACCCAGCAATGCTGGTAGGAGAGTGGCTTCTGCCGTCAAAATCCTCACTGTTTATCTGAAATATCCAAGACTGTCTAGAATGTGAACACAGAGGCTTGGATTGTTGAAAAAGGTTTGAATTATTATAAAATTCCTGGCCTGCCATTTGGCTTATGATTAATTACTTAGGTTTGCATAGTGCTTTGATATTCCAGCTGTAAATCCAGAGTAAGCTGTTACAACTCTGTTGACCTCAGTGGAGTCATCCCACTCATTCCAGTTGGATTAAAGTTGGCTCACCTGGTCATATGTGGTATTTGTATTCTGTGAAACAAGCATCCAGTCATTGATTTAAGCCTTTCCAGGGACTGGTGGCTGTTAAGCTGATAAATCTTTTCTCCTTTTCCATATTACTCTGCCACTTATCTGGGAGTGCCCTTCTCACCGTCCCTTTTGACTCTGAGCTTGCTGCTTCTCTGGAGTCCTTCTCTGAGCCTTTACAGTTCATGGTGTGTTTGTATTGCCGTAGTGCTTAGAAGCTTTTCTCACAGGTTGCTCCATCTCTCTCTAAGCTTTCAGTACGCTTTTCCCCTGCCAGTATTGTGTGTAATTCTCCCCCTGCCAATATTGTTGGCTTGCATGGATAAATTTCTTTATGCTAAATAATTTGGAGTAAGCTTGTGACAGAAAAATCCTAATTTAAAAGGCAGTTTCATCTTGCATTGTCCTTCACGTGATTTTGCTGCTGATGGTGTTTGCTGGGGTGGGAGTCATGGTCCTGGCATGTTCTTTCTTTGCTTGAGAAGAGCGTATTAAGATCATACTTCACTCAAACAAGGCTTCTTCATTTAATGTGTATGGGCAGCAAGCAGTCAGGCTGAAAGGAGATTTTATACTTCAGCTTCCAGGTCAGTGAGTTTTTTGTCTCGTTTGTGTCAGCAGACAGTAGCCCTTTGTTCAGCATCACAACTTTTTCCACCTCAGCAATGCACGCACACACACACACACGTGATGCCGATCCTGAATTGTGCAATAAACTCCACGGTAAGTTCCATAAGCCCAGCAAATATATCATCTGTTCTGCTTCAGGGCTTGATTGTGTGCCCTATTGATCAGCAATAAAGCCAAGAGTAGTGATTAATTTATTTTGGCTTTTCCATCCATCATTGCCTATGTGGGAAAGAAAAGGGGCATAAATTCTTTGGGAGTGAAAATTGTGTCTTTGGAGAGGTGGCCTTTGTGAAAGCTAGATAATTTAATGAAATTAGTCAAGTATTAAATAAATTAAGTATTTAATTTAGTAATTAAGTAACTTTGTAACTAAGTAGGGCCAGGATTAAGGCCAGGCTAGGTCATGAGCATGAAAGGTCATGAGTCATGAGCACAAAGATTAAAAGATGAACGCATCCGGATGAATGCCCTGTAGCCTGTTGTTGGTGCCCTGATCACAAAATAACTGCTTGAAATCCTGTCTTTGCAGCAGTTGGTGCTTGCTAGCACCCTCCACTGCTCACGCAGAGTCTGGAAAAGCAAGAAAGGAGGCACCATCCCGCTGCTGATGGCATGCCTTTTCCTGAGCACCCCTCTAGGTGTGGGCGCTTGCCATAGAGCCTCGAGCACCCATTTATGGATAGCGGTGTCCGTCCCATACAGGAGCATGACACTTCTCCCTCTCAAGGTCTGACCTGCTGCTTTTCTGCAGACAGCGGGCAGGAGAGTGAAGGCAATGCCCTTTTTCCTTTCCCTTCTAATCTGGCAGTGCCTTACTCCTCCACCAAAGCTCTGCTCAGCCCTGGAGCGCTCTCACACCCCGCTGTGCCTGACCTCCCGTAACCTCGCTGTTTGTGCTGCGGTTCCCTGCAGAATTCCCTCCGTCCTGATCCTCTTGGACTTTGTCCCTAGCAAAAAATCCTGCTAAGACCTCTCAGAATTAACGTACATTAGCCTAACTCAGAATTGCCATTTCCTGGGAAGTTCTGACACTGTAAAGCTTGTTTGTTCCTCCCCCCCCCCCATCAGAATTAAATAATTTATTTTTAAAATTTCCTATGAGGACACTGTGTCCCAGATTTTGAGTTTTAGAAATGTTTTGCTCTGGGATTTCTGAATTTTTGTTTTGAGTTATATCCATTTTAAGTTGTTGTACTGCTTATGCTTACTGTTGATTTGCTGAGGAAAGACTACTAGTAGGTCAGAGTATGTATATTATATAAGAAAACACAGTAGTTAGTTACTTTTTTTTTTTTTTAAATTGATAAGAACAGCTGCTGCTTAATATGACTGAAACGTCTTATCTTATTCTCTAGAACAAGAAGTCCCTTGTTTGCAATGTAATGAAAGTCTGGCAGTGCCATTACAACACCCAGGAACAACTTCATCTAGAAAAGCAGGTAACATTTCGTTCTGTAGTAAGTAGCAATTCATCTTAATGATTTAAAAAGCAATAAAATATTTCACTACTTCTGTCATGTTAGGGCAAGGTAATAACGATGCATGTGGGATAAAAACCTCTAAGATAAAATATGTACAATTTGGAAGTTCTGAAATAGAGCTTCTGAACTGCCAGAAACAAATCTGTTCCAAGTAGCTTTGGCAGGAACTTTTATCAAAATCAATGCTCTTTCAAAAACAAATTAAAAAAAAAAATCTGCTCTTAAAAGAAGTTCTTCCCAAGAAGATGTTTTGATGGTGCTTTTCTACTAGCTGTCTTTCTGTCCCAGCAAACGTACTCTTTGTTATGCTCCTTAGCATTGTGAGTAGAGAAGACTTAGATGTTTTTCACTAGGACTTAAACCCAAGTCTCCATAGTGAAAGCACTAAAATTTCCTTCATTGCACAAGCTGCCCTTCTCTGGCTTCTGTGCTGCTTTTGTACTGTTTGTAACATACCATGTCAGGTGTGAAATAATTCTCCTTGTCCTGAGGCAGGAGCATGCTGTTCAGACAGCTGCTGTCTTTCCTGCCCCTCACACAGGAAAGGACAGTGTGCCCTCACGGTTGGACCTCTTCCATGGAGGCCTCCCTCCACGCGGAGGAAATAGCAAACATTGTCGTGCCTGTTTCTCTTTTCCAAGGTGCTGCCCAAGCAAGCAATAAAAAAGAGTTCCAAAAAAACCCAGGATGGCCTGAGCGGGGAAGATAGCTAGCATGACGGGGAGGCCGCAAAATTAATAGAGCCAAAGTTTCCTTTCCTGTCATGCTTTGCATTGAGATTTGATGACTAGTGGGTCGGCTTTTGCTGCTCTTGTGGAGGAAGGTGTTTCAGTGGTTACCTTTTGGCATTCATCACTGCAGACACTGGTGGGAAGCTAGTTTGGGGAACCAAATTCCAGTGTGGCTCACAGCCCAGATGAAGAGTTTATCAGTCTTAAGTTAAATCCATGCACCTATTACACCATATAGTTAAAAGAAAACAAACTGATACTGTAGAAGCAGCTTGCTTGTTTGTCTTAAGCAAAGGTGTTCAATTTGGGAATAGCATCCACAGTGGAGGAGCAGATCTGCGCTGTGGCATGGCAAAGAACTGCAGTGGCAATGGGATTTGTAAGTAGGATATTTTCATGGGAGTTGGTACACAATCCAGGCATCAATAATTTTAAGATGTAAAGTATCCCAGCAGAGAAGCATGAGTCAGCAGTGGGCTGCCAAAACTGGTCTGCCCTTAGCAAGACATAGCTGCCATGTTCACCCCACTCCACTGATTTAAAGACTTTCTTTTTCTTAATAGTATCAGTGGAAGAAACTCTTACCTAACAGGGAGGGCTAAGCTCTCCAGAAGTCAGAAATAAAGATGCTGACAGCTTTGTTGCAAATGCAGAGATAAGAAGATGGGTGACGGTTTTTGAGTTAGTGTAGAACAAGCAGATTTCATGAACTGGTTTATGCTGTGCAACCTTAATGCCGTTATTACTGCAAGGATCTGGGAGCAGTGCATGAGTGAAGACAGGGTATGAGGGCAGTTTCTGGAACCATGCCACTGAAATAGCACTGGACAAGTTCCCATGGGTGTGCTCCTCTGAATTTTATTTCCACAAGACAACAGATGTCCCCACTTGCCCCAGTTCACAGAATTAGATTGAGGATTGGAAAATGGAATATTCCCTAGGCTAAGATCTGGGTTTAGCTACGTCCAAATTGATTCTTTATGCAAGTATGAAAATGCCTTTGCTTGTTCTTAAACAGTATTTTGTATGCCGTTTTTGCCCTGTCTGAGTTTATACTGAAAGTGGATCTTCGAAAGGCTAGGCAAAAGGCTGTAACCTGGGAGACATCGTAGCTATGTGTGTGACACTAGAAGCTACAGGGAAACCCCAATGTAATGAAGTCAGCAGGAATGTTGCCCATGAGCAGGGAATTGGTGTTTCATTGGCAGGGAAGCCTGAGGAGAACTGGCCCATGTTAGGAAAAGGATGTTCCCATTGTTCATGGCAGCAGGGAAGGTTCAGTTGATGTATCTGGCCATTCTGACGGGGTTGTCTGGCTGCATTTTAGAGCTTGCAGAGTCTAGTTAAGAGCTGTGTACTTCTGAGTAGGACAGAGGTCTAAGATTTGAGGGCCTAAGGGAGGCTCTGTCCTTCTGTCACCGCTGACTGAGCCATAGAAGATCCAGGGTTGAAAGCCAGAGAGTCAGTGGTGTTCAGAAGAGCCTACCAACGAGGGAAGGAGGCCCAGGAGGCGTAGGATCCCGGGAGTCTTCTGTGGGAGTTTGCTTGTTTTAAAAGTCGAGGAGCAGGGCAGTATGACTGGTACCTGCAGTGTGTGGGAGAGCCCTGTGGAAGCACAGAGGGTGCGGGACTGAGTGCTGGCACCATCTTTGGGCCAGGAGCGTCCGCAGCCACTGCGGGAACAATGTGTGCGAGGTGCTGGCAGGTGGGAGTAGAGGAGGGAATGAGCTGAGTGCTGAGGAGGCTGCTGGAGGCAGCAGAGGAACTTTGATAGCGATAGGAACATATGGTGGAGAAGTGTGAGGGCTGGTAACGGTTGTAGGATAGTTTCAAGGAGACAGTCCTGCTACAAATAGGGAGGTTTAAAACCAAGATGCAAGAGTGTGCCAAGAACACAGTGTACAGTTCTGTCAGAAAAATGTACTCGCGCAGGAGCAGGTGCAGAACAGGGCTAGGAGGATGAGTAAAGGACAGAAAGCTTAGCAGATGAGAGAAAACTAAAAGAGATGAGTTTGTTTTGCCTAGCAAAACAAAGACTGGGAGAGGAATGTGGTGTCTCTCTGTAAACACTTCATTGCAAAGTAAATACTAGAGGGGAAGAAAAGGTCTTTATAATAAAGATCAATGCTGGCACAAGGACAAATTGGTACAAATTTGCTATTAATAAACTTAGCCTGGAAATTAGATTTTCAGCCACTAGAGGAGTGAGATTCTGGAGCAGTCACTCAAAGGGAGAAATGGAAACTAAAGGAGCTTTGTAAAGAAGCCTGAGGAGCCTGCAGTAGCAAAGGGAAAGTAAATTAAATCTCTGACACAGTCTCATTTTATTTTATGCATGTTGATGCTATAGACAGCCTGACCCAATAGTCTAGGCAGGAGGGCAAGTTGCAGTAGAAGATGGAAGCAGCGGTCAGCAGCCGTAATTAAGAATCGATGGTCAAGTTACAAGTCAGCCGCAGGAGATGGGGAGTTTCAGGATAGCTGAGCTGTACAGATATCCAGCTTTGGCTGTATCTAGTGTTTTATAACAGAGACTTCACCAAATTGACGAAATTTAGAGCTTTTTCACAGAACCAAAACTTCACAATAGGATGCTGTGCTAAATCTTCCCTCTCTGCTTCCCAGTTGCTGCCATTTTCTGCTCCTTTCTGGCACAGATCTACATTGTGGCTGTAGTAGGGTGCCATTGTCTCTGTGCCCCTAATTCCTCGTTCATAAAAGATTAGGATATGTTTTAGGACATATTTTGAGAATGCCTCCAATTTTGCTGGGGACTTCCTAAGAGAGCCTTTTGGCATGAAATTGTAGAAGGAAGGTTAGCAAAGTTTAGCAGAGCTGCTTTTGTCCTTCTGCGAACCAGCCTGTTGGTTTGCAACAGGCTTGAAATTGTGTCGGTAAATTTTTGGATTAAGAGAAAATGAAGTAATTTCTTGAAAGTGTTTTGAGAATTACAGTGTTATCCCAGGTCAGAACTGAGGAATGCACACCTATAGGACAAGCTGAACTTTTCAGACTAGAAAATGAGAGGAAAATGCAAATAGGTAAGCAAAAAAACAACCAGCTAAAACAAGAACTTCAGCCCTTAATGGTGGTACACAGAAAGGTATTCCCAGAAATGGCAATTCTTTGGAATTGGGATGAAGAATGCAAGAAGCAAGCAAGAAGATGCGTCTGGACAGAAACATGAGGAATAAAAGAAGGGATAGTGGGGCAGGCAGAGCAAGTATCTTTTTTCAGCTCCTGATCAGACATGAGCATTTAAGGCAAAGAGAGAGTTTACTTCCCATTCCTTCTGGCTGCAGACCTGAGGAGCATCAGAGATATATGGGAGAAAGCTGGAGGAGCATTATTGCCCATCTGAAGCAAAAAATCTGCTGCTTCTTTGAATTTTGCCATAATATCCATGGTGTAGCTCTGCTGAGTTTGGTTTTCTGTGCAGCATTTTTCCCTTCTAATAGACTTTACTTATTTGTCCCCCAGCATGATCCTGACTTGGCAGTAAAATTAAGCAGAGCATTGGGAAGTTGCCATTAATCGATTGAGTCAATGCATTGGAGGGATAAAGTGAATATAAAAATTGCATTTCCCACAGGAGGCTCTTACCTGATGATGTGAAAAGTCATAGGTCTTTCAGAAGTGGCCAGCTTCTCTTGCCTCCAGCTCATTAAAGCATTCTGTCCTTGCATTTTCAAGTGATCGTGGGACCAGCAGGGAATTTTGGTAGGGAGAGGGGAAATCATGAGGGACTGACACCGATGTGATCTAATAGTTGGCAAGGACAACAAGCCTAGTCCTCCTCTGCAGCCCAGCTTGACACCTATAGTCCTTATGCAGAGGCTTGAGCTTTTAGCTTACCCCTTTTCAGTGTCTTTGGACCGTTTGGCCTACTTATAGTGCAGTTAACTGTCCTGTGCACATGCTGGTTTGGTACCTTGTTTTCATATTCTTTTGGTGCACAGAAATGATGTGATTAAAGCCAGGCCTCAGGGATGCATGACCTACAGTTGCTATTGACTTTGAGGAATGTTTCTCCCCATTTGACCTGACAGGTCAGGGGAGACAATATTGAATCCTGGTCTTACCTTGAAGACAAAAAGTTGCTCAAAACTGTATTCTAGCATATCCTGTCTGGAAATGAGTGTAGTCTTACCCTAACTCTTCCCAGCAGTGTCTTTCAACATTACAAGAAAAAAATTTGATGGTCAGAAAAAGTTACTAGTAGACTGGCACACTAGGTTAAGACTGTTTCATCAGCTGAAGGTGATAAAATTTAAATGATCTGAATTTGTTAATGGAATAATTCCTACCACATTACCTCACTCTTCTGAATATTTGGGGTGTTAAATATTCCAGATACCATTGTGATAAGTCTGAATTTCTGTCTGGTTTCCAGAAGTTAAAAGCTGTGGTTGGATTCTGCGAGACCTAGATCTGTAGTCTGCAGGAAAAAGGGATTTTCTTTCACTTTTCTTTTTCTGCAATATCTGAAAAATGGAGTTAGAGACTTACGATTCTGTAGAGACAAAAGTTTTGTCCTCAGTTGTCCAAACAATGACTGTTCAGATATGACAAGAACATCTCTGTTCCGACCTGTCTTAGGATGTTTGCCTGAGCAGCACAGAGGCATTTTGAAGAAGCCTACCTACATGCTGAGTAGCTCGGAGTCTTCTCTCTTGGCAGATAGAAGAGGTGAATACAACAAATGCTGCTCACTAAGAAGTTGAAAGCCTCAAGAAACCATAACTAAGATGGATCTATCTCCTCCTGAGATCTTCCACAGATTCTTTTGTACTTTCTGTCAATTTAACAGAGGACAGTCTATATAGGGGATAGTCAAAACACATTTCTGTATTTCTTTCCATTTGTTTTTCTTTCTTCCTCTGCCACTCCACATTCTTTCACTTCCTTCTCTCACAGCTTAAATGAAACCGAATAAGGTTCTTGGTAAGCGTTGTACTGTTTTAATTCCTTTTCTTTGTAACTCTATTAGTTAATGTAAGAAACGTTTGCACATTGAGGAGCTTTTTTTTTATTATATTAGTTCCAGCAAAACAGCAATAACAGAAACAAAGGGCTCAGATCTCATTTACCTTCCCTTCTTGTTATTGCTTACTTCAAACCAGAGCAGTGGATGTAATTGCAGTGGATGTAAAAGAGGACTGAAAGAATTCTGAAAAATGAGTAGTTGTAAACTTGCGAGTTTTGCCCTGAGTGCATGCTCAGTTTTGAAACTTTCATTTTTGCAAGGTGTTTGAGCTTAGAACAGTGGATCCTCAAGAGTTTGTGTATTCCTGTAAATCGTATTGAGAATCTGTCTCAGCTAGGGACACTCCAGAATGGCAGCGCCCTCAGAATAATGGAAGTGTTTGGAAAATGTTTGCTGTTTCTTTTTACCTTGTGTCACTGCCACATCTCCTGTCTGCTGCCTGTACAAGTTAGCCACAAAATCACGGTCAGCCTGGTTTACACAACCACAAGGGCTGCCGTACAGACTTGAGAGCTTGTAAAAGCAAACAGGGGGTGTCAAACCCCACCCTCAATTGGATGGAAAAGCAGACAGCCATGGAGCAACCGGAGCAGAATTCTCCAATAAGAAAAGAAAGTTGAGTGGTATTTGCTGGTTAGCAGAGATAGCTGGGTTGAAAGAAATTTCAAGGCGTTTTTTCTAATCAAGGAGTCCTTCTTCCGCACACAAATGCAGTCCTGCTTATCCTGTGAGAATGACACGCTCAGCACCTCCCTCAAGCTGAATTTCAGTCTTTCCACTTGCTTGTGCCAGTGGTGAGGGTCATTGCAAAGAGGTTCTTCTTGAACCTGTTCAGCTCTTGTTGCATTAGCTTCAGTCTGACAATAAGTAATGAAGGGTGGAGTACGTGAATCCCAAAGAGTGTGTTCATAAACTCAGATTGAAGAAAGTGGTTGAGTTTGGAGTGTGTTGCACAGGATGTATTGAAAAACCCAGCCACAGTTTCCCTGTAATCTGGATGCTCCTATTCATGATTGTCAAGATTTTTCCATTAAAAGGATAAAATCCCTGCACTGAAGAATGAAAGGTCTTTATCCTAGGAGTTACATTCCCCACTTGTGGCTCACTTAGGACATTAGTGCAACTCTGATATAAAGGACACCCCATCTCCTCTCCTATCCTCTGCTAGCTGTTCCTGTCTCCCAAGTTAGCTTGGCAGCTGGGGTCATTCTTTGTGCCCGTGCAGCATGTTCACTCGCACTGAGATGGTTTCTTGCTGCCATGAAGGAAAAGGTTAAGAACTAAAACGAGCTCTGCCATCATCCGTAAGGTATTAGGAGCCTGGTGCTGCTTCTGCTTTCAGAATTCCAACACCTGATGGACTGGACCTTGCCGCCTTCTCTGAAAGACAAGCCAGCTACAGGAGATTTATAAATACCCTTCCATATGGCAGACGGGGAGCGTGGCAGGACAGAACTCAGCACATCCCCATGGCTTGGTTCAGATTCAAGTGATGTGAGCCTGTTCTTGAAATATGTCAATTATAACCAGTGCCACAGCATCATATTTTGTACCACTTTGTCTAGAAATATCTGAGGGGGCAAATCTTGGTCATTTTGGATGTGGAGGGCCTCCCGCACTCAGTTCAATCACTGCTTGCAGTCTCATTGTGAGGATGCAGCCGATCAAAAGAAGGAGCGGATGGCATTAGAAGATGGATTAATAAAATGAGGAAGAAGGCTGCAGGCCTTACCCCCATCTTTCCCTTTTCCTGGCTAGGCGTGGTCTTCTACAGTCTTTGTAATACAGAGGTCAGTGCCTAGCTGAGAAGTATGGTCCAGCTACTGAGGAGGATGTAGTTTTTAATGTCCGCTTCTCTATCTAGGATTATGGATAATGACACTTCTTTTTAACATCTTAATGCGAGGGAGTCTGCATTCTGTGTTGTCTGCTGCCAAAGGTTAGATTTAAATGTAGCTGAACAGTCAGGGAGGAGGAGGAAGGGATGTTTGTGTGATGCTGAAGTCTGTGTTCCCGGCAGTGGTGCCAGACTCTGGAGAGGAAACCACTTGAGGAAGCAAACTAACATGACCTAATGCTCTGAGAAAAAACTAGACAAATCAGGAACTACACTAACCTCAGTGTTGTGCCTTTCAGTCTGACTCTTCTGTGGTGCTGTTGATCAGGAGGTGCTAAACAGTCCCTGCATGTGATGAGGCATTTCCCTTTCATTTCACTGGGTCAGGGTAAGGGATATCATATAGAGACAGGACATCATCTAGTAAAAGTTAAGTTTAGCTGCAAATACCATGGCATATCACAGTGATATTTGTGTGAGGTGCTTCTCTTCTAACCTGTTACTATGAAGGTGTAGTGCTTCTCGTTTTAACCACTTTTCTGAAGTGCTTACACCTTCATCATGCTTGAGCCATTCACATTGACACCTGTTGGAAGTATCTGAAATGCAGCCATGCAGACTGACCTGTTACACAACCTTGGTCTACAACGCACCTGTAATTTTCCACCTTAAATCCTAATACTGCTGGGAGAGGTTAATGGTAGTGCGACTCACGCCAAGTGACTCATGACCTGCCTGTTGCCTGCGCAGCTCTGATAAAATCTCTGCAAAGAGGGTTTGGAGGATCGCTTGCTCTGATCATACCAGCTCATGTGGGTGCTTGTCTCCAAACTCCTGTCTCTGCTGGCAAACATCTTATTTGAAGATTTGAAGTTGACAGCTCACATCAAGCTCATGGGCTTTTCAGTGACTTTAGCAGAAGGATATCCAAGATCTGTATTTATGACATAACATATTGTGTCATAGGTTGAGGAGCATCAAATGGTTTGGGATTTTTTTTCATTCTCTTTGAAGTGGCAACAAAAACAATGACCAGATTGTTTGAAAATATTCTGGTTCTTGAGCCTGTGTCTGTTGGGTTCTGCCACCGCTCTGTGCAGAGCTTGGCCCATGTTGGGGATGGATGGCCTCTAAATGGTATTTAAGTGATTGGATTGGTAACTGGGGGACACCTGTGACAAATGGCCTGGTGAGGGCTGCTAAATACTTGCCCTTCATGCAGGTGTTATTCAGAACCAGGCAGGTGCTAGGTGTAAATCAGGAGTATGTCTCCTGCAGACAGCACATGGAGCAGCTTGGGCACAGGTCTGGTTTGCAGTAATGCTTCTTTACATCTCTCTGGCAGAGTAACGGTGCCTCAAAGTAGGCATGAATTAATTTTTCATCTGTTTGACCTCCTTTCCTCAATGACAGAGTGGTAGAGAGGTACTGTGACATGAGGATGAAGCAAATTGATCAGTTCTGGTCAGCACAATGGTGGTTATGAGGCTGCAACAGTGTGCTGACAAAATGGTGCTGTATTAATTTTGTGTTGATTTATTCCAAGTGCTAGCACTGTTTCTTCCCATGGAAGGAAGGAAGAAGTGGAGAATTGTGCTTAATATTAATTTTCAGTGTTGCGGTTAATTGTAGAGTTCTCTGAGAAGTGAATATATACCCTTTCCTAGTGTTCCCCCCTCTGTTAAACTAAGCATAGGTGAAAGCATTGGCTTCCCAAGATAACTATATCAGCACAAGGTCATTTTTGTTTGGTCTCACTGTTCCGTGTGTATTAAAAGCGTATTAAAATCCAGCCTTACTTGTGTGCTTGAAAGATGAGGCTTAAAAGTAGTTCTCACTTCTTTCTTCAGAAAGAAGAGTCAGACCAACCCTTGATAGCCTTTGAAAACTGAAATGTTTGGGGTTTAATATGTGTAAAAAAGAAAAGGTTTTATGTAGATCTGCACAAGAAATGGAAAAACAACCATAGTTTTTAAAAAAACTGGGAGAGAAAATTGTTTTTCACAGAATTGAAAACATTTGATTTGATTAAAAAGGTCACTCTTTAAGGCAAAGTTCTGATTTTTTTTTTTTACTTGAATGGATTCTATATTATTGATAATTTGTGGTTTGAACAGCACATTATGCATTACACTTAACTGTAAGATGGTTATTGCAGCTTAGATCACTCAGAGCTCTGCTTATCTGTATGTAATATCTGTACCTCAGCCTGGTTCAGATTTGCAGTAGGCATTTATATTTATTTGATCGCTGAGATCAACTCTTTATTCTTTGTGATCTAATAAGAGATACAGAAGAGAAAGGATAGTGTGTAAAATAATAATATGCTCAGTACAGCTTTTATATAACAAAAATTGTACAAGGTACACAGTGATCCAGTTTACAGTGGAGCATGAAAACGGGCTATGCTGAAAGCTTTGGGAAAGGAAAAGTGTCTGTAGGAGAAAGCAAACGCTTAGCAGGATTGCATGAGAAAGTTACCAATTTCACTTCTGTAGCAGTGGAATGGCAATATAAACAGCCATTTCTTTTCTTTGAACAGTGTTGCTAGGTTTTAACAGATGAGCATGTTTTGTTTAGAAGGGTAGTCCCAGGTTTCAAATAATATCTCAGACATCTGTGATAAAATGAGGACCTCTGAGCTGCTTGTTTCCTGTCTTCGTTCAGAGTAAATACTGTGGCCCCATAAACGTGGGCAGGCTCAATCTTGTGCTCTGTAAGCGAGCAGTGCTGGGACTTAGTATCACTCACAAAAATGTATATAGTCCTCATATGGTTTGGTGGTGTTTGAATTTTGTTACTCGAAAGATGCACCGAGATGTAAAACCAGGAGGACTTTACCTCACATTTGTTTCCCAAGAAAGTGCCTCTCCGTGCTACAGGCTGCTATGTATTCAGTGGTGTTCACGTCTGAACCACACTAGTGAAACTCTTCCCCAGCGAGTGATCCAGCTGTGGCTGAGCCCCTCCTGTCTTTCCGCTTCTGTATGTACCAGCACCTGCTCTCCCTGTTATTTTCTCACTAGGGGCACCTGTAGATAAACTGTGGCTCTGTTTGAGCATTAGAGTCATGTTTGCAGGGTGTGGATTGGACAGGGAAACAGGGAAAAGCAAAGCACCTGAGCAATCCTGCACAGCGAGGCTTATAGGACTCTTATAAAAAGGGGGAAAACTTCTATCTTTTTGAGGTTGATCAGCCTCCACAACAGTAGACAGCAGAGACCCTCTGCTGACTCAGGAAGCTGTGTCATGCACTAAGGCCTTTATGGTGGCCATAAATGCGCAGCATTTAGCGATGCCACAGCGCAGAAGGCACTAACTGTACCTGCCAGCGAACCACACGGCTTGTCTCAGTGTGCCAGTGAGCGGGGACCACAGCTCTGAGCAGGAGGAGTCCGCTCTTCACGCTGCTTGGGAAGTTGCCAAGTACAGTTTATCCTCTCCGGATTTCATCAGGCACAGCAGGGACAGAATGAAGGGGAAGGGAAAGTTGGGGGTATGGTTCCAGAAGCATTGCAGCTCCTTCTTCACAGCACATCGTGAAGGTCTCACTTTTGGGGTGGCAACAGTTCCTGGTTCCCACTGAATTCCTGCAAGGTCAGGAGCTGCTGCCGCACCCAGGAAGAAGTGTTTCATTCTTTTTGCTTTGAGGAAGAAGCAAGAAAAGAGTGTGCTGGATTTTAAAACGAGGCAGTAGCCGTTGTCCATATCATACAGCAAATTGCAATGTAAGTCCCCCCCTACCTCCCAGGCTAGGGGGATTTATGAGCTCTACAAAATGCAGAAGCAGGCAGTGAACAAGGAGCAGCTGAAAATGGGCTCAGCTGCCATGGAGAAAGGAGCAGAAAGAGGATTAAAAAGATTTTTTGGCTAACAGGCCAGGTAAATCAAGCCCTTTGCCTCTGATCCTTGAAGGGACAGCAGAATAAACTTGGTAGAGTGAGAGAATACGAACATACAAACCTAAGAAATGCTGGATCCTCCAGCAGAGCCATCTGGGCACTGACAAATGAGTGTAAGTCAAATTCAGGTGGAATGTGTCTTTCTGTCACCATTAACTCTCAAAGAAGCTCCTGTTCTAAGAACTTCAGTTAGATGTCTGCATTTAGCTGGGTCAATATAGGCAGCAAGGGCCTCTACTAGTCTTGTGCTGAGTTAGTTTTTAAAAAAAAAAATAGAAGTCCAATGTGTTGTTTAGTGAATCATTTTTTCCTGGAAGAAGATATTCCCAAAGGGTGAGATTATCTATTTTTTGCTTTCTTTAAACCAGTTTCAATGGCGTGAATGAAGCCAAAGTGGTGCACAAGTCTGGGCAGAATCCTCTATCGGCTACGAATTTCACTCAAGGTAAGTCACTCCCCTGCTTTAAGATCATTATGCGATCAGTGTCGTGCTTTGTGCCCTGTGGTAACAGTGTAAAACCTGCAGTGCTGGGGAGAGAGAATGACACTCTTTTATGCCTTTTCTATTCTGATGGGCCCAGCAGGCCCAAGATACCTTGGGGTACTAACCAAATGAAACACAGCGCTTGGGGCGAGCTCTGGCACGTGGAAATTGCTGAAACTGTTTCTAATGTGATGTATGGTGGGTACACAGCTCCTGCCCTACACACTGCCCTCTGATTTGGGGCTTGCTGGAAGGAGACTCCTAGGAGTGCCTTAAAAATAAGGGAATGTCGTGCAAGGAAAGAGGGGAGGATGCCCAAGGCTCTCCCGCCCCTTATGCTGTATGCCAGAGTTGTCGTCTTTGGCTGTTGTCTCTTGCTTTGTTCTGTGTCTGTGTTTTTTATAATGGGTTTAGTGAACACGCTTCCCTTAGAGTTTTTTGCTGTCAATATGACAGTGAAATAAAGAGATGTGGATAAAACACAAGACGTTCCTTCCAAAGCACTATTTCTGTGCACAGGAGAATTCAAGGCACCAGCAAAGCATCACAAAACCCACAAGATACTATATATGGTGCTATATTATAATATCAGCTGAACAGCCGTCATTGGTTGTGTTCGGTTGGCTGAGGAGCCAGGAGGTAGCAATAAGTAGTAAAAGCCAATCCGACCGAAGGCTAATTGTTTAAAAAAAAAAAAAGATACAGAGCACTTATATGTGATTGGCTGGGATTTTTTGGCTGGGAAAAAAAAAATCAATTAACATTTAATAAATCTGTTTCCTCTCCTAGTTTCTCAAAAAGCTCTTAATTTTTAACAAATTCTGTGTGTACGTGTATAGGTAAAAATGAAAGTGTAATGTTCATTTGAGGATGGAGTTTATATATTTAAGCTGTAATACCCTTGGGTATCTGGTAAACGGTGATGTAAATATCTCATGAACAAAAGCTAATGAGAAGAACTTTTAGAAGTAGCTGCAGCTCTCAAGACTGCAGAGCTCCATGTGAACAGGATGGATCGATGTGTGACAAGCTGAAGAAATGGGCCTTTTGGCTTTAGCCTGACTTCTCAGGATTGGTTAGTGAATGCTGCTTAAAGAATCTTCCCTCTCTTGGAAGTCAGTTAGCATTTCAAGTTAAAACTTATTTCAGTTAACATTGAGTAATTTTAAGTTTAAAAAAGGACTGTAGCTGTGATTGCTGAAAGCTAAAACTACAGCTAGGGCAGAAGTGAATCGTCACATACCCTAAAGGCTACATGCTGCGGCTTGATAAGCTCCCACAAATCCCACCTTTTCTCATAAACGGCTTTTTCTTCCCTGACTTCTCCTTCCTGAAAGCTTGGGTGAGGAGACTATGCAGCACATCTTAAAGTTCATCAGACCCAGTTACTTAGAAGAGAACAAGACAGGCTCCAGAAGGAAGAACAAGAGCTCTTTGGTTTCCTCAAAGAAGTTTACCATTATGACAAGCGTTCTCACATCACCTCCTTCTCTGAGTTCCCTCTGCACAGAAGGGAACCTAACAAAGCGTTGAAACTAATTGCCTTTTTCCTGGATGAAGGCTCAGGGTGCTGGTCTAGAAAAACTTATCCACAAAGACTGCTTTTTACTCTGGGCAGCAGCACAGAATCCACTGATCGCTCTTAGTAGTGTTTCGTTCCTGGAGACCTCTGTGGTCTGTAACTAAGTCGTGGCAGGTGAGGGGAAAGGGAAGATGCCTTGTGATTTTGTGGTGAATCTGACCAGTGGTGAAAACAGCCCTTCATGTCTTATGGAGTGACGGCACTGCAGTAAGGATGTACCACAGGTAATGTGTCAGCCAGCTAAGTGGTGGTTGATTGCTAAACCCAGGCTATCATCGGAGTCTCAGAGATGAGGGGTGTTGGTTTTTTTAAGGCTTTGGGACAGACTTGTCTTGTCTCGGGTAAGAGAGGTTAAGTGAGACCCAAATGACATAAGCATTCCTCACGGCGGTTTTGCCGTGTAGGTGAATTTTTCCAATAGACAGGAACAGCCTTGAGTACTATTGGTTTTGTTCATATGTAGCTGGAAGAGCATATAGCTGTCTTCATAGACATTGGCATTGCCACAGTTACCCAGCTCAGTCCGCTGCAAAGCATTGAATATGGGACCATACGCTGAAATCACTCTGAAACTGAAGCCAGCACAGAATAAGAGCCGCTTGTTAAGCAGTGCGTCATGGAGAGAACATGTGGCAACAGTTTCTTAGAACTCATATTGGCTTAAGTGGTATCAAAGAGGAATTCAGCCTGTGGTTGTAACCTGTGCCAGGGTTTCCCAGATTTGTGTTCTTCCAGTGCACAGGCAGCAGCAATAGCGACCATAGGTATTAGCGACAGCCATCATTATCAGTACTGGAGTCAAGGGCAGATCATGAGACAGTGGCCGCTGGCAATGTGCTGTTTCATGCGCGTAGGAAGGCGCGCCTCTACTTTCCTGTTTGCACCCTCCCGTCATACACTTTTCTAATCCTTAAGCTATGATATTCCTTCCCAGAGGGACCCATCCTCCCTGTCCTGAGTCAAGACCCGCACTGCACCCTTTCATTTACCAAACCCCATCTCCATCAGCTCTAACTGTGCTCATGGAGATGTTTGCCCTGTGACCTGGGTAGTTCCTCCTTCAGTGATTCCGGTACCACAGCTTAGGAACCACTGGTGTATGTGTTCGTGAACATACTGAGATGATCTCTTTACCTCTTCACTTTGGGAGGGTACTTCTTTCCCTGCAACAGGTGAATGCAACTGAGAGATGTTTCTCTGTGGGTTTTACACAGAGCCCTTGAGATAAGATTAACTTAGGAGGCCAGTTCATTGCTGAGAGACACTAACCTCTGAGTGCCAGAAATGTATCCCTTGTAAGCTGCATTGTGTTAGTAATTAATTAAATGAATTGCTGAAGTATCAGAACAGTGTGGGTTTGGGTGAAATATAATTTGTAAGTGGAAAAGACAGTGATGAGTGAAAAAATCTTCAAAAGAAAACAAGCCACGTTGCCCTTTCCTGATTTTCTAGGGCTGTTTTGTTCTTAACAGCTTTATTAGGTCTATACAGGTAAGCTGACTCCAGCACAGAATTGAAAAAAAAACAGTGGATAGGCACTAATGCTCTAATGTAAAGGTCGTAACAGCTTGCTTGAGTTTGCCTGTGTTCAACCAATTTAAAGAAGATTGCAGTGAAGGCAACTTAAATAGGCAGGAAAGTCCGTCTCTCTTGTGCCAGGGCAAGACCAGAACTTTCCAGATAATCTCTATCAGATCTCTGACCTCTTAACAGCCTCTGCTGCATAGGTGAAAAGTCTGAAGGACAGGTTTGAGTTAAGAACTGTCTCCTCAAAAGAACATCTGCAGCTTCAAAATACCACAAGGTGAATGTCTCAGGTGTTTTGTGGTAAAGTAAACCTTATTTACTCTTCATAAAGCTACTCATGGGGTACTATGCTTGGTAGATCCTTGCTTCCAAAGGTAGAGTAGTGCAATATTCTTCCACATTTTCTTTTTTTGTCCTTTTAAGGTTACCTTTGATAATGTAGGCAACTAAGCCCGAGAAAAGTGATGTTCTAATAACTTCCCAAAAGAACTTGAAGATTTGAACTGAAGCATTGGTAGGAAGCTAACGGATAATGATTGCAGGGCATGCATACTGTAGGATGTACTTTGCATGTGAGTGAATGCGTACAGCATCCACAGAACATACCTGGGTGAACTATGTGTAGAGAGGACTGGATGCTTTATCTTCTGCTTGTGCTTAATACTATACTTAGTGCAGGGAATTAAAATCCCAAAGGGAAGTCTTGGCATCCATGGTTTTGGATAGTTTAGAGTCAGACTACAGTGTCACCAAACGTGGGTTTATCTCTCCACTTAGTTCTTTAGTGAAAACTATTGAAAACCAGACATAGCAGGATGGTAGCAGATTTACTCAGAGTTTAGAACAGTTCTCCATTTGTATAGTATAGGATGGAGCTGAAGAGATTTTAAAAGAAATGTGATTGTGTAGTGTGTTAACCTGAGGTAATTCTTTAGTGACTTTGTGCTGTTTCTGTAGCTCAAATGTATCTAGCATTGAAAAGATAAACTTTCAATTTTGTTTGATACTATAGTATTGCATGGATTGCCTGTGAGTGTAGTGTGCCATTTGGAAACCACTTAAGGAAGCTAAAAGGTCATCAGGGAGCCCATGTCTGTTCTCCCTGCTGGTAGGCCGCTCTCCGCATCCAACAGCAAACACTAGTTTGGCTTTCAAGAATTGGGGTTAAACAGTTGTCCTGGTTTGTAGCAATACTTTCACTTTACAAATGGGAAAAGCCCATTTGCAAATGCAGCAGTTTATTCCGGTATTTGGTCTATTCGTATATGTCTCCTCTTTTGCAGCCTGACTAATTGCAGACATAGCGTGTTGGAACTCATATGGACAAAGACCTGAGCAACCTGGTTTAACTTGGAGGTTATCCCTGCTTTGAGCTAACTTGATGGACTAAACGAAACCCAGAGATCCCTTCCAGCCTCAATTATATTATGACAGACATACTGGATTGCTCTGGTGCTGGTTGTAGCAGTCGCTTCTTAGTGCCTGGTCGTGTAGTGAGAAGGCTAAGAGCCTTTGTTTAGCCGCTGACAACTGTCTTTACCTTTAAGTCTGAATCGTCTCCATGGTAGTTTTCAGCAAATGGGTGTATTCTGTGATCTTTGCTGTATTCGTCAGGATCTGTCTTTGGGAATTCTTGTGCAAAAAATGACAAGATAGGAGAGAGAGGGCTGGGGCAAGCAGAAGAGTCAAAGTCCCAGCACAAGAGGAGCCTTCAAAAGAACCTCTTGCTTAATTCCACATAATGGATTTTTGTTTGTTTATTTGTTTTTTACTTCCCTTTGAATTCTTGGGCACTGTCAGATGTGGGTAGGGATTTGGGTGGATCATAGCATTGATCCTGTTTGGCAATTTTGGGGGGCAATTTTTAAGCTACCCTGATTTTTGTGGTTAGTTCTGAATGCACCAAGTACCTGGACTTCTTTAAGATCAAACCACTAATTTGTCCAGTGAGATTCCAAACCTGTTTTTTTCTTCTACCTCTTTCTACCCTTTTCCAAGACCAGAAAATGCAGTTCTTCAAAGAAGAACTTTGAAGAATCATTTCATGCTCTGACCTAGGAATATTAGCAAGAGGTGTAGGCAAGTATCTGTTTGGATTGGGGCCAGAAGTGTTCCCACAGTGAGATTTAGTGAAGACCCCACTTTCCTGGGCAGAAGAGTTGATGGGCCTGACTTCAGCCTGCTGGAGGTATCTTACGCAGTTGGAGCTGGCCACTCAGAGGGTGGTTGGTTTTGGATTTGCACAGGATGGTTCAGTGAAGGTGCCAGGAGGGAGCAGTTTGACCAAACACTTAATCGAATGCTGAAAGCAACAATTTCTTGTTGGGTGGCATGAGATATCTGTAGTCCTACAAGTTAAAAGCTTTTCAGTAAATGCAGTTCATCTGACTCCTTTCCATTCTTATTTTTCTTCTCTCACCAGAGGAGAAAGAGATTCAATAAGATATTTCTACTCCTTTCACTGATGATCTCTTCCCTTGCCTTTCCTTTTGTCCTCACTGGAGTCCCCCAGGGGCAGTGGGATCTCAATCCCCAGCTGCCAGCTTGCATCATGATCAGCACTGTGCAGAATTCAGGCTCTTACTTTGTCCCTCTCTTGCTATTTTCCAGCCATGACATTTTTCATCCCTTTCTTTCACACCCATTTTGGGAGTACTTTTTTAAGGTCTAATTCTAAGCCCAGCACCCAGTCAGAACAGCGGGAGGATGCTCTGCCTGTCAAGGAGAGCAGAAATGTTCTCACTTGGTGGTGGGGGTGGAGGTGCATGTTAGTCCCTGCTGCCACATTGACTCAGTGGCTGTTGTGCAACTGGAGCCCAGGAATCTGCATCCAGAGAAGATAAGTGCATGACAGTTACGCAAATCAGCAGGCGCAGCCTCTCAGAGTGGAAGGATTTATGTGCTGCATGGCCTTCAAGAAATCATTGAAGCACATCTGGGAGCGAAGGATTTCAGAGCTGGATTGGAAGTTGGTTGTATCGCATGACTGTGACTTGGTTCAAGATAAATCTAAATAAAAAGAAGACTTTCCCAGCTAATAATGTAACATATACTTTACCCAAAGTTGAAAGACTTTTTGAGTTAAACTTGGGGAGTGTTTTATAGGAAAAAATATTAGAATTAGGTATTCTTTAAGAACAGTGCATCATATGGCAAAGAACTGTGATTCTGCCCTCAGGAAAGAGGCATCTTCGTAAAAGCTGATCATTGTTCAGTGGTGAAGACAGCATTAGGAACAAAAAAGTAAAAGCAATGTGGAAGGGGAGGGAGAGTGGGGCACAGTTAATATAAATTAGAAAGGAAGTGCAGAAAACTGGAAATGAAAAGGAAAATGTAAAATTATCCTTGGCTGCTATCTTCAAGGACAATAAAGGATTTAAACGTTCTGCTTGAAACAGAAGAAGAATTGTGTAAGGCCTCTTTGAAATGGAAATGGTGCAATTGTTAATGATGATGAAAATAAGTAGAAGCATTTAGTAAGTATTTCTGATCTGTGTTTGGATGACAGCAGAATAATATGCTACAATCACAGGAGGATAATGAATTAATTTCTAAATTATTAGGCCTCAGGAAAAAAGTATTATAAAACACTGACTAGTAATAAGCATTTTAGAAAGTACATGTTCAGATAACTTGCAGGCAAGAGCCCCAGTGGAGGTGCTAAGAAGATGGGTGGTTTGCAGATGGCAATTTTTAATGCTGGGGGAATCCAGGACACTGGATTTTTGGCTGGGGTTTCAGTATGCCAAAAGGGAAACTGGATTAGTCAAGCAAAACAAACATGTGGGGAGTTTAGAGTGAAGGACTTCTTCCCCGGCTCCTTCTTTCTCTGTGGGCTTAGGTCCCCAAGGGGAAGATAATCCCTTTGTGTACCTGCTGGATTTAAGGCTTCTCGTGGCTCTTGCAGGACAGAGTGACACTTCAGCTTCTTTAGGAATAGGTTGTTCAGAGCAATTGAATCAAAAAAAAAGGCTCTGGGTCAAAAGAGACCACAAAGTGCTGCTGGTTTGAGAGGGAAATGAGCTGGCTGAGATTCAAAGCCATCATCCCCCGAAGTAATATCAATTTTGGATTAACTGTCAGTGGGAGGTGGTAGCGTGCTGGTTATTCTTGGATATTCTGTCCACTGGTGAGTTAAGCTCCTGCTTACTTACGAATTAATTTCCTTTGGAAATGTTCTGAATGATGATGCAGATGCTGAAAAGGTAATTCCTCTTTTGATGGGCTAGGAAGGGAGCGTGGAGTCTGTACTGCTTCAAGCCTCCCTGCTAAAGAAAAGGTATGCTCGTTGTTGTTGAGCTATTGTGCTTGCCATGACACTGTCCAGCTGTGAACTGAGGGAATTTTCCCACCTTTGCACCCGCTCCAAAAAAGGATTTATAAGATTAACTATAGGAGGGTCTTTCTACGTGCTGGGGCGCTAACAGGGGCTTGCCTGCTATGCGCTCAAGGCCTGGATGAGATGTGAAAGCCCCGACTTCTCCTACATAACAAATGGGAGCGTAAGTGTGAGATGTTGCCCAAGGAAGCTCTTCAAAGGTACAGGAAAGACATGCCTGAGTGCCACTTACCAGCCAGTGCCTTGAGCAAAAGCATGCAGCAGTAAGGAGAAGCCTGTTCAAAGGAACAGCATGCCTTTGGGGAGAAAAAGAAGGCAAAGCTAAGGGTGAAGCATTAAACTAGTTCATATGCTGATTCTGCTTTGAATTGTATGATAAAAGATATTTATTGTCTATATGTTTGCACAGTCCCCCACCTCCCCATCAGCTTTGCCTCACAGCTTCTCATTTACCCTCCATTACAGCTAGCTGTCCTCAGCTTGAATGGGTTCACCACAATGGCAGAGGTGGTAATTCCACTTCTATTTCCTTAATGTTGCCTTGATAGGAAGGTAACTTCGCTTTTCTTAAAACGTGGGAGTGTGTTTCCCTGAATTGCATCTGACATTTATTTTTCGAATGTACTTATGTCTCCAGTGAGTGTTTCGTAAATGATTTCTTTTTGGTTTTCTTCTAGGAAATGCTAGTATCTGTGAATATCAGAGAGGCTTTTGTGTTCTTAGGTTAACTCGGAGGTTAGGGCAGTCGGTTTCTGCACTCTCACACTTTGTAATTTGCACATGATATTATTCATCACCATTCATTACGAATAAGATTCTCGGCCTAATCTTTTGTTCCTACTATCAAGCTGGTATCTTTCATGATGATGTGAAAGCAATATTAATTATTAGATGAATGGAAGGAACGGAACTAGAAATGGAATTACAAATGGAATTATTAAAATTTATGGAACCTTAATTATGCTATAATGTTTTGTAGACCTGCATTGAAAAAGATCTGCACCATACATGAAACGCTTTCCCTGATGTGGCTTTACATAACCAATTCTTAGTATCCTGAGCTTCGAGTGAGTGATTTTTAGATTCAGCTTTAGAGCCCAGCGCTGCTGTTCCACTGCAGGGTGACGGCAGGGAGGGGAGCTAGCTGAGCCCTTCCTTCTCAGCTGTCTTGCCTCAGGGTGAATCAGAGGCACAATGGCTGATATAAATTTGTGCTACTGTTGTCTGGTTCCCATATCCCATTTCTCTTCTTACTTTCTCACTTTTCCTGCTCTGTCCTCACCTTCTGCCTCCCACAATAGCAGGGAGTGGGAATGCAGTATATGACACCAGTGCAGGGGAACTCTTAATCTTTCTACCTCATCTGTCTTGATCCAGTAGAGATCCCACGTTACGCAAGAAAAATTTACCAAGAGAAGTCAGTAGCTTCTACATGTGTGAAGTAAATTAAATCCTAAAACTTTTTTGGCAAAAGCTATTTGGAAGACGTTTCTAGGGGCATACTCTGTGCATGACAGGCTGTTCCATCTGTTTGCAGAACAGTTGCAGACAGCGAGAGCTGAAGAGATGGGGAGGTACAACTGACCTCTTCAAGGGTATTGCCAAAGCTAGAAAATACAGCTCTGAAATATATTTTAAAAGACCTTCCTCTGACTTAGCTCTGCATCCATGTCTTTGCATGTCCTAACTGGCACTGTGAGGCTTGTGATGCTGATATTGTAGAAGTAATAAGTGAAGCTCCCTTTCATTCACTGTAAGCTGCAAGCTTTGACAGTTTCTGAAGCATTTCAACACTTCTTAAATGTCTGACTGTATTTCTGCTTGCAGAATATTTTCTTTGTCTTATTCTTCTGGCAGTTGTTAGGTTAGAATGTGAAGAGGAGATTTTCTTACTAGTAATATGAAAACTGGTGACAGAAAAAAAGATTTTTTTAAATTTAATTCTCCTGTTCAGCCCCCCAATAAAAAGTAGAAGATTAAGAAGAAAAGGACAGAAAATGGAGTCTTCTAGTTTATCTTGTAAGACCTATTAATAGTGAATATGAATGAGCACAATGCCGCAGACTCCTGCCTTTCCTTGCTTTGTTGTTAAGTGCTGCTGCAGTATGATTGATGCCTGTTTTATGCATTTTGCAGTTTGTACACTGGATTTGTCTTTCGGTCACTCCTTTCTATGCCTGTTGCTGTTCACAAAAGTCACTGACAGAAACACGTTAGTGTTATTGCAAAGGTACCTCAGACCTGTCGTTTCCTTCATCCATTAAGGATAGGGGTCCGAGGACATTCTTATTATACAGTGAATTGCAGACCATAAGAGTTGTATCTGCTCAGTAATTCCTTGTACATGGGCTGCGCACTCTGAAGTCTTTCATGCAATCCCTGTCCTGGGTCACTGTAAAGCCACATTTAATTTAAACAAGGATACATTCAGCTGGCCAGAATGTGTGTTTGGAGTTTAAACTCATGGTGGTTTCCTCCTGCCTCCATGGGGCTGATTACCACACATTCCTTTCTTTTAATTTCAGCCCTCTGCAGTTCTAGGAAAAGGTCCTTGATTAAGTACTGAGAAACCAGTCTATTTGCGGGTCTAATTTTGTTGCTTCAGTTACATTACTGTATGCTAAATATAGGAAGGCACCAAGCAAATCCCAGTTCCTGGACTGAACACGGTGTTCAAGAGCACTGTTCAAATTTAAATGGTGTGGCTTGGGCCTCTATTTAATTCCACCTAATGAACCAATATCTCACAGAGTGTAAATCAGCACATCTACATTGATTTATAGGCGAGTAGCTGGTTCATCACAGTTTTGCACAGCTAAAAATGAGCCTAGTGCCCAACTCTTCGCTTCCTGTTTCTAATTGAAGGTAGCAGAGATAAATGGTGCGTCATGCGGGTGGAGTTCAGAAGTCCCGGAGGGACAGCAGAGTGCTTCAATCTCTTAGCCGATGTCTGAGAACCTAGAAATCGGCAAGTGGGAAATGTTCAACAACCTGTAAACTGGTCTTGTAGTTGGCTGCTGACTCTACATTGCTTTCTGTGCTATTCCCTGGGTGATTTTTTTTTATAGCCCTGAAATCTGTGAAAGATAACGATGAAGTCTGCCTGTGTTCTAAACATGTGCGTATGGCCTTTAGAGTCCGGAGTGACCATGCAGATTTGCATTTTCCTTCTGTCCAGCAGGTGAAAAAAACACCCAACAAACAGAAAACCACAGCATTTTAAGTGCGTACAAGTGAACACTTGTAATAGGTGAGAGACTGATTGTGCTGGAGACAGATGTCTTATCTGCTGAACAGCTACTGTATATCTCAGGGAACAGCTTCTCCTGCAACGCCTCTGTGGCAGCATGCCATGGCCCTGTCCTGGGGTGACCAGTTGTTAGTCTGAGCTGCTTTGTGGCCCATTCATTCCCGGGCCTGTTGGCCAAGACGCCTGACAAGGGAGCCAGTTTGCTGGGTGCTCAGCTGAGGCCTCCCAACACAGATGTCACAGGCTTGCTTTTCTTTTTCTGCAGGGCCAGACCTGAGTCTGTATAAAAGATGGTCCAAATTCTCATCCAGCTGCGCTGCAAACTTTGCAGCAGGATTTCTCCCTCTATTCACAGCTCAGTGCTGCTACCTTGTATTTCAAGGGGAACTGGGGAACAAACTCAGCCTGATTCCTGTTTTCCTTTTTTGTGTGCCTGAAGGCTATCCTCACATTCCTCGCAGCTGGTGACTGCTCTATTTCCCTGAATCTCATTCAGAGTACTGTACCTACAAGCCAGATACTTGTCATCTCTAAAAGATGTTTGTTTCCACAGAAGAATAGCAATGAGGTTACTGTCTGCTCCCTTTACAGCCAGCCAGGCTGGGAGAAGTCTAAATGTCCAATCATCCCGTGGAATTCGTATTACATGAAGATAAAGCAGCCAAAAATAGTTTCCATGAACTGGATGGTTCTATAGCTTTCTGTGTTTATCTAACAGGAAAACGTTAAACAGTAGGTCATGCACTAAACTGAGCAAAATCATGGGGCATGTGGGAGCTCACCGAGATGAGCTTATCATTTATTTATTTGATTAACTTAACCTCTCTCTGCTTGAGAATTGCCTGCAGTTTTCTTGCATTGCTCTTAGGTTTATTTGATAAAAGGAAAAACCAACCCAGCTGTACTGTGAGGAATTAGAGATGCTGAAAGAGGCTTTTGGGGAGGGGAGGAGTGAGAGAGGAGAGTTTGCACAGCTCTGCCAGAGCCTTATTTTTTCCTGCCTTCCAAGAACAGGGCTGTGTTCCATCCCCTACCGCCCCCTCAGCTGGTGCTGGGAAGAGCAGCTGAGTTTAGCTCACTGTTCCTGGAAGTCACTGAGACACCGAGCGTCGAGAAACCAGCATTTTCTGCAGCAGGCTCTGCTTGAATGGAAAAGATGAGCTGATCTTCATCGCTCTTGTTCACTAGCCTGCATTAACCCTCACTGCACCAAGAGAGGCTACAGAGGCTACAAAATGTTCTCTTTTAGAAAGGGACAAAGGTTTTCTTTGGTCGTTGGGGCCATGTGTCTGGAAGCCACTCTGAAATACAATATCACATCATCGGCCAAAGGTATCCCCGATGTAACTCAGGTTCACTAGATTTATGCTAGGACCACCTTTTATTTTTTTATCTTGCCTATCAGAATTGAAGCCCGAGCAGCTGTTCAGCCAAGACTGCTCCAGCGGCCATGTCCTCCCTGGGCTCTGCGCTTCAGTAAGGAAAGTGCCTTTTGGAGTGCAAAGAACTTCTCAGCCACAGACTCCCCCAAAATTGTCCTGGTTCAGGTATACCTTGAGAGGGTAATTACAGCATGATGCTGCATACTGATGCACAAAATGGTTGATAGTGTGCTTTAAGAGGCATATAAAGACTGTGTGTGCCGTAGGGTAAATTCCAGTCAGTTAAATGGAATTACTTATGTTGGGCTCTGCATTTGTGTTACAGATGAGGAGGAGGAGTTTGTAGTTTATAATCTTGTAATTTGGATTCTGTTTCTTGCTGCATGATTGGGGCCAAGCACTGTTCTCTGATGCCTCAGTTTCCCCTATGTGTAGTATAGGATGTACTGATACTGTGGTTCAGTTGGGGATCGTGAGGGTTTATTAATGCCTGTGGGGTCCCCAGGCAGAGAACTGTCTGGAAACACAAGCTATTACTGGGTCACTGGAAATGCACTGGCTCATTTGCTTCTTTCTTCAGGCTGACTCAAAGCTTGTTATTCCACAGCTGTGACTGTGACAGCCATAGCCCCAGTGCCAAATGTATCTGAGTGATGGCTGTGATGAATCTGATGAGATCCAGAAAACAGCTGAAGGTGACCAGAACGTAGCACATGTAGGCATTTCTATTGCTATTTCCATGGTTGCAATTAGCCGAAGACGAGTAGTCCAAAGGTTTTTTTCTTTCAATGTTTTTGGTTTTCTTTATTCAGGGGAGAAAGAAAATCCCTTCCTTTCCCTCTGTGCCTAAAATTGGCTTAGGCTTCTCACTTGACACAGGTCGTCAGGTCGATTTTGGTCAGCCTGGGGGCTTTACTTTCTCAGCCAAACTCTGAGGTCTGGCCCCTGATTTCAGCTCCTCAGTGCATTAATCCGGGAAAGAAAACAAACCCACCCGGAACGCCAGCATAGGCATCTGTCAAAGTACACACAAAGAAGGAGAGAATGAGAAGCGGTTGGGGTAATCTGGGATGTCAAATTCACTGTTTCTAAGCTGACACTGTTGCACGTAATGAGGTGACTTTTTGAGATTATTTTTGTGCCTGTGCGGAGTTCATGGAAGTGACTGATTTTTCTCCTGGCATGGGGGGTGAAGGAAGAAGGGCTGAAGCACTTACGAGTCTCTGCTCTGCCCCATCCTGTCTCCTAAAGGAATTTACTGCTGTCCAAGTTTCAGGCTTCATAGTCAGCAACCTGTAGTATTGCAAGGCAGAGAAGAGGCTGTGGTATGTGAATCCCGTCTGAGAATATGGCCTCTTGGGAAGGAACCGAGTGAACAACCCTATCTCCTGCCTTCCCCCTGCCACCGCTGTGGAAGCACTGCGGTTTGGTTAGTTGCCTGGATAAACAGCGGTGGGGAGGTTTTTCTAGTCGAGCACGTATTCTGGGGAAGTGTAACGGCACGGTGCTGGAGGCTGCCCGCTGCGTCTGGTGTCTGCAGAGGTGCTGAAGGTGCTGTCGCTGGCGGTTCCCTGCATGCGCTGCTCAGCCCTTCTGTTGCGTGTGGTCTCGTTTTGGTTTGTGCAAATTCTTGCTACAGCGTGGGAAGTTGCCAGAGCAGTGATGTTGATGCTGCTGATGAGCTTGTAAAAGTTTCTTTGTTCAACTGCCTCAGTTCTTGGAATTGATCTAGGCCAGGCAGCATCTTGAAAACAGTAACTAGAAAAATAAACTCTTCCACCTGATGCTTTCCTATTAGCACAGATTCAAAGGGAAAAACAGAGCCGCTGCAAAAGAGTGCAGGCATCCTGTGTGGTGAGGAGGTGTCAGCAGCTGAGTCAGGCTCACAAAACATTATTTAAATAAAAATTCGTGAGTACCTGCTCGGCTGGACACAGCTTCATCCCTGTACTGTGCCCACAAGGTGGGTGAGTGTTTGCAGGGGGCAGAATATCTAACACACACTTATAAAACATGATACCAATAGTTTCAGTCCTTGCACTGCAGCCTACAGGAACAAAATATAGTTGTCCTATTTCTGAGTAACAGACTGATCACAGTGAAATAAGGGATTACAGTATAGGGTCTCACTGAACCCGTGATAACAATCACAGATTTCCAGCAAATTGGTTTTCCAGCAGCCTTGAATTTTCATGGGTGAGGAATAAGAATTTCCTTTGATTTGGGTTTTATGATAAAAATGTTACTTTTTTTGTTACCAGAAGTTGTAGGGTCAGTTGCCTGCTCCCCTGTGTGCAGTTCTGATACACAGCTCCCCTTCCCAGGCTCGATAGCCCTGGAACGTTAGGTCATATGAGTTGTGACATTTGTCCTAGAAATACCAGGCTTGAAACTTGAAGTATTCATTATTATTTCCATTACAGAACCATTTAGCATTTTGCAGTCTGGGATGCATTTAATGTTACAGGCATATACTGTCCAGCAGCCAACGCCCGGGAAGCTTGCATTTGATGCGAGGCAAACAAAGGGAGAAAAGGGACCTGGAGCCCAAGGACGCACAGTAGTTTGTCCCAGGATAGCTGACACGTCGGGGCAGAAGTGGAAATAGGCTTTAGGTCTTCTGAGTCTCAGCCAGCATCTTCGCTGCCCCTCAGCTGGGGGTAAGAGTCTCTGAAACTGATGGTTTGATCACTTCTGGCTCCTGACTCAAACATAAATAGCAGAACAAATTTGCAGTTGAAAGACTGTATGGTATTTTTTAGTGCCATGTTGTGCACGGTTAGGACTCTGAAACAGTGCTTGAAATACGTTTTAGATCTACTTCAGATGGACAGAGCCTCTGTGCAGCTGCAGCCGAGTGTGGTGTTGGAGCGTGAAGCTCTCCTGGGAAGCACAGAACAGTCCCTTCTGAAAATGGTGCTTCTTGAGAGTGAATTTTCTGTGTAACCAGGATGGATTTCCCCAACTCATGCTGTGTTTGTGATTGTTTAGTGGATTTTGACACAGGACGGGGCCTTTCCTGACTCTGTGACAAGTTTTTGTGAAAGCCCACGCGTAGCAGCGGTGTGTGCTCCGGTGTGCGTGCGTGCCAGCCGTGCCTGTGCTGGGACCGTGAGCGCCTCCTTCTCTCTTTGTTCATATTCAGTAGTTTGTTTGCAAAAGCAATTTTGTAGGCACGGTTTTGTCTCCAGGGAGCAGAGGGTGGGAGTTTGGAAGTCCAGCTGGCATCAAGCTTCCCGAGGTGCCTGGGAGCTTTACTTGTACAGCAGAAGTTTCCAGAAGCCTACTCGTGTCCCGAGACCCTTTTGTACCAGGTGCTGTACTGACACAGGCAAAGCGCTGAGCTTGTGAGTGCTAATGTTGCTCATGCCTGTATTCATGGTGAGGAAATAAGAACAATCCTGTATGGCTGAAAAAGAGTGATTTTTTGTATCTTGTTCCACCCTCCTGCTTTAGGGCTCTGACTTTTTCAGGAATGGCCCTTACACAGATGAATAGAGACTCGGAAATGCGAACTCTGGCTCTGGTGTGTACTGAGAACTCAAAATGCATGGCGGCCTCTTTCCTTCAGTGTAATGTTTCTTTGCTCTCTCAATCCCAGGGGCATTTTGTTTTCGCTGTACCTTCCTCATCACTCCTAAGCGACTCTCCCTTTTCTCCATCCTCTCTCTGCCCTCCTTGCTTCCCTTGCTTGGCCTACACTCTTGGCTTCTTTCCTCCTGGTACCTCATGTACCTCTCTCCCTGACTGTCCCCTTACCAGTCCTGACCACACAGACTGTCTCTTCCCCTCCTATTGCCACCACATTTGTCCTCTTCTTTCTTAAATTCTCTCTTTCTTAAATCCTCCCCTCTGCTTTACAGCTGGTTCCTCTGTTGCTTTCAAGTACTTGTGTTTCTACACTCTCTGTCTGTGAAAGAAGAACAAATAGACTAAACAAGAGGTTTGCCAGGTCTTTGCTATGCTCTTGATAAATTCAGTGCTTCTGTAGCTCCTCATTCTTCTGACAGCGCAGGCAGGGAGCCCAGCATCCCCCCTCCCACGCGATGAGCTCACAGGGAGCTGTCAGTTTATTCTAAGAAATCAGCTAATGTACAGTACTCAGCAGAGGCACCCCTCCCCTGGGAGGATCAGCAGAATTAGGATGTGCAGCAAGTTATCTTGGGGATTACACAATCTTATCACCTCCTCCAGGGTGCCGGGGAGTGGAGAGCACCGTGCGCTCTGAGTCACACTTCCCCCTGCCACGAGGTACAGGTTTCCTGACTCACTTCCTCCCAGGACTTCTGTTTCCTTAGGTCTCTGCACCAACATCACAAGCAAAAAAAAAATGTGACAGAGACAGGGAAGTCAAGGCAGCCGTGGCCTCCAAGCCATGGTAGCGCCTGCCCCGTGCTCCTTGTCTGTTCTGACTTTGGGTGGGAAGCTGGTGCTGCTCAGCAGGCAGTGCACAACGAGCTGCTCACTGCTCAGTGCTGGGGAGGCAGTAGGAGTTTTATTTGGCTTGCTGAGACAGCTAGGACCTAGCTGAACATTTTCAACTATGTGGCTCTTTTGTATTTTTTAGCTCTGAAACGCCCCATCATACATTTACGAATGAAACACATACAAGCGATCACCCTCCTGTGGTAGATAGCTTGTTCTTGTATTATCTGAGTCTGGAAGGGAGAGAATGGGTGGGAGTTCGGAGTGGGCAGAGCTGCTGTGGCACAAATCCTGCCCTGGGAGCCAGCTGGTTGCTAAAAGTAGATCTTCTGGGCAATTATGGTGGGCTTGCTGCTGGCTCTTTGAGAGCTGGCACCAGCCTAAACTATCTCCAGTAGTTGTTAGCTCTCTGCATATTTACTGTTTTTCTTCAAACCTCTGGCTCTGGAATCATAATTCTCTCTCGTGATGAGATAGTCTATGATTTTCTGTTTTTTTTTTTAAAGAAAAGAAGATTCTCAGCCCTTATAGTGACAGGGAGAGCTTGGAAAATATGAGTCGCTAAAGGGTCAGTAGTCTAAAGGCCAATAACCAACCACATGCAACCGTTCCACCCTGACACCCCTACTACTAGCATTTCAGTCTATTGATTTCTTGAGACCTAACTCCCGGGTTCAGAGCTCTTGGAATAAGCCTCGTGTCGCTCGCTCACCTACTTCGGTGGAGTGGGAGGGGAGTGCTGAGTTACTGGAATAGCTGTCTCTTCAATACTTGGAAATATTCTTTCTCTCTGCATCACAGCCTAGTTCTAGAGCGCACCGTGTGACATAAATTAAGTTCAAGTTGCCAGTCATCCCCAGGGCTCAATTTTGTCAAGCCTTTATATTAGAGAAAGGATCTGTATGAGGCCTAAAAGGTCCTGCTTATCTCCACAGTGACCTGACTGGCAGTGTGCATTTCCAGGCACGTTGATAGAAAGTCAGAGCCCGGTTTGGTGTAGCACCCCCATGCAGAGCTCTAGATCAGACTGCAGCAGCTGGCGGACTTCCTGACATCTGCCCCCGATACCACCTATGTGCGCTTTTAAGTCAGTAATATAAAGTCATCCTACTGACCCGCTAGCTTGTATCTCCCTGCTGTTAGAGAACAAGCGAAAATGAACATACCTTTCCATTTTGCTTAATAAGACTTCCCTGAAAACACTAGAAGGAGCTTAAAAGAGAGTAAATGTGACACCCGGTTCCCCTGTTTATTTGTGTGCTTGTAGTTTGGCTGAAAGACAGGAGAGGGAAGTGTGACTGTATGAGACTCCACTTGGACTCCTTCCTCCTACGCAGGATGTGTGTTATTGAATGAAGATTTACTCACACTAGTTAGGGAATAAGTTGTCCCAGGGAAGTGGATGTGGGTTACTTCTTTGGGAAGTTTGGCTTTCTGTACAGGTCAGTAGGACGGCATGGGACGGTCAAGCTCCATTGAGATGCAGGCAACTTGCCTCGCAAATTAACTTTTTACAAGGGATGAAACACTTTGGCCTGGGTTGAGCGTACAGTTTTCTGTTACTCTGACAGCAGAAATGATAGAAAGGTCTTTTTTTCTTCTTTCTTTTTTCTCTTTCTTTTTCTTCTTCTTCTTTTTCTTTTCACTAGGAGGAGCATACGCTGCTCGTCTTGTTATCTATGAATAGCCTAGGAATGCTGCATCCCAGCAATGATGGCCCTGTGCCTTAGCCAGGAGATAATAGTCATGTTTTTCTACTCAGTTACAGTTACACAAAGCCAAGAACAGTACTCATACAAGAATCATAAAGTCAAGTACTAGTTTGAGAGTCTTACAAGAAGGAAAGGTTCCCCAGCTTTAAGCTTTCAGAAGGGGAAAAAAGGAGAGCCTGCAGCACACCTATGTTTGGAGAACAGGAGTAAGAGCATTGGCCTCTGCTTTGGGCGGAGGGAGATGGGTTTAGGAGTCTCAGTGGCAGGGAAATAGGAGGGCCCTGTTGTGGAATATCCCAGCGAGTGTCAGGTTTATTGCTGTCAAAAGGAGGGATTACAAATGTGGTCAGATCTTAACTCTGAGCATGTGAGAAGACTGGCGTCTTCTCTTGGAAATACGTAGCAGCTGATTACCATGCCCATTTTTGTGTGTATTATGTGACTGCATTTTTTCCATTCCTTTTTGCTCCCTGTTTAGTGACCTACAATCTTTGGCCTTTAAACAAAAGAGCTATAGGATATAATAGAGTGTTGAATTTATATTAGGAGTGTCATAATCTTACTGTGACTGCTATAACTGTATCTGAAAGGGCCTCTTTAGGAGGAGGAGAAGGAGAAGCCTGACCTAACACAGCTAGTTCTACTGCAGGCCCCTCTTCCCCTATTATCCCACAGGGTAGCTTGTGTTTTTTGGGACAGGCAGTGTGGTGGTTTAACAGGAAAACCAGGACAGGCAGTCAGGTGGATATGAAGGGCAAGGAATGGCTTGTATGTGCCCAAGTCATCATGTCTAGCGGAGGAGAGGCTCCTCTGCTAACTTTGGAAAACAACCAGTTTGGCTCTAGCTGTCCCAAGTTCAGAGAGGTGGAAGGATTTCATAATAGCCTCTGATCTCATTCTTCCTTTCACGTCTGATACCCCCGAGTACTCCCCTGGAACACTGGGAGTTTATCCCCCTGTGTCTGCGAGGATTTTCTCCGAATATATCTGATAGTTAAAGAAGTAGTTTTATAGTCTTGACTTATGCTTACGGACAGAGTCCTTGCTTGGCAGCTCTTGCAATCTAAATAATGCAAGATAAAACCGCAACAGATAAAACACAGGGCATGAATCGAAGGAAAGGTTAGCAAGAGGACAATTTAGACATAAACCAATTTAGACATACTGAACTAATTTTTTTTTTTCATTGGAAAGGTTGAAAATAGTAACGTGGGGAGAGGACTTTCCTTGGAGGCTTGCGTTGAGTTTGCAGATCTGGCCGGAATAGAGCCTTTTGCCTAGCTGCTTCCATGCCTCAGTCTGCTAAACCTGCAGAAGGGGAAAGTCTGCACAGCAAACAAAAGGCAGCTTTGACGTCAAGACCTGGGACTGTTGCCCTGACACTGGGAGGTGGAGCGCAGAAAGGAATCCGCAGCTAATAGGCTCTGGACTGGAGTGCACTTTGGCAGAGGGACAGCTACTACCCCTTCTTTCCAGGAATAATATTGTTTATTTCTATCTCACTCTCTCTGGCTAAAGTTACCCTGGTCAGGTTTCACTTCACCTGTCTCTACCATAAAGTCATCAGAGCCCAGGAAAAATCTAACCTGCAGACTCCCCATTCTCCATACCCTCTTCCCTGAAGAGCTACACTGCATATTTGTTTTGTTTCTTTGCTTTGATGGGTTCGTGAGGCAAGTTTCTCTCAGGGAAGCTTTTGCTGGTACAATTTAATAAACGTACACATGCAGTTTGCTGTGTTTGTGTGTGGCTGCACACATATATGTAGATATTCAAGTATCATTCCTGCCTGCTAAGGAGGAATGGTCCCTGCGGCTATATGTACATAGAATTCACTGTGTTAACAGCAGCGGATATTTCTGGTTTGCGCAAATGGCTCTGTCCTGTGGACGAAAGCTTTGTTCTCGGAAGTTTCAAAATGTTACAACGCAATGCGGTAACAACCTGAAGTTCAGTGGATTTGTTACGTGGTTTTGATTGGCTCTGGATTTGTTAAAAAAAGGCACTATTTTTACATCAGTTTCAGGTTGCCAGCCTTTCCTGGGCAGACTTTACAAACTGTTGAGTCATGGACCAAACCTTTAGTAAACTGTCCCGTATTTTCTGTTTTATTCATCTTTCCTAGCTCTGCAGTTCAGGTCAGTGAGTATTTGCCCCCATGTGCACTTATGAACACTGTGCAGCCTTTGAAAGTTTAGGAGCTGAATCCCAGCCACTGGACAGGATGGCAAAGGCGCTCTCAGGTGTAGCTGTATTTGGCTGTGTATGAGCCAGGAGGAGATGAAGGGGAACTTTATGACCAGCTTTGGAAAGCTTCACTCAAGTTTGTATCAGAGTCCTATGACTTGTAATCCCTAATCACTTGTTCTTTAGGTTGGCTGCAGGCAGCAACCTGTAAATAAGCATTCCCAACACTGCACAAGGCAGTACTGCTACTCAGACTGTTGAAGTTACGGACTTTTTCACCAGCTCTTGTTTAACCTTTCTGAGATTTGAGATCATAAAAGTGTGTCACCGCTCTTTTTATGTATGCATGCGATAGGAATGAGAAGTATTGAAAATAGGTCTACGAGATATTAATGGCGTGAGAGTTTATAGCTCTTTTTGGTTTTGATATTTTTGAGTTAAATTCGCCCCTTTAAAATACATGAGTTCATTTTTTCCATTCGCGGTCAGTTACTCTAGATTGTCCCTGGTGAGATCTGAGTTGCTTTGCTATGTTGGCCATCATTTGCTTCCCCCTCCCACCTCAAATTCGAGTGTTAAAATCCTGGAGCTTATCTATGTCAAAAAAAAAAAAAAGTCTAAACTGAGTGTTCGGCAGCTCCTCAAATAGAAAGATTTAAAAGGGTTGTTTTTTCCTCCTGGTTCCTAGTACAAGCCTGTTGCGCTCATCTTACGACATGCGCTTGGGGATCTGCAAATTTTCAAGCTCAGTTCAGAGCTGTCTCTGCTTCTCGCTACACTTCCCTAATCTGAATTCCTCACTGTGTATGTGTTGTAAGAGTTCCTTTGTGTGTCATTCTACACAGAAGCCAGATCCCAAGAAGCAGTAAAAAGCTTCTTTTTAAAAAATGAGGTTCCTCTTACAATCTCTTGCCCCTGCTGTATGATCGGGTGGTTGGCAGATGAGCAATTCTGCTCTTGTCTTGTCTGATTTCCTGGAAGAGCCTGGCTGCTGGCTGAAGTGACCGCAGGAAAGAGGATGGGAGGGACTGTCATGCAAAAAAGCTGGTGGCAGATGAGTGCTAACAGAGAAGAAAGAGTTCTTGGATCTAGTTTAATTTCCCCAGCCTTCCTAAGAAAGGGAGGAGAATAAATGCAGCTTTCCAATGCTGCACTGTTCCAGCTGCCTTCTGCCCTTCCAGATAGGCACTACTCAATGTTTCCGTGTTGAGCAATAAAGAAGATGCTCCCGTCTGGACTTAAAGCATCTTAACACTTTAGAGTATACCGTGTTTCTCGCTCTGTTTTCCACTGCATTTTAATTAGAGCTTATATTATGTTGTTACTTAGAGCCTTTGTCGTCTCTTTAGACTGCACTGTGAGAAGAGAAGGGGCCACCCAGGTGTTCCGGCGGCGGAGGAAGGGGAGGTGGGGCACTTGGAGACACAGGAGAGGACTTGAAAGATGAGCACAGTGGCAAGGTGCTTCTGATAAACTGATTGGCAGTGAAGTAATTAGCACTGGCACACTGCCATCACTGAGTATTGATGCAATTTGCTTGGATCAGGCTTTCAAGGTTTTTTGCCCAAGTCCTGGTCGGAGCAGCCCCACTGGTGAACTGCAGTTTGTCACAGTAGAGGGGAAACTGGTGTGATAAATCATATGGCTGCCCAGCTATGATAGTTGTAGCTGGGGGATGAAAACAGGCAAGTGGAGAATTTCTGAGTATTGATAAAGGCAAATCCTGGCAATCAAAACCCTGTCTGGAAACCAGCTCTGTGGGAAATGGCTTTGCATTTTATGGTAGCTGGGCAGAAATACTTGCTGCTGATGTGTATAGAATTAAGCCCTGAGAGGTGAGCCTGTGACACACGTGGTTTGCTGGAAAAACTCAGCAGTTACCTTAGTGGTGGCTGAAGAAGTTAATTGAAAAATGGGCTGTGTCTGTTTGGACAGACTTTCATTTGATTTTGTGCTCAAACTCTGAGAACCCAGAAGAAATAAGGAGGGGCATGGAGAACAGCAAGAAAGGGAAAGACGCTTTTTTGTTGGTTTGGGTTTTTTTTGGTTTTTTTTGTTGTTTTTTTTTTTTAACCATGCAGTGGTATGAGGTCAGGCAAATGACTGACTGCATTTGCAGTGGCTGTTCCTTTTAGTTTAGAACATGTTTGTGTGTTTATGTTGGGACCAGAAGAAAACAGGGGCAAATAATGGGGGAAATAAAGGATATTGTAAGTCCCCTGTGGAAAATGGGTAAGATGGGGAAGGAATGTGTGATAAAAGAATTGAGAAGCTGAGGGAATCTGTGAAGTCTAGAAAACAACTGAGGAGCTACTTTCTTTTAAAAAGAAAGAGTGGAAACAAGGCAGGGAGTGAAAAGGGTGAAAACAGCAACTGTGAAAGGAGTGAGTGGAATATGGCCTGAATAAACCAGGGGGAAAGAAAGCAGCAAAAGTGTGTGAATTGGTATGGTTTTCACATTTGGTTCTGTATTTTATTGAATTTCCATGGCACCAGCTAATGTCAGACTGCTTACTCCTTTCTGTACTTTACATTGTGTGCAAATGTGGGGGAGCTTTTTTGAAAACTGCTGTGCATACAGTACAAGTGGGGTTGCTTTGACCTCAGTGAATATTCACAGCATCTTCCCATCCTGCATCCACTGGCTCATCAGGAATTCAGGGGGTAGTTCCTAAAGCTTATTGCAGACCTGCTTTTCTCTCTAGATGCTTCCTTTCTTACACCTCCATCACATGGGACATAGTGTAAGAGGCAGGTGTCTAATGCTGTAGCAATAACGAGCAAGTTTAATCACCATCTTGAGGATTAGGTATTATTTATAGTTTGTGCAATTATGCCTTGATGGCTGCAGAAACAGTACATCCAGAACGAGGAAGTAAGAAAGGAACGTCTTGTTCAGCTAATCAGCCTATCTCTGAGAAAAGGTGGAAGCTCTGCGGTCCTGTTGTAGGCAAGACAAAGCAGTGGCACAATTAAAGTTGTGGAGAAGGAATTAAGGACAACCATTTCCCAGACTTGAGTACGGCTGTGTGTGCAAATTGGCAACAGTGATGGTACACTCTGTATTAAGAGGTCAATACACGAAGGAAGGGTTATGTACTCGGTTTGTGCAGTTTTGCACCGCCTGGAGAGTGGAATCATATCTGTTTTGTTTTTCTTGTGTTTTGCTGCTGGGATTCAAAACTTCACTGTTTTGGCTAGCAGAATTGGAGTGAAGGATAAAAAAATAACTGGTTTTCTAAATAGAAAGAAAAAATGGTTTTCTTGGAGTGCTTCCTGCATCTTTCTTCTCTCATATCAGTAAAATCACCTAACTCGCTTTGCCTGAATAAGAGTTGGTTTAGTTGTATTGTCTGTAACTTAATAGCCATTTGAGTTACAGCAACTGTACTTAAAAAGCAGATTTAAGACATTTTCTATGTAGCTGTGTGCTTATTATAAATATTATATATTTATATCTCATATACTATACATTAATACTTAATAGGTAGCTTTCTACTAGACTCATCGTAGTAGAGCTGAGGAGGCCCAGCTGCCACCTTCTGCAAAGAATTGTCCTCGAAGCTGTTGCCCAGCTGATTTGATGCTGTTCTGCTGTCACTTGAAAAGGATTTCTGCTTACGTAATGTTGGTGCAGTCAGAAGAGGTTAAGAACATGGTCAACCTTTTCACGTATCTGCCATCTGGGGAAAGTTTAGGATCTGTTGCATTGTAGTCTCAGTTTTAGAGACGATTAGTCATGGAAGCGGTTTGGAATTTAACAGGAGGAGCTAAATTAGGAAGGAGTGAATGTAACTCAGTATGTAGGTGGGAGGAGGAAGAGCATCACCTGTCAGCCCCCACCCCAGACATTCAAAGACTCAGAGAAACTGTTTGCAACTCATCACCTAGGGTACTGATCGTCAACACTGTTGACATGAGTAACTCAAAACTTTCCATCAGAAAGTCCTCCTGACAGTAGGCTTCCTCTAATTAGTCATCTTTCATGGATGTCAGCAGTAATTCATGGAAACCCCCCAAGTTCTGAGGACTGCAGCTTGAAAACCACTGGCGTAAGACAGCTTGATGATGGCTCTGGTGATATCAGTGTGTATTTTATCGTGTCTTTTCTTCTTCCCTTTCTGTGTCAGAAAGGGGCTTCGATCTGAGGGAAATTGGAATCTGCATTCCCATGTGGTCACTGTAGTCATTGTGCTGCTGGGTCAAAGCCAGTGCAGGTTTGTTCAGAGGCAGTGTTGGTGGGACTTTAGCATCAGCTCATGTCCTTCCCCATCTGGCATGTTGTCACCTCTGGAGGTGTCTCGGAAGTGTGGAATTTTGCCAGTCATTCGCCGCTTGGGTAGGGAGGGATGGTTTCCTTTGCAGTTGTTCCTTCTGGAAAAGTGAGACCAAATTGAGGACCAATGTCCAGCTCCCGATGCTCTTGATTTCTGGCTGTTTCTGTGACCACTACAAACAGAAAAAGGACTATCACCAAGTAGACCATGGAGTTTGGGGACGTGGAGAGTAGGACAGACCGCCTTTTGAGTAGTGTGCATGCTTGATGGCCTGTTTTTACAAACCACGGCGCTGGGTGTGTAAGTACATGAAGTTCCAACCTGTTGACGTTTCCAGATAAAGTAAGCTGATAAGCCATGCCAGCGTTTTTTTTGGCTCCCATGGAAAAGGCAGCGTTGCACATGACTTGCTTACTGCAGCTTCTGCCCACCTATTTAAAGTAGTATGTGAGCACAGTAGCCCCAGGTATGTGATCCGTAATAACAGTATCGTAGAATCATAGAATAGTTTGGGTTGGAAGGGACCTTTAAAGGTCATCTTGTCCAACCCTCCCTGTAATGAGCAGGAACATCTTCAACTAGATCAGGTTGCTTAACTGACACCTTCAACTAGATCCGTACTTACTGCTAGAATTCTTCTGCACGGATCAGTGTGAATAACTCCCTGGATGTGCCTGACTTGTCTGTGATCGAGAGGGTCAGCAGTGCGTTCTGGGAACACTGTGAAGTCTAGATCTTGACATTTTCTTCTTTTTCCTCCTGTGTGTAATAAATAATTTTTAAAAAAGCTGTTGAGAAGGATGTGGAATGAGACTGAAACCCTTCTGTCTTCCAAAAGCTCCCCCCAAATATATGTAAACAGAAGTAAATATTTTTCATTGCAACTGTCACACTTGGTTTAAGACTGCGAAGGTGAAAGTCCATAGTAAACTTTCTGTGTTACCCAAATATGCTTCTTTGACCTTATGAAAACCAAATAAACACACTGTATTGTGGCCTTGGGGACAGGCCAGGAAAAAATCTGTAAATGGAGCAATATCATCACCTTTTGTTGCAGTGCAGATGATTGAAGGAAAAACGTGTGCTGTCAGAGCAGGGAAACCCATTTAGTTTATTTACTTTCTTTCAGCTCCTGATTTTCATCCACTGTGTTCTGAGTTTTTCTGGCTGTTATTTTTCAGCCAGGTGCTCTGAGAGCTTCCTTCTGAAAACCCTAAGTCTGTCTACAGCTAAATGCTGTGCTGGGGAAAAGGCAGACTGCGGGCCAAATTCTTTCTCCATCACCTTGGCACAGTTTTCTTGCAGCAAGAGAAATTGCATGTGATTAGCTAAGAAACGGATTTGGTCCTAGACATGTCTGGCTCACACTATAGACATCTATTCCCTAGAAATGAATTTTATAGCTAGGTGTGTGATGGGCGGTACACACAGCTGCTTACAGCGGAGTTAGGAGCCGAGGTGGCTCCATGTGAATGCTTAAGAAAGCCATGACGTAGAAAAGCTGTGATATAAAATGAGCGTGCTGTCAGAAGTGTGATGACACGACTGCACTAGCACGCAGCCTTCGTACGCAGCCACCATACGGGGAGGTGGTAATGGAGATCGTTTCACAGAGATCATTGAGGGTGGTGAGGCACTGGAACAGGTTGCCCAGAGAAGCTGTGGATGCCCCATCCCTGGCAGTGTTCGAGGCCAGGCTGGATGGGGCTTTGAGCAACCTGGTCTAGTGGAAGGTGTCCCTGCCCATGGCAGGGGGGTTGGAACGAGATGATCTTTAAGGTCCCTTCCAACCCAACCCATTCTATGATTCTATGATCATTCCCAGCGTAGATTGCCTGTGTTAGGCTCAACCTAGTTTAAACCTCACTGTTGTGTGGCAAATTTCCTTCTTAGTGATACTTGTTACCGCTGATGTTTCCTGGTATAATGTGTGCTGACACTTGGAAAGGAGTTTTGGCCTCTTGCGGAGTCGTTTTCAAAGCCAGGAGCTGGAATTACCGAAAGCAAACCTGTGGTATGGCAGGGGCAGGGAGGCAGCGCCGGGCAGAGGAGCTGGGGGAGAGGTGGGAGCTGCTGCTGCCAGCTGACCGTCCAGACAGGCTGCAGCTGGGCTCATCCCGCGCTTTCCAGCACCTAAAAATAAGGTAAAAATAATCCTCCTGGGATTCATGTGAAAAAGAAGAGGAGGATGTCTGGAGTGCTGAAGGGTCTGTGCAACGTGGCCTCTTTCCTGTCATCTTTCCTCCCCCTCCTCTGCCCCTCTTCTCCCCGGCCCCCCCCCGGCCCCGGGGGTGAGCGAAGGCCCAGCGGTTCTAGGAACAGCTTGAGCCGAGTCAGCAGGCGCCAGTTCTGGGAATCGTGGCCCCGCGGGACGCTTCAGGGAATTCTCGCTGCCATTCCAAGGATGGCAAAAGAGCTCGTCCAGTGACCTGGGGCTCCCCAGCGGCAGGGGGCAAAAGTTTGGGACTGGGAAGATTACCAGAGACACAAGGGCCTGGAGATTTATGCCCCACTCAGAACTGTACTACAGTAAATTGTTTGGCTTCTTGGGGGAGAGAGAGAAAGAATTTGCTACACAGGAGATATCAGTAGTGACCACAGGAATTTAGAAAAGGGATATGGAGTTAAAAGGTCAAAATTTCCCGCCATCAGTCATCATCTCCTTGGTAGGAGTCGGAGAGGGTGCCAGAAGCTCAGACAGAGATTTCAAGACCCTGAAACCTCCCACAACCACATGATCTTGAATAAATGAAACAAGGAGCAGCAAATTGAGATTGAGCCTGGCTTGTGCTGCTGTTCCGCACTTTCTGCTTCCCAGTGCCGTGGTTCCCACCAGTTGTTTGCCTGTTCCGGGTTCAGACCTGCTGCATGTCCCCTCCTTCCAAAGCAGGAGACGATGGGAACTTTTCTCCCAAGCCTTGCAGAGCTTCTAAGGAAAACACTCAGCATGACACTGACAAATTAATGTTATTCTTACTGCCCATTTACAAGATAAGATTGTTTCACATGCTGCTGGCAGCCTGGGAGGAGTGAATTTCTCACAGCCCCGGACTTTAAATACATCTTCTACGTGTGGTTACTGAGTTGCTTTCGGTTGGCTTCAAATTAGCAGAGATTTGAGGAGAGGAAATGTTGAAGTGGGATACTGGCTTCCAAGGTACTTTTCTAAGTCACTGTAGCCACGCTGCAGGCTGCAGATAGTGCCTGCTTTTTCGGGTTTTGTGTAGTGCACATGTGGAAGGGTTGCTTTCCTGGAAAAGGTGGTCTAACCCACTGTGAGTTGTTCAAAGAGAGGAGGCAAGGAGTCACATTTTCGGGCCTTCTCCTAGGCCAGACCGGACGAGTCCCTTAGACCTTGACATCATCAGTGGCATGAATTTTATTGGGATATTATCATTCTGCACACTATTTTGAGTCTAGTCTTACTCTTTGAAAAGTCCTTGAACTCTGTTCCACCTCTGACCTTGAGTTTTGCTGCTCTTTTTTGACTCAAGCTGATAACCACAGCTCTGGCACATCGTGCTCCAGCCAGCAAGTGCGTTGTCTTATGGGATTGTTCATTTAATGCCGGCAGCTGTCCCCTAGACATCATAGCAGACTGTTTCTTTGCTTTTACATTTAATGCCTTTCTAAGGCATCAGTCAGCCCCCGAAACCTCTTTCTTCCCATGTATTTATTATGAATCTGCTTCTAGTGTTTGATCAGACTTTCTGATACTGCTTTTGAGCCTTTCCTCTTCTCCATTTTTTGTGTTTTTCCTGTGTATTTTTCCGCTGTGGAGAATTTTTTGTAAAACGAGAGCTAGCAAAATCTTTCCAGCTCACATATGCCCTTGGTTTGGGAAGAAGCATATGCTTGTGTTTGGGGGGGAGGCAGCTGTTCTTGTTCTTCATGTAAAAGACCTTAATGGATTCACAGGATTATGCTGCTGGAGTAGCTCTTCCATCAAAGCCATAGCAACTTCCTTGTTGCCTTTCATTTTCTTAGGCTATTAGTTGTATTTGGTTTCTATGAACAACTAATTAAAATGCGGAAGAGTAGCTCTTTATTAAGGTTTTATTAACATTTAATTTGCTTTTTAGTTTTTGGTAGGAGATCAAAAGGCTTCACTCTTTCCTAGAAAGATAACAAAAGGGTTGCAGTGCTGTGCTAGAATAATCTCCCTCTAATAACTTCATGTGCTCTGCAAAGATATGGGCAGAGTCCGCTGCCATCGGGGGTACGTGAAAGGAAGGCACAGTTGGGGTGTGCGCCCGGTCGCCAAACCAGAACCTGGGAATCTCCCAGGCAGGAACAGCTCTGCCGGCTGCGCTGAGGGTATCCTTCCAGCCCCTGGTGTGGAGGGAGTCCTGCACGCTTCTTGCCCACCTGGAAGCATCTGAAATCCTGAATTCAGGCCCTCCAGAGTCCACCCTCCCTCAACCCATCTCCCTGTATGTGCTGCTTCCTCCCTGTTGTGCTTTTATACTACAATGAATGTTTAGTAGAGGGTGATTCCTTGTCACAGCTGCTTCGGGGTCTCCTGAGTTTTTGCTGGTGTGTAGTTGATGCAGGCTCTGATGAATGAGAGCGCACACACTTTTGTCTTCCAAAGATTGCCTGTAGACTCTTCATCTGGAATCTTCCTTTTTTGCCTAACAGGTTCACTTTCTTTTTAGTTACCTTTCTGTGCTAAGTCCTTGAGGGACTGGGAGAGCAATATATTTGGGTTGTTTGTAGATGCTCTGCTTTCGTGGAGTTATTCCCGGGCCTTTTAGGGTGTCTTCACTGTGCCTGAACGTAGGTAGAACACAGCTAAGTAAGTAGCTTTTTCTTTCATATCTCCATTTTTCCCTCCTTCACAAAATATTCTCCTTTTGGATGCAGGCACGTGTTTAAAATACACAGGACTCCTTGGTTTTGTGACTTTGCTGCAGTAAAGAGACAGGACGGAGCTCAGGGAAGCCAAGAAATTCTATACCAAGTTAAAAAAAAGAAATCTTTATTGCTTCTCTCTTTCATTGCTGCAGCTGGCATAAATAGGTGCAGGTGCCGCAGGTTATTTGCTCAGTTATATGCAATGTCAGCAGCTACTGGTTACGTGGATAGAACCTGCATTTCAGATGTTAGTTACTGCCAAGATAGAGGGGGGGGTTTGATGACAGAAACTTCTTGTTGCCATCGCAGATCAGCGGTGGAGTAGTAGAGCAATTATCATTTTTGTTTGTGAAGTCTTGAGTGATTGTTGATCCATCCATTGTTGCATTTTCTATTTACTTTCCCTCTAGGAAAGGTACTGTTTGAAATTTGCACATAACGTGTTTATTATGTGCGTCTCCAAAAGGTGAAACAAGTCTCAACATTAGCTTTCAAACAAGCTGTGCAATGATTCCTCAAAGCAGCTATCAATGAGCTAACTTTTTATGAATTTGTTACCTAATCTGAAGGATAAGGAAGATGATCAGCTTGCTTTTCCTAGGTGAAAGTGGTATCCTAAAGCAAACAGATCCTACCCCTCCCTAAACATACAGATCTATTGCTATAATACTTCCTTTGTCTGCCAGAGAAACCCCCTCTCTTCCAGACATTAAATGCATAGTTATTTCCTGCCTGAGCAAGTTTCCTGGCAAGTGATGAGCAATGCCTGGGATTGAGAATCTGAGCATGGCTGCATCCTCTGCAACTTGGACTGGCTATCCACGGCACTTCGGCTATCTGAATTGTGCCACATGCTATTTTGGCTCCTAGAGTAAAGCAGCTTTTGCCCTTTCTCCTCTTGGGTGTTCTCTGTGCCACGTTGTCATGCCAAGAGTTGCAGTGGAAAATCCTGCTTGCTGGACTCCATGGAACCTGCAGGCTGACGGCAGGGGCTGGCACAGCAGGGAGTTTGGAGCAGCTGGAAAGAAGTGGGAATAGTTGCAGTGTAACGTTTAAAGACTGTCCCTGTCTCTTTGTGGTGACCTAAGAAGGGTGCAGAAGGCATGGACTCCCTGTTTCGTTAGCCGTGGGAGACATCTGTACAATCTGAAATTAGCGCTATCATTTTCCCTGTGAACTGGCTCTTGGGTGGGGTTTGGGGAACGCCTGTGCAGATTTCTTGCTCAGCAGTGGATGGGAAGCTTCCAAAGGTATTCACAGCACCATATGTTTGCAATGTGATCTAGTGCCAATGTATTAATTCCCTCCTGATACTGCATATCTCTCCCTATTTGTTTGCCTTCTCACTTGTTAGTTTATTCTCCTGTTGCATGAGACTATCTGGGAGAAAGTTGGAGGGAAGAGAGGCAGGTGAAAGGTTTAGGAACCACACAATATCCTGGAGTAATGCATTAGCAGTTGTCTTTATTGGTGCTTTTCAGTCCAAAGGGGATGTGCGAACCATCTGTGATAACAGTAAATCACAATGCAGAGGCCGAACCTGAGCTGGCAGAGCCCTCACTAACCCCACAGCTGGAAACTCTGAGCCTCTGGATACAAATGGGGTGTCTTTACATGATTTGCACCCTACCAGCAACGACTGACTTTGGCAGGAGGACCTTCTGGTGCTCCAGCAACATAGCATAGCCTGCAGACCAGAGCAGGAGAGCGCATGCAGTGCAGTGCGGTCTGGTGCTTTTGCAGCTGGGTAATCTGCTACAGTGAGAACATCTGCACTGAACTCTCCTTCTTCCCTGCTCCTAGGTCTTCCTGGGGAGAGCAGCCACATCTGCAGTGGGCCATTCGTGGTGTTTCCTGCTCAGAAATATTAGGAATTTGAAACAGTGCTTTCTAGCTGCAACTACTGGATGAATTTAAATAGAATTCATTAATCTGACAGTTACTCAAGCCTTTGTGTTCACATACGTACTCCCATAAATAGAAGGTATCAGGGAGACATTGAAGATGATGTCTCAACCCTGTTCATCCTTCAACTTGATGACTGTCTGCCTTTCAGTTGTGCCTGAGCTCTTCACCTTGCACAGGATTGGAGATGCTCTGTTCAGATGGGAGAGATGTGCACCTGTAGTCAGCCCAAGACAATATAATGTAAAAAAGTGAGCAATAATGTTTGCATCCTGTCCAGCCTACGTTTATGGATAATGTGTTTCACCTCCCTAAATTCCTTGTGAACACTTCCTGACTTCCAGTTCCAAACTGTAGTTTGGAGGTGCTGCCTAGTAACGAATTGCTGTCTTTGTTTTGGGGGATAGAAATGTATGGAGTAATTCCTATACATCCTTTAGTGACTTGTGCATCAATATGTAGATTAAGGATAAGTTCTAGCCATGATAGAATTACACCTGTGCTGAATTTGGCACATTTTCAAAAAGCCTTTAGAAAACCTGAGATGAAAAATCTGTAGAAACCCAATTGCTATAAATAACTGTGGTATGTCGCTATATTTCTATTTATCTTGCCGTTGCAGTGAGAGCTATGGTGTTTATGAGGTTTCAAAGCTTGTTTCCTATCTGTTTCATCTTTACGTCCATACCTGTGACCTACAGCAGAGAGTGACCTATTCTCTTTTTAAAGTCCGGGGAAATGTTTGCATACTGCAACAACTCATGTTGCAGAGATGCTCAAACAGGAGCTAATCTGAGCTTCTGTGTCTGTTCAGTACACGGCCATGGTGATACCAGCTTGGGTCCAAGAGCAGCGTAGCTGCCTGCAGGACCCTGTGTCCCCAGGCTCGTAAAACTGTGGCTGGTGCCTGATGAGTGCCTTCCCATTCAGCCCCATGTGTGCTCTGGTCGCTTCTGAGGTAGCCTTCCACTTCTGAGTGGGATTGTAAGGAGTATAGGTAGGATTGAATGGGGTCATCTTGTATATCCCAATGGTATATCACATTTTTTAGGAACTCAAAGGATGACTCTCCCAACCTTGCAGTGCTCTATGTCCTTGTAACACTGGGATTAATTTCAGAACCTCGGTGCAGCAGAAAGGTAGGTTGCTTTACGAGTTATTACAGTACAGAGAGGGCAACTGGAGCTCTACAAATAAAGAGCCTGTGCTCAGTGTCCTTGGCCTTACTTCCACCACTTTGGTGTGCTAATCACTGCTAATGGGTTTGCATAGTGAATAGCAATTCCTGTCGCGTGGTGAATTCTGAGTCATTTTTTGCCCTGCAGCTCACACTGAAAAGCGTGCGTAAAACTGCCATCTTACTACTCTTCCAGGTGTTGATCCCCAACCCGAGACACCCCTTTGACAAGGTGTAAGGTGCAGGCCAGGTGTGGGTCTCATGTCCCTTCCAGACACCAGGGAAAGTTCATCGTCAGCTTTGTGTGGTTCCCTAAACAATATTTCCAGCTGATCCTGTGCCTAGCATCTTGCCCTCTGGGTTTTCTGTGTTCCATAGAATTTGCTCATAGAGCAAAGCAGTGGGTGTTGTTGTTTTGGTTTTTGGTTTTTTTTTTTACTTTTTAATAAAACATGTTCAATTAGCTTCCTTAGAAAAACCTCCCTCGGTGCTCTGATTGGGTGTCTGGCAGAGGAGGGACTGCTGTCAGCATGTCTGAGTTCCTGGAAGAGCTGAAGTGCAATGAAAATGACCCTAGGGAGCAATGGGCTTTCCACAGAAACCCGACAGTCTGGGGGAGGGCTGACTGAGACTGGATGGTTTTAAGAGCTCATTTGGTTTCCTTTCTGCAGCCTGACAGATAAAATGGAGGGAGTGACAGTGTTGCACACAGCTTCAATCACATCCTTCATCAGTAGGGTCTTAACGCTTCCTACAGCATCGTGCACGGTAAAGGCACTGGGCCATCCTTCTGTGGTTTTTCTGTGTGCTGCAGGGGACCCTGTGGGTACCGTCAGCATCCATCTCGTTTCTGGAGACCCAAAAGCTCAGCACATAACTTGTCTGCTCCTTATTTACACTATAGATTTTTAATTCCAGATCATATTCCCATTTCTATGATGTTTTCCTTCACCTTTCACTATTTTACTTGCACTGTACTTGCCTGTCTACTTTTTTAAAGAAACAAACAGGAATTGCAAATTTCATAGCTGTGATTTGGTCTTTTCCTTGGCTTGTACTTCTGGGCTGATCTGGTGGTAGGGCCTGTTCTCTCAGGGCCTGATCTTTTTCGATCATTGTCATCCCACAGATGTTCTGGTATTTGCAGTTTCTTCAAGCTTGTATCTTCTTTTATCTGGACCAAATGCCTTTTGCGTAGTGTTTGAGGGCATTCAGGGAAGAAGGGAAAAATACCACCTCAGTCCTTACAGAGAGGCCTAAGGGAATTAACATTAAATGAAAAATCTGCCTATGCTACAACCTGGAAATAAGGCAGCAGTGGAAAGGAAAGATCTGGAAGTTGCTTTCCATGCCAGCTTGCTCGCCTTTGAGCGCAGAGAGTAGCGTCCTCTGGGTGCAGCCTGAGACGTGAGCAAGCAGGGGAAGGTGCTCCTGCTTTGGTGCTGTCAGACTGAAACCGCGGTATAGGAAAATGCACCTGCTTTGCCTGAGAGCAGTCATGATTGCCGTATGTTGCACAGCAGGAAGACAGCAAACCTTTGGAGCCTATGGCTTCAACTGCCTTGAGTTCAGGAGCCTGTCTTTATCAAGAAGTCAGAGTGCACTAAGCCAGCGCGTGGATTTATAGTGTGCTCGCTGCTCTCTCTGTACTCGCAGTGTCTTCCAAGAGGTCGATGTAACTTACTGACTCACTGAAATAATTTAATTACCCTGTGTCTGAAACAGACCAGAACTGTGGGGGACTTGGGGTACTCTGACGGCGAAGGGTTATGCCATTCTACTGCAGGTGCTGCCAGGCTCTGAGCATGACAAACTATTGCCCTGAAAAGAAACCCACTCAGGACTTGCTCCCACTCCTGTAGCACAGGGCATCGTCTCAGACTGCAGGCCCCGTTGGCACTAAGATGTAAATTGTTTTCTTGCCTGCACAGGTGGTTCTTCAAAGTTTAAGTAGAAGAAAGAGGCATGCTGCTATTGATGTTATGCTTGATCTGTGGATGGATCCTGCTCAACCAGCAGCAAATATCACTCTGCTTCTTGGCTAGTGAAAAGTCAGAAATGGCTCTGCTTTCGTTTCCCCCCCTAGGATGCATGAGCAGCCCGGTAACATGAGTTTCCCCCTGGCTCCTCCATTCCCACATCAAAGCGTTTTCTTAGGCTGTCTGCAGTCACTGCTGCACGTAGTGGGTGTGACACCCCTTTCACACACACTTCTATAGCCTGGGTGGCTTAGCTGGGAGCTGCACCACATTTACCACAATATGGGAGGAAAATCAAGTTCAAAGTTTTGTGCATAGGTTAAAAAATATTAGTGCACCATATGGAAGAGGCAAAGAGTACTTTTCCAAGCAGGGGAGGTTGAGTACCATTAAAAAATTATCTTTCCAAGCTCCTTTGGTCTGCTTTGGAGACTCAAAAAAATAGGTGTACACATAACAAAAGTACTTGACAGGGAAATGAAACTAATCAGATACGGTGTTTGAAGACAGCAGGAGGGAAATGCTCTTTTGTAGTTGGTTTCTTTCCAAGCAAATCATCTTAGTCATCTTCTGTCAAGCAAACACAGGGTGGAATAGGTGTTTGTCATAAGAAGGGTGTAGCTAGATGTAATTAGTAACAGAATCCAACTTTCCATTAAAAGCTTATTAGCTGACGTGAGGAGTCAGACCTGTTCGGGTACTCTAATGTTACGCTGCTCCTGCTAGATCAGAGTGACTTTCCAAAGAGCAACTGTGATTCTTCACAGGCAGCAGCGAGCTGCCCACCACCACGATAGGGGAAGGGTGGGCTGCCTCTAGCACTCGGGCAAGCAGAGTGCTTGTGTTTGTGCAAGAGCAATAAAAATACAGGGTGCGAGCTGTCGGATGAGAGGTCAAGTCGGAGTGTTTTCCACTTGAGAGGGAAAGGACCAAAAGACCTTATATGGTTAGGAGCCCAAGAGACAGCCTTAGTTCCCGAGCTTGTAAAGCCAGGCTTGGAAATGTGGGTTTTTCTCTGCATGGGAATATGTGGTTGATTGCCCTCGGGACAAGAGAAAAGATTTAGTTAAGTCACTGTGCTTTCCTTTAGTGTCCTACCAGTCTGATGGACTCGTCTCTTCTCTGGCAGTGCTGGGGAGAAGGGAGGTTGGGCCGCTTACAAATAGTTCTCGCTAGGATTTGAGGCAGCATTGCAGAGGGCAAGAAAAAGTTACCTTTGTACAGAATAGCTTTGGGCCTGACTTTCTTTTTGTTAAGGTTACTTGTATCGGTTTGACCTCAGCGGAGGCGGTAGCGCAGAGAACCAACCCCTTTGTGCGCTGGCCGTAATCATTTCTCCAGAATTGTTTTTGAGCTTGTTTTTAAATTGCACTGCAGGAGACTCTTCAGGCTTGGGTAGAGCCACATTAATTTTGGTGATGGGCTTTTTGCCCATTGTTCGTAAAGGGCATTCCCGTTGCGGCGGTTCCCAGCCAGGCGCATGGCCCCGGGGCTCTGCGCGAGGATTCGAGCTGAGGTTTTGGGTCAGAGGAGGAAGTCCGGGGGAGCTGAGCTCAGTTTGGTCCCTACGCCCCTCACCCAGGCGACCTCCCCAGGCCACCCACGGGCAGCCCTTGTCTCTGTGCCACCGCGTGCAAATCCACTGACCAAATGTGGAGCATTGATGTAGTCCTGCGTCGTCCCTGGGGATAAAGGAGTGATTTGAACACATCCTCTGTCCTTGGATTGCTCAAAGGATTTTGAGTAAGGTGCAAAGGATTACTTTTAGCTTCGGACAGCAATAGGAACTGCCTGATAGCTAAAATAACTGGTTTAGGTGAACACAGCTATGGTCTGTCTGTTTTGAATTTGATGTTGAAGAAATGACCTACTTTCTGCAGGGAAAGCTGTCATTTTAAAACAGACGTTAAATTGTTACTTGGTAACTGTGTACGGTTTGAAGTACCTTTAATAGTCCCACTTTGTCCTCAGCTGCTGAATTTTGTGGCTGCCTTTGTGTGTCAAGGTCAGGCTGGTCACCACTGATAATTTTGTATCGCTCAGATGTTCTCTGATGATGTGGAAGCAGATCGCCAGTACAGGGAACGGAAAGGAGGAATGACATGAAAACTCCGCTCATCCAGGCACTTCTGCCAAGTACCATGTAGGAGATGTACATGCAGTCCTTGTGTCCTCAGTCTTTTAGTTCCTGCCGCCCCACTGGAGACCACGGAGAGGACACGCAAAGCCCCAGCATCTCTCTGCCTCAGAGGAACGAAAGATGAAACTTCCTTTATCTGCCAGTTTTCCTTATGTTCCCTGAACGTGCACAAGAAGAAAAAAAGTTGCTGGGGTCCATAGATTTAAGTAGTCCAATTTTTAAAAAATTATCCAGAGACTTTTCTATGCCGATTGCTGATGTCTTTGCCATTTTGCTATAATCACTCCGCTGTTTTAGCTACTTATAGATTTGCTAGTATCTGTGTACCACCATCCTTTTCCGTGTTGATGTTAGAAAGTATCACAGCCACGATTCTTTCAGGACAAGGGGGCAAGTTAAGAGGTTTGTGTCCATGGGCTAAGACTTCAGAACATGTTTCTTGTTAATTTTTAACAGAATCATCTCGGCATGCATACTGATCCCAAAGTTTAGAAATGGGGCTGGAAGATGAAGCTGAAGAGAGCATATGTGAACAATATTTGGTCACCAGCATTCTTCACACACACGCACGCACAAACACACGTGTATGATTTTGGAGGTGTCTTCCACAGTAATGAGCTGGGCTCTTTCTTTGGCAATGGTTCCAACTGGCATGAATGCCTTAATGACAGAGATGGTAAAGGGCCTGGTTTTTCCCCTTTTCCTTTGGTTGATACCATAACATATAAATCTCACTTGACTTCATCTCCCTTTGCATCAAAAAACCATCTCTACAAGGCAAAAGATACATGAAAAATCAGTGTTCCCTGACATAATTTGAAGTGCTTACTTTTGTAGGCTTTAATAATCAATTGCCTCCAAAACAGCACTGCTGTACTGATTATATCAGCCATAGGAAGGCTGGAGGGCAAGGGTAAAAAAAGCAATTCCTTTATACTTTGGTTTCCTGAGATATTGTCTTTTGAAGTGCCCATCTTAGAAAGCAAACATACTGGAACAGCAAGGCATAGGGAATATTTATATCTCCGTAGCTGGTCAAGGTAAACCCTATGAGGAGTGTTGACCTCAGCTAGCTAGGTATCATCTGGTATTTGTTGGGTCATTACACAAGATAGCTGGCTACCTAGAATCCACCAGTGTCCGTAACATGTTCCCTTTTCATAAGCCATTTGTTTTGTCAATAACTGCAGAGAGAATTTTGAGAGCTTTCCTTTTTGCTCGAGTAAGAATTAATGATGCTAGGTATAGGGATCACTATAGGATATACAGCATTTGCTGTAAGCCTTTGGGGTTTTAATTCCACCTAAATAATAGGCTGAAGAGGGATGCTGGCTACTGCTGCTGGGGGAATGGGAAGAGATAATTAAGAAACAGCTTCTTTGACAGTTACCTATTTCCCTTAACCCAAGCATAATAACAGAATGTTTCTTTTGGCTCACAGGAAAAAGATTGCCCTTGGTTTAAGAAGCCCTTTGACAGGAGTATTGCTCTAAGAAGAGCTGAGACAAAGGAGGTGTTTGTTAGAGTGATAATAGGCCAAAAGGAAAATACAAAATAAACTGCAAAAATAACGTACAAAATCTTCTGCTTGTTGCTTCCTGCAAACGGGGTAAAAAGCGTAAGCAAGATAATGTATTTATTTTTATTGTTTATTAGTCAAGTAGGACTGGATTGATAACATGCGGCAGGGGTTATCTGATTGTGTTATAGAGTGGACCATCTCTTTCTGAACTCGCCTCTCTTCCCATCCAAAACTGCGTGGAGTATTTCCCCTTCCAGTAGTTGTGATGGACCCTCCCTTCGAAACCATGATTTATATGAAGAAGTAACACCAACATGATGTTCAATGCATATTTTCTGTCAAAATCTGCTAATACACTTCTGTGTTTGGAAGCAACAGAAGCCAGCAGGTGACATTTTCACTTGCTACCCAAGTCCGTGTCACACTGTGACTTGACACTAATGTGAGTTATTTTGTTTTTGGCTGCATGCCTGATTTGTACTCTTTTGTGTAATAAAGATTCATGTTTTCAGGTAAGACAGGCTGTGTTATACAGCCAGGCAGTAGAGAGCTAAGGGACCTAAAAAATAATAGCCTTCAGGTACCTTCTTCATGCAGCACATCCAAACAAGAGGGACCCGCACACCAGGAGTGTGCAGATCTGGCCTCCTCCCTGCCTGAAACACAGATCGGCAAGGCACGATGAAATTCTTCCCTTAACACAGAGCCAAGCTAGAAGGTTATTTGCAGCCTGGGGGTGCGTGAGTATGTCAGACGGAAAATGGTGTGGATGAAGAGAGAGGGACTGAATCAAGTAACAGGCAGCTGTAGGAGTGGCATACCAGTCCGGTTTGTGTCATCTGAGTGGTCTCCATTGAAGGTGGAAAGTGCAATTATTCACTTGGTAACAGAATCAATGACTTCTGCAGCAAAGTGTTTCCCCACTACCTTAATGACCAAACTCTTCCTCCCAGCTAGTTTTCAGTATCCTGAGGCACTGAGGTTATTACGACATTTGCACGCTTGCTTGGAACTGCTGTTTGTGAATACCCGAGTCAGCAGCCTGGCAGGTCACACTAACCCTGCTCCTCACTCCTAAGGATTTGACCAGCAAGAAAAGGTTGTGCATGCACAGGGAAGCCTTCAGTCGCCTGTATTCTTGGAAAGAGTAATACGGAGCACCCGTTTTGGCCCCATACGGGGACCATTTGGCCCCCAGCTGATCCACCTCATTCCAGCAGTCTTGCACTGCTATTTTGTACGTGTTCTTTCCGAAATGTTGCCCAGCGCCTCTCAGCCGAGATGATTTTCAGAGCACAGGACTGCGGGGAAGGGAATTAGAGGGGTGAATTGCAAAGAGTCTTAGAAGAATGTAAGGAGTATTCCGAAACCAAAGGCTTAGAAAAGGAGGCGGTATTTTCAAAAAGAGTTACAGAGATTTTCCAAAAGGTTCCCTGGAAATAGTATTAGGTCATGTTTTAGGCTTTTTCACATTTTCATTTTAATCATAACAACACCTTTTACTACCACTTAACACTTTCAGACATGTGCAGACACATAGCATGTGCACTGTGCAACATGTTTCTTCAACATATTTACAGGCTTGGAGGTAGTGTTTTGAACTCTGCCTCTGCAGTGTTTGGCAATGACTGCGATGACACTTGCATGATGGGAAGAATCATTGCCAAGTTGGGTAACTTCTGACAAGTATAAACACAGCTCTGCCTTCTGGAAACTAGATTTCAAACCATATTACTCTTCTGGGGAAGAGACGGTCCTGACATTAAAGAATATACCGTCTCTCTGATCAGCTGTTAAATCTCTCTGCCGGTTTGCAATGACTGAGCCTGTGAAGAACAAGCAGCAAGGGACAGTTGGATGGGATGGGTGCCCCAGGAGCTTAGCGCTGGGTCTTGCTGTCTCTTTGTTGCAAATATAATCCAGATCTGTTGTTTTTAGAGTTGTCATTACTGAAAGCTCTGTCTTAGCCAACGTGAAATGAGTTTGCTGAGATCAATCCAGGTTTGTCTGCTCAGTTTTCCATGGACTAATGTTTACATCCCAAAGTGGCATTGCAGATGTTCTGACTGGCATATTTGTAGGTGAATTCAAGTGAAGCCAGAACTTAACTGTACAATGCATGATGAGCTTTCCTTTTGCTTTTAATAAAGAAATGTCCAGGTTAGGATTTGTGTATGCTGGTGGGGCAGTGTGTGAAGGAAGGTTTTTCTTGTGTTAAGTAAGCTGTACTTCAATGTTATGGTTTCCTCTAAAGCCAAATTCACATCAGAATTACACCAGGGATAAAATCCTTGTCTGTAAAACCTGGAATATCAAGTGGACCAAATTCAGCCCTGAAATAGGTGAATTCCCATCACGCTCAATGGGAAATGAACCTGGATTTAGCCCATTTTGTTTTACCGGTTTCACAGGCAGGGCTGTTTCAGTGAGAGCAGCGCTTCTCTGACAGCCGCAATTGGAAAAGTTGCAGCGTATCTTCTAGATCAAGGCAATCACATGATGGAGTTACACAGACTGCCAGGCTGGAGTCCAGCTCAGTCCTGGCTGAGCTCTGCCACTGATTTTTGGTTGACCAGCTCTTCCTTCGTCCTTCCATCTGGCATGTTTATATCATAGGTTTTTGACAAATACCAAGTCTCTGATTATATGTTTGGACAATCTAATGCTGCAGTAGCCAGTATTATTTCAAGTTTTTATTGTCACTGTAGTTGCATGGGGGTACATTAAAGCAAATGCCTTTCCTGCCTACATAGAGTGCTCTCTTAAAATAGCTATTTTTTACAAAAACTGACATTGTATTCATTTTTGCAACTCAAACCTGAGCTGCTGGAAAGTGCAGCTACACTGCATTTAGGAAGTAATGGCATTCAGGAGAAAACCCTTGCCAGTAAGGTCTGAGAAAGAGGAGCAAAAGGGTGAGAGTCGTTCCTGTTTGCAGAAGGAAACCCTTTTCTGCAAATCTAGGTTGGTATGTCAGACTGGGAGCAGTTCTGCCTGGATCCTTTCCTCTGCTGGGGCAGGCTGCTTTCTCTGGGGTCTGGTCTTTTCTATATTTAAATTGTTCAAATGATGATTTTGCAAGAATGCAAAACCAGCTCTATGTGGAGCTGACCTGCGGGCCATCTAGCCCAACAACGTGTCTCCAGCTGTGACCACTACCACAGCTGATTAAAAGGAAATTGCAAGAACTAAGCCACCAATGATTTGCAGTAAAATTTCCTTTTCCATTGAATCTCATCTTCAATGAATATTAGCTAAAGTTGTGAAGCTTTCTTGTATTCCCTCCCTTTTCCCAATCCAAAAGCCCTCTAAATTATTATGTTAAGACTGTTACGTTACTATGTAAAACCCAAATTGTATTTTACTTACAAGAATCTTTTTCATAGTTTTCTTTTGAAGTTTATTGCCCAGGCTAACAGTAAAGCCATTAGAATAATTTTTGTTCTGTCTAGTCTGCATTTTGCCTACCAGTAGCCTTTTCTTTGAACAATATAACCTTTTTTCAAGTAAAAAAAAATGTTCTTGCTAAAATTTGGAAGAGTATGTTTGTGTACGCTCATCCGTCTACGTGATGTGAATACTGAAAACCTCTAATCTAATTTTATTCCTAGGCCCACTTTGTCATTTTTCTTTAAATTTATTTTTTCTTGTATAGCAGAGGTGATGATGGATGTCTCACTGATGTTGTAGCATTACGCCTGCTCCCGAAGGCCGCTTGCCTTACTTGTTTGTGCAGTGTGTGGCAGAGGCCAAACGATCGTTGTGTTTCTCAGGAAGCGTAAGTGGAAGATCAAAAGGGGGTTCACATGAGGCAGCATTAGCCTCCAGATAAAACCATGCCTCCGTGCATTCCTATTCCCTGACACTCTGGCACCCATGATTATAAAAAAAAATAAATAGGCAGGACTGGGTGTGGGCAGAAAATAGACACGTCTCAAAATAAATTAGTCTGAGTCTGAATGTGGTATCAACGCACTTAGCAACTGCATAGCCTTCTTTTTGCTATCATGCCATTAGGCAATACTGGCAGGACTGGGTTCCCTTGTACTCCCTCTTAAAAAGTCAATGCTAGGTTGCTATGAACAGAAAAAGGCAAAAGGATGAACGTTTCTGCCTGAGGACAGGGCAGATCTCTTTAAATAATATCTCATTTTTGCCTCTGGCTGGTTTGTTTCATAAGGAGCTGCCTAGTCTGGTGTTTCTTTCTTTCCTTTTCTCCTGTGAATGGTAGGTGGGGTTCACTGAAAATGAGAAATAGATGTTGTGACAATGCTGCTAGGAGCTGAGTGAGTTGGAAGATGTTACTTGGCATCCGAAGTTGCTCTGGCACATCTTTACTGGGTATTGCTTTACCCCGTGCTCCAGACCTTTGGACTGCTGATGAGTTCAGGGGTGGGGAAGAGGATAATGCGTTTCCGTGAGGATTGCAAGTGTTCCAGCAGTCATTAGGGAGAGACAGGAAATGACTGTGATAATTGGCTTCTGACAGATTTGAACATGAGAACATGATTCAGCAGAGCAGAAGAGCCATACGTACAGTGTCCAGTTAATTTTGATTTTAATTTTCTTAATTTCATAGATAGCAGGTAAGACAGACAATGGAATTTGGACTAGAAATGCCATGTAATAGGTCGATAGCTGGAAACACCTGATCACGTCTGTCATAAGAGAATTAAATACACTCTGCTGATTCACTTCATTTCTTGCTGGTTCATCTGGCTTGCGCTAAGGGAAGTTGTGCACTTGAGGGGATCTGGGGAAAGGAATAAGATTTCAGTAAGTTTGAGAGGATAGGAACATGTGCACATAAATGGGTTATTTTTCCCTTGCCTGTGTTGCTGTTTCAGAAGGCTGATTATTTAAGACAGAAAATGATACCAGATGTGCCTGACAAACTGCAGGGTATTTCTGCTGTGGCAGTGAGCCATGGTAGCATGGTTTCAGTCAGGATTTCTATTCCCGATCCTATCAGTCCACTTTTCAGACTCTCAGTGAGGGCTCCACATCCATGTTTCTATCTGTAGCTAGAAACTACAAAGCAAGAGAGAATCCAACCAAATTGTCATGCGTTGGCTCAGCAAACTATACAGGTGTCGCTGGGAGAGGCATTGCAGCTGTACTTCAGTGATTATAAAGGTCAGTCTGCATTTCCACGAATGCTCCTGATTCCAAAGATGTGGAACGCAATTGCAGAAATCAGTTCAGTCTGCACAGAGGTTTGGCGCAGGAGTTCTCAGAACACGAACCTGTTTGCTTTAACAAAATGTGCTGAAGATGCAGGAGTGGGAGTCATTAAGATAACAGCCGACGCAGTAAAACCATGTGTAACTGCAGTTATGTATTGGCTTGACTCATGCCAGTCATTTCTGCCTTCAATCTGCAGAAAGGGAGCAGCAGGGTTTCATATATGTAGCTAGGGAAAGAGTTTAGCCCAGCTAAGAAATTAAGAAATCACTTAATAATGTATCAGAAATGCTGCATCTTTCTTTTCAGTATTTTCCAGGGTTTTCAAAGTTCCCTTTTAAAGATAGATGCAGCCTTTCCTTCCTTTTGTTTTCGTTTTTCCACTTACTTTGATTGTGTTTTGTTTCTACCCTGTCTAGCTCGCGTTCCACATGTCCTGTAAAACCAAGAGGGAAGTTACTGTTTTTGTTCAACAGCTTAAACTTGGGCAGATTATTCCGTTGCCAACATCTCCTGGTTGGTGTGCAATGGAAATCTACCCATGGACTCACGCTGATGAGGTTGTGGAAACAATGTTTGCTAATGAACACCAGCCCCATGACTGGCATAGAAAGGACAGCATGTGCTTCAGGAATACTTTAAAGCAGTATTTTGGACTTTGAAGCCAGTGGATTCAGAAAGAGAAAATGACAGAGAGGAACTAGTTGAGCTTGTGTTTTTTTCTGAGCATGTTTTATTGTTTGCAGTGGTTGAGCGCACACTGTGCCTTGCTTCGGGGAGGATGGTGGGACTGTGGCATGAGCATCTCTCCTGGGAAGTGAATGCAAAGGGGCCACAGTGGAGTCATGTGCCAGTAGTGGGGTTTCCTCAGCATTCCCTGCTTTTCACAGAGGCAGGAGAGATGGGGTGGCCTCTGCCTCCCTCTGACACCGCAGGGCAGATCCAGCTCCCCGGCGGTTTCCCCGCCTGCTGTGTCTGGCGCGTGAGGAGATGAGAAGGGGAAAAGGTGCTGGGCCAGACTGCAAATATGGGGAGACTGAGGCCCAGCGGCAGCAGAACATGATGCCGTGAGCCTCGCATCCGAAGCATGGTCTGCCTTTCATGAACTCATCTTTCAATACTACCGCGAGCAGAATTTTTCTTTGGGGCCAACTTGAAGCCTGCTGTAAACAAGTGGCCAAACTTCCACTTACATTCCATCTCCTTTCCCCTAGATCGTAATGGTTTTCTGTGGCACAGAGAAGCAATATAAAAATCATTCCTGTGTTTTTCTACATCATTAAAGGACGTTCCTTAAGCCCTTGGTAACTTGGGACTTGGGGTCTGCCGCTGCTCGTCTGTGTGCAGTAGAAACCAGGCCCACACTGATGATGATTTTGGTGTTAACTCTCCCGGTATCTGAAGGGCTTTTCTTTTTCTTAAAGGTTTTGTGTCTTGTTTGAAAAAAACGGTCAAGGTTTGTCTGGTCTTCTTGGGGAGAATTTCTGTGAATAGGAAATGAATTAATCCATTTGGATTTTACCAAAGACTTCTACATCGAGTGGATTTAAAATATATTTAAAATGTTTATTTAAAATCCAAGTCAAATGATTTTTAACAAACTGTCTCAAGACAGAAGAAACGGACTTTTTGGAGTAACTGTATTGTTTATTCCTTGTATTGCAGTAGCACCTAGAGAACTCTATTGTGCTAGATGCGGAACAAACATATAACAGAGATGGTCCCTGCCCATATGAGCTTACAAACTTCAGCTTAGCCTCTGCATCGTCCTGCTGGGGATTAACCAGGCATTCATTCTTGTTACATGCTTCTGCCATTTTAGCTGGGTTCTCTTGGGGTAATGAGGTCAAACCTGCAAGCTTGATTTCCTCATTACCCCCACCAGAGGAAAGATCAAGTAGGAGGCAAATTTCAGAGAGCTGAGCAACTTGCCCTTTCCCGCTGTATATTTCTCAAACTGATTTTTCACATGCTGTAGATACCAAGCCTGTAGCTGAGCCATGTGGGCTTCCTGAGATCACTGCTGCTCCTTGAAGAGCTGTGGTTTCCTTGTTCCCAGTGTCCTCAGGCAGATAGAGGTGTTTGGATAAAAGGAAGCCTTTTCAGTGGTTAATGGTTTATATTATTTAAAAAAAAAAGTTTTCTTTTTTGTTTTGCCTTCTAAGTTTTCATTCTCATTCAGTACTTCCCACGGTTGCTGCCATATGGGGCAACGGGGAAGGATATAATAAAAAGCAAACCTGACATCACACATGCACGCTGTCAATCATCAAAGTATCAGAAACAAAGCTTGCAAGAGCACAAATTTGTATAAATGTGGAGAGGAAAAAAAAAAGGGACACTGACTAAGCATATCAGGCCATCTTGTCCCTTTGGGCAGCTTTAAGTTAGGGTGGAAGAAACTCCACCCTTTTTTTGAGCTTGCCTCCTGGGTCACCATCCCATCCTTTTCCACCTCCTCTCTCAACCCTCAGGTACAGCTGGGATTTGTCTCTTCTAATTTACAGAGCCTTAGAGAGACAGTCCCAGGGAGGGATGAACGAGGAATCCTTAACAGTGGTTCATGCTTGATTAAGTTGTGGGGTCTTAGGGGCAAAAGAAGCCAAAAGATAATTTCTCTAGACCTGTCTGTTCCCTTCTTTACTCTCACTCAGTGGCATGGACTGGTTCCTACAGGCTGGGAAGGTCATGGGATCATGTGAATGACGAGGAAGGGGCAACTTCTCTGTCTATGCTTGTTTTTAGGCAGATCCCATCTGCTGTTTATCCATCCTATCTGCAAAAGAGCAAGGGAGAGCCATTGTGCTTCATTTGCAGGGGTGTGAAAGGAATGGGGTGCGAGAAGTAAACCTAGAGCAAAAAATCTAATTAAGGATAACAAACATGCAAGTCAGAGAAGGGGAGAAGAGAGGTCTGGACCTTGGCAAACAGACAAGTTGAATTGTGGTTTCCAGTGTGTGCTAGAGCCTAGCTCTGATTGAAGCCACGTGAACAATGTGGGCAGAAGCAGAGCAACCGGCAGCCTGGCATTGTGTTAGCAGAGAGGAAGGACAGCTCTTTCCGCTGAGGTGCGTCTAACTTGTTACCCCCCAGAAATAAATAAATAAATATCCTGAAGCTCTGTGTGTCTTTGGTGCCGCTCAGCAGAGCTGTCTCTGAACCCCTGGTCAAGGAGACCTCGTTCTTGCCCCACGTCTCGCAAGGCAAGGGCAATGGCAGGGAACAGCACTTTCAAAACACAAGCCAAATGCCAGAATGCTCTGAAACCAAATCCCTCTGCCTGCAAATAAGAAAGTTGGGTTTCTGATTACTTGTTTCTAAATGTTTTGTCACAAACTTCTTTTGGAGATGGGGAAGATGAAAAAAAATGGGATGCGTGCTCCCTGGCCCAAGCTCAATATCCAGAATCTCTACTTAGAGCTCTCAAGGAAGAAGGGCTTCCTCAAAGAAGTCTCCCGTCCACAACCTATGATGCAGCATGCATCTCTGGGAGATGCACAAGCTGCCACCAATGTGCTTTGAGGTTACGACACCCAGCCCCCTGTAGCTAAGGAAGAAAAAAAAAAATATTCTTTACCTCGGTAGAGGTGGGTCTAGTACAGTCATCTGAGTCCCACATACCCCAGAAGTCTGGGGGAGCTTGGATGTGGACTCCTGTGACCTGTCACAGGAACAGGCTCAAACAGGTACTATTTAGATGTGAATCCAAATCCAAATTCCCACAGATTTTTGGCTGCGAGCCTTTATTCTATCTCTAATTCCACAAAAGAAAAAGAAACAACAAACAATAAAGTAAAAGGTGCTTTTAAAATACCATGAGGAGAGAAACTGCCATGAAAATAAATAGCAAAAATAACAATGTTAACATTTCTGGTGTCACAGCAACTCTGAAATTCAAGTAGTGTGCACATGCCTATAGCACTTTCTCACAGCCACTATCGGCGCGGCCTGAGGTTCAGAGCTCAGATTGTGTCACGTTGTTCACTGAAACAACCAACTCCTCCCTGGTGCTGGAATGGATTTAGAGAGAAGGGGAGAGGAAAGATGGATGCAGTCTCTGCTGATAATCAGGTCTTTACTGTGCCCACCTGATGCCGCGCTTTAGTGGGACAAAGACGCAAAGTTCTCTTATTTCTGTCCCTGTCTGTCATGCCTGAGATATAATGGCCACGCTTCAGAGCTGGAAAGGGTATTGCTTCAAATAGTCCCCCATCCGCCTAGGTAGAGGGAGCTGGTCCACGTCGGCTGTAGACTTGTTAATCCGTAGCCGGCACAGGTGCTGTAGACTGGGGATGTTGTCTTTGCGGCTGAGCGGCCGGATGAGTTTCAAGTGTACTGCAGCTGCTGCCATCTCTTTTTGCATGGGAGGTAGAGGAGACGGAGGCGGGTAAGGAGCCTCATTCTTGCTTTCCGTTGTGCAGGACATGACATAATGCTGGATAAGACTGACCACATCTGGGAAGGCCAGGATGCGAGGTTTGGACAAGTAGTTTGAGTCTAGCCGGAACTTGCTGTCAGTGTATTCGATGCGCACGTTGGTGGGACCTCGATTGGTCTTGACGGAGAGTGTGAACAGGTAGCTGGGGTGGGTGCTGTCCCGTACCAGGAAGGTGCCCTCGGGCATCTTTTGGAGATGCTGCTTGGCCTCACTGGCAGTGATAGATCCCCAGTACCAACCTGGAAAAGCATCCCAGAAAGAACTTGTTAGGCAAAGAATGTATTAAAGGACTGGCAGTGTATTTAGAGAAGCCTCGAAGCCCACTGAGTTCAGGGCTTGGGAAGTAACCAGGGTTTCCTACCTATGCTTGTCATTGCTGTGCTGGGGCTTGGGGTGGGGATGACTACTTTTGCAGCTACTGCAGTTTACAGAGAAAGAGGGGCCTTTTTGCAATTCTTTCTCCTGATTCAGTTATAAAAGACAAAGCTTTTTCTTGCACTAGTAATAAATTACTTCATGATACAAGTTTGTAGAGACTGAAAATACACTTGCTGCATCCACAAGAGTCAGCCATGGCTGTGACAGAACCAGGTCCCTATCTGAAGTGGGATCAGGAGACTCTTCCTGGAGCTCAGATTGCAGAGTTGACTCCCTGCTCCCTGTAGCCTTCTGACCCCTTGACCTTGTGACTTGAGCCTTACCAGATTCTCGCAGATAGGAGAAGGTTTTTGCAATGCAGAGAAGGTCTTCTTCAGGGTCTCGTGTCTGAGGTGGGTTGCTGTCTGGAACTGGTGCTGCAAAGGCAGGAGCGGACTCCTCCTGGAAGGCCATAACTGGGAGAGGCTGCATGATCGACTCTGACAAATCCACTGCAATGCCCCTGAGTGACAGTCTCCTGATCTTTTCCTCCGCCAGCAAAGGATAAGGTCTGAAATGAAGGGCATACTCTGCTATTTTTTCTTGCCTTGAAATAGGTTGCAGTGTCTGGTCAGTGCATGCTACATTGTACTACAACATGTTATCTTTTATGAACAGATCCTCAATATGATTATGTTTCAACCAGAGAGAGGCAAGGGGGGGAAAATTACACAGCTAAAGATGAGCCCTTAGAAAGAGGGAGAGAGAGTTGGCCTCTTTCACCTTGTAAAAGGTGGCCTATCTTGCAATTTAGGTTGATTTGAAACCTGATGTTTTTAGATGTTGCCTTTTAATATGTAGTTTTAGAGGCAATAAGGTTCATAGCATTACAGCTTCACTTGCATCATTACAATGTTGGAGCATTTATTTTTCTGCCAGTGGATTTGTTAGTAATTTACTGTAATATAATTAGAAGCAGAATGGGGAAGAGCTTGCGTTTTGTCCTACCGGCTTTCTGCTGAAGGTTGACCTGATCCTGAATGTGTCTGTTAGAACTCAGGGTGAGCTGATCTTGTAGTAGAATAATGGGAATTCTTGTTTTAGCCAAGCCTGTGCACTACACAAACCCTAGCGTTCAACGGCACGACAGAGATCTCAGTGCAACTGTAATCCCTGCAGGATTACAGCAGCAGGAGGTTCTGCCATGACTGGGCTGCTATGAACATTAATCCCTCTGTGGCCTAAAGAGAGCGTTAGTGTAGCCATTCAGCATCTAAGTGCAGTTTCACAAAGCCGGGAGCTCTCATGGGCCATGGGTGCTCCTTCTCTGCAGCATGGAGATTCCTAAAGGAAGGCAGAGCTCCAGGGGGAGGATGGATGTTGGGGCCCGGGGAAGTCTTAATTCCCAGGCAATCTCCTGAGCAAAAACATTAGTTTCTGCCTTTTCTTCTAGGCTCTTTGCCTTTCTGTGTCCTGGACTGCTGCATGTCCTGTGTTATATCCCCCACATGCACTCACTTGCTTGAGACATTCTTTCAGACATGTAACATAAAAGATGAGTTTCCAGAGAAATACAAGACAGTCCTCAAGAGAGGAAACCGACAAGAGGCGGTCACAGCACCACTGGAGCTGATGGGTGATTGCAAAGGCAGCAGCCACCTCCTCCCACATCACTGAAGAGAGAAGCGGAAAGAGACTTTGAAGTCATAAGCACTTCCCTTCCCATCTTCCTCCTATTCAATGCTCTATGTGAACAGTGACACTACAGGTACATACATACATGTGTTGTAAATTGCTCTGTGCCTGATCATAGCTGCACTCCGCCTTCTCAAACTGCCAAGTCTCAGGTATGGGACGGGGAGCAGGAAGAAAGGATTTGGGGGAAAAGTAGATTAGAGATAACCTGAAAACGACTTCACAGTGATTTGTGAGAACCACAATCAGTTCCATGACTCTGCATTTCTAATAAAACCACGTAGGTTTGGAGTAAGGTTTTTGTAAAACCACTGGTAAAATTGAATCTACGGAAAGATGCTTTTTGTCCGTGCAACACATGGCAAAACCCCGCTATTCTGTTGGTATTTAGAAAAGAACATTCTTCCTTTTTCCATATGTCAAATCACATTTCAGAAGCAGGACGTCTCCTTGGCATTCATGGCATTTGATCCTCATTTCTTAATTTCTATTCATGGGTAGGAAGCCAAACCTAATAGAAGTGATTGCTGGCCCTTATCTTCACCAGGTACCCTTGATCACAGGGACTGCATTTTCAGTGGCTTTCACAGAACAGTGGATCTGAATATACTTTTATACCTGGAGATTGCTGTTGGAAAACCTCTGAGTTCTCTTTTAAGTCCCACCTGAGCTACATTCGTAGGTGTTGAGGGCTGCACTTTTAAAGATACATGGATGTCTCCCTCTTAATGTCATGGTCTTCACAAATGTCTAGCTATCGGCCTCCTTGGGGAAAGGAGATTCCTGATTCTCCATTGCCCCCCTTTTTGAGCAAGGAGGACTATAAACCAGATCCTTCACTGTACAGAACCTAATATAATAGTTTGCGCTGTGCAATGAGGGTGTTACATAGGACTGTTGGCAGAGCATTCTCTCTCAGGTGCCTTATACCGACTGTTCACTGAGCTGAAAATGACTGTGACCAATGTTAAGTAAAATCAGTCCTGCACCGCTCACTGCCCACTTGCTCCCCAGAACTTGAGTACTGCAGTCCAAATTCCAAACCTCTCTGAACTTATTTTCTCCTGGAAAATTTTTCTGGCCTACTCTTTGAGAAAGGTTTAGAACACAAAGAAAACTTTTCTCGTTCCTAGCATGGAACTACTTTTTTTATTTTTATATACCTAGTTTGGAGAGGAAATTGGGAATTGGCTAAGAGACTGGGAAGGAAGGGAGAGATAGCAAAGCTACGTGGGGAAATGTACTCCCATTTCATTGCAGAAAGTTGCTAATTCAAGGGCTGTACCAGTTCACAGTTCGGTCCTCCAAAAGACACATCAACTATGTGAATTTGTCAGTAGGTTTCTTTTACAGGGCCACTGTGGCTCTCTCTGAAGCAAAGCCCATGTGCTTGACGTGAGGTTTCCCACTGTGCTCGCTCTCGGCTGCCTTACGCTTTCTGCCGCCTGAAGCTGAAGGAGCCCAAACCCCATGCAGTCACTGTGGAGATTCTTCCACTGCTTATACTCTTCCTATTTTCCTTCCATATACCTGCTTTATGCCCCTCTCTCCCCCTACAAGAAGTCCTAGCGCAGCTGTAGTCTCAAAGGAGCACGGTGGGATTAGAAATTCTCATAGACTGGGAGGTGCTGGTGACCTAAACAACTTTGTACATAGGTTGAAGAAAAAAGAGCTGCTGCTGTGACCAGAGCAGCTCCAAGCACAGGAAGGGGAGAGCAGAGGGATCAGCCAGTAATGGCAGACTACAACTTTTAATGCAAGTACATTTGCAAGAGGGATAAGAAGAGTTTGCTGGGATAAGGACATGTTGAAAAAGGTATGCTGACATGAAAAAGTCAGCCCTTTAATGGGACAAAGTAAGTATTTGAAAAGAATTAGTGCTTGTAAGAAAGAAAGTAGAGGAGAGACTTGTGGAGGATCAGCACTGAACAGAGTATTAGTACAACAGCTGCGATGAGGAAGAAAACAAATATATAAAATTTGGCATGTCTAGCTGGTAGTCTGTGTGGAGTCTCGAATGAAAGAGCAAATGAACTTCCCTGTGCTTTGGCAATTAGTGTTTCAAAAAGCCTTGGAAAGCCAAAAAAGTTCAAGAGAATCAGGTATGTCTGATATCATTTAGTGTTAGCTTTGCAGTTACTTTGCTGATAAGCTAAAACTTTGTAACACAAAGTACAAATAGTACAAGAAAAAGTGTGTCAAGCTGTTATCCCTTCCATCAGCCACGTCCCAAGACTCCCATGGGAGCTTGGTCTGAATAGGAGGCAGAGTATGGAGTCTAGGATATACGAAATCCTGGAGGATAATGAAAACTGAGAAGTAAATGGTCAAAAAAAAAGATATTAAGAGATAACCACCTACACATCTGGCTACGTAACGAGTTCTTAGTGGGTGAAGGGAAGCAGTAGCCCTGGAGAAAAGCTTCAGATAAGGGTTTCACAAAGCCTAGGTTGAAAAACAAATTCCCTTTGCCGTGGCTATAGGAACCGTAGCAGTAGACTGAAAATGAGAGCGAAAACAAACCCACTTGAGTAGTAGGAAAGTATTGGTAAGCATGAGCACTGCCTGTCTGTGGAACAGATTTTGGGGGGAAATGGCAGAAAAATCCCTGTGCTTTAGTCATTTAAAGCAGACAAGGCAAATGCATTGCTGCTGAGGGCAGGAGGGATGGGCAATATGACATTACGGCTCAGGCTGAAACAGATGCTGACACTTTTCAAATATGCAGCATGTGTAAAAATGCTGAATGATTCCTGCAGACCGGGTATTTACGCACGTTGATGACCTGAGCTGATCATACAGACACTGAAATGCCAACACACCGGTGCCAGACACTGGTACCGGAGAAGGGACTTTGATGTCACCTGTTTTACTGAACAAAGGTGGTGTAACTATATACGTGCCCCCTATGGCCTCCATTCTACAGAATGATGTGTATGGGTAAGTCTGTATATATGTACATACATTTCATCTTACCCATAAAAGCAATAGAAACAGGAAATTAGGTGTTTAGCATAAATATTTACTTAGAAATGGACAAAAACATTGAAGTCCAGGGAAGTTTTTCCCTGTAAGCAGTTTGTTTCCACCGGGACATTAGAGAATACCTATGGTCTCGAGTTTGTGTCCCTGCTGGTGCTGCACACACACCACTGAACAACACATCCAAGCTTTTACTGATTTTTACTCCCCCAAAGACTTTGAATACCATGTAGTTTTTCAGCAATAGAAAACACGGAAATCAGGAATACTTTATGGTCTTATGATTTTGGCCGTGAAGTTTAAAAAGCAGACACATAGCACACACATGCAGAACTTAGGACTCGGCCAGCGTCAGTCATTCCCGTTCCATTACAATCACACATGGCAACTCACACGAGCTGAAAAACTGTCCCAGAGAATCTTACTAATTACAATTATCAAACCACAGCTTTTAAAAGAAGGCTGCAAAGTATCTTACCCCTGAACACAGAGGATCATGTCACTCCTGGACCAAGGGAAAAGCATTAAGTCTTCAAGAAGGTGGGAAATGCTTTCTCCTTTTCTCTTTTTTTCTTCTCGTCTCCTTTTTCTTTGCTTCCCAGAAGGAGCAGGCTAGTTCCAGCCTCGAGTTAGGGGTTCACGGTGAAAGAAGGCTGGAGAGTCCCAGCAGACCCCTTCCACAGTAGGTTGCGTTTCAGGCACAGAAAAAGCCAAGCAGAAGGCAAATCAGGCTGTCCGAGAAAGACTTTGCGGATTGTTTAGCAACTTTGGCCAGGAAAACGCGTGCACTTTCAGTGCTTTAGAAAATAATGTATTCTTGTTCTGCTTTTCAGAAAACGACGACGAAAAAAGTTTTAAAAATAACCAAAGAAAAGGGAAATTATGTATGTTTAAAGAGGAAATAATCTTCCTTCAGAGCAATCTTTTAGAAAAAATATTCGGAGCACTCTGAAATAATAATAAATAGATACCAATAAATAATATCCCCCCGAGTGCTTGGGGGCAGAGAGCCGGGAGCGCAGCAACCCGCTTTGTCACTGACTCCAGAAGTAATGAAGCTCCGAGAAAAAAACCCAACCTACTGAGTAATCTTTTGTTTGCCCCTTTTAATCTGTTCCAGGAAGTGAGGGATTCCTGGAATCGTATTGTATTCACATCACTCTTCCGATATCAGCCACGCGGGGGGAAGAAAAAAAAAAAAAAAGAGAAGGTATAAATAGTTGTGTCCGTAACGGCCGCGTTGATGTCAGCACCGCTCGCCGGGGGAGGGCAGCGGAGCCCTCCCGGGAGGCCGGCCAGGCCGGGGGAGCGCAGGCTGCGCGGCGGGGCCGGCCGTGCGGAGCCGCCGCGCGTGTTCGCGGAAACGCCTTTGATCCATTTCCAAGAACTTTCCAGGAACGCGGGGCCGCCGCCGCGGGCGCTGCCAATGGGCTCCGCTGCCGCCGCCCGCCCGCCAATGGGCGCCGCCGCCGCCGCCCGCCCGCCAATGGGCGCCGCCGCCGCCCCCGCCCGCCGCATGCGCGGGGCCGCCCGCGGAGAGCGGAGGGAGCGCGGGGGAGCTGCGGGGCCGCAGGCAGCGGCCGGTCCGCGGGGCGGGGATCGCCCACCGACGCCTGCCTGCGCCTACGCTGAGCTCCCCGCCTCGCCCTGCAACTCATTCGTAGCATTCTTTTATTTATTCGTATTTATTTTTATGCATTTGTAGTTATTTTTTTGATTTGTAGTGTTTAAAATTTCGTTTTAACGCCCTTCTCCCCAGCGCGTTCTCCCCACGCCGGCGGCGTCTCTCTGGGTGGCAGGAGCACTTGTGCGCTCGGGCGCTGAGGGAGGTGGCAGGCCGTGGGGTCGGGGCCCCTGGAGACCAGGCGTTCCCCCGGGATGCAGCGAGGCCAGGGCAGCGACAGCTCGGGGAGGTGCAGCCGCCCCCAAGCCGCCCCTGCCCCCCCGCCTCCTCCCGCCGACTGGCCTGCCCTGTTCCCTGCCCGCACTGCAGGGAACGGGTCGCGTTCCAGTGAAACGCAGCCCGTGCGAGGACGGTGTGCTGTAGTGTCTTGTAGTCTGGACAGTGAAAATACAGTTGTCACACTGCATAGGGTGGCCCCATGTCTTGGTCATCTGGGAATCCCCTGTGAATTTGGATTTCAGCTTGGCTAAGTCTCCTGGAAAAGGCTGCACCACCACCATTTTGTCCAGCCAAGTTAAAATTGGGTGACCCAGCAGGAAATATTTCAGTTACTTTTAGGGTTATTGAACCTTTTATTTTTAAACACTTTATAACAAAAGCTTTATCATTCTTTTCCTGCCACGAGTTGCCACCTCTTCACATATCAGAGATAAGAGGGAAAGTGAGAGTGGGCTGTCTGTCACCTCTTCTGAAGTAGATCGAACATTTAAAAATATTCGTAATCATTGCGCTGTTCAGAACCAAAGTGGATGGGGCCAGGAGGGGAGGGGAAGATGATGATAAGGATAAGGTTAGAAGGATGTTCTCATGGGCAGGACATGACCCTGAGAGCAGGAAGCCTATGTTCAGCTCCTGACTCAGCCTTTAACTCCCTGCTGTTTCATTTAGCAGCCGGTTAGCCTTCTGCATGCTTCCATTCGTTGTCTTTACTACATCAGGGACAGTGCAGTAATCAGTGCTACTAATAATACTGAGCTATTCAAAGAGAGAGGTGCTGAGGGCCATCTAAGCATCCAGAGGGATGGGAATGTCATCATGAACTCACCCCTTGACCAGTTTGCTTCTGATCCTAAGGCGGACTTCAGCCGACACTTCATCTGAATACGTGTAAATTCACAGGGGAGGCGAGGGGATAGCAGGGGAGAAAGGAATTTCAATCCTCACCCTTTCTGTGCACAGCAAGCACAACAGGCAAAAGATATTTGAAGGCTTACCTTTGCAGTTCTGGCATAGGGTTGCAGGGGGATGCCTGCATGCCTGTGCTCCTTCAGATCTAAATTCGTCATTATTTAAAACCTCTTACTATGTTGGTGGTGCAGCAGCACGATGGATTTGAACAGAGCTGGACTAGAGAGTATGAAGTGGCTGCTGTCTCCTGCAAACGGTAGTTAACCTACACATTCAGAAGCTATTTCATCTCCGGCCTTGGAGGGGACACTGAGATCATAGCTGTAATGTGCCGTAAGGCAGGAATGCTGCAGCCCAGCGCAGACACTGAGAAGCTATCTTTACATGTTATTTTACTTAGAATTGGGCTCCATCTAGTGATCTTCTTCTGGAAAAGTCTTCGTGTGCAGGCTCTGTGCTGTTGTTTGAGTAGCCATTTGTATCTCCGGAGCAGGAAAGCGATGCTGAGAACTGTACAGTGGAAACATCACGTGCAGAAACAGGTCTCAGTTGACAGCTCTGTATTTCTGCTCAGTGGAAGCAGCATAGGTGTTCACACTGGTGCAGACACTATGTTATTCAGTATGCATTGCATTCTGATGCAGTGGTTTTCCACCTGCAATCACTAGATCCGTGCCGCTCTTTTCATGAGTCCTCCAGGACCCTGAAAGATGACCATTAAATTGAAGTATCTAATGTATATGAGAATTAATGAAAGGAGCTTTCATTTTCATTGGAAACTTTTTTTTAGGGGTCCACCTCAAAAAAATATTCAGGCTAATGCCTGGGCTATTTTATCTACAAAATTAGTGATAGGTTTTAAGTCAGGAGTGTTCAGTAGTACTTCATCACTCTACCTGAACGTTTTGCCCCTCATTGGCCTTCCTCATGCACATGGTAATGCCCTAAGTAGGAAACAGAACAGCGTGCCCAATTTGCCAATGCCCCAGGCCTTGTGCAGTTGGTTACCTGTGCACAGTCAATATAAATTGCTGCCATTCCAACAAATTAGTTGTTTAAACCCAGTTTATACTGATATAAATGGCTCTCCAGGGTTCAGTGTTGAAGAATTAGGACATTGCAGAGGCATTTACAAGAAATATTGTTGAGTGATATCGTTGAGCGATAGGCTTTAGTTATGAAAGGTACCAAAGAAAGCTCTCAGTAAAGTCAGGGAGGTAAGAAAATCCAGAATCGTGAGCCAGTTAGTCCCTTAGGGAAGTTCACCAACACAACAGCACCATCTACTGATAAAAGTGTGTTTGAGAAGACAGGCGACCAGAGTCCCCTTTCCGCTGAGGGTAAGTTACACTGCTTCAGCTGTACAGTTGGACATTGCCATAATCTTGTAGAGATGGTGTAAATGTAAAATGATGACATCCGAAATCATAACTCTTGAGAGAGGTCTGTGTGTCTGGAGACTAGATTTACCTTCACTATAAGATTGTATATGAAAGACTGAAAGTAAGTTGTCCCTCTGGCTGCTGTGTGGCTATAAGGCCATCTCTGACCCTTACTCTGTGTTGTAATGTAAGGAACAGCATGCAACCAAACAAGCATTAACAATAATAAGCATCTACTTCTTGTTTAGAAGGGCCATCTCGTTATTTGAGTAGGGCACACCAATTTCTGTAATCAACAACACACAAGAGGGTGATGAACTTACTATTGTGGTTTTGATTTCCCGACCTGGTGTGGAGCAATGGAGGAGTCTCCAGGGTGTGGGTGAGCTGTGCATGGATGCAGGGGCATCCGAGCTGGCTCCGTGCAGAAGTACGATGTGCAGGAGAGCAACGGGCTTCATGTTGGGCTACAAAAAAATACTTTGGTGTTACTGTAAGGAACTCGCAATATTCGTTGTCCCTAGGCTTGTTGGCATGTGATGACGTCGAAGGTGATTGCAGTGTGGCATCTGTTAGGAACTTTCCTGCTTGTATCAAATGCTGTGTTTCTGCAAAAATTGTATTCCTGAGTGGCCTGGAAGGCCACCCCAGGACTGTCAGACAATGTTGCCATACCCATTAGTTGCAGGATTTCTTTCAATGAAAGAGAGAGATTAATTTCTTGTGCTCCATTGCAGCATAAAATGAACCACCATCTTCTGTAGACAGATTGGAAGATTTATGATGCTTTTGATTTATGATACTTCTATGAAAAACCCTGTCTTTTTTTTTCTCTCTGCTGAAGTGGAAATGTCCAATCTGACTACCTCTGTAAATAAGCTGTGTCCCAGAGCTCCTTCTGCTCTAAGATCCCCGGACAGCAACCCTTAGTGGAGGAGCAGGAATGGAGCCTCCCAAAACCTTCTCGATGACCAAGACAAGGTATCTATAATAAGATTTCTGAGTCCAGGATTATAAAAGCAACTGTCCTACCCTTTTCTGTATTTCTGTAGAAAAATACCTGCTGAGTATGTGCTAACAGGGAGGAAGTAATCTTGAGGAACTAAATCAGGTATTAGGACACGCTCTCAAGAGACTGGTGCTCTTGAGACTTCCCTTTCCTTCCCTAGCAGCTGGTTCACAGCTAGAATTTGTAATTCCTCCTAAAACCCATGTTATAATCCCAGATCAGGGCAGAGGGTGTTGAGAATAAAAGAGAAGTTGTTCTAGTTTGGTTATCACTAAGCATCAGGTAAACATCATTGCCTATGAAAGAGCTCTATAAACGTGGTTTTACCTCAGCAACAGAGAGAAAAGAGCCTGGCTGTTTGCTGATGAGCTTTCCTAGTTGTATGGGTAATAGAAACTATTTCAGTTTCTGGCTTGTTGTTGGGCTTTTCTTCCCCCCCCCCCCCCCCTTTTTTTTTCTTTTTGAGAAGTCTGAGACAGACACCTCCAGAGCAGAACTGAAAGACAAGTCAAAAACCATGTATATAGTCCCTGTTTCAGACCACTGTGTACATGACAGACTAAACTATAGATCCTACAAAAAGCTTCTTTTCTTCTCCTTCATGTCACATTATTGTTCTGTGGAGCTGCCCTTTCTTCCTTTTAATATCACAGACGCTGTTTCTGAAGAACTTCCTGAGAGATTTAATAAGGTTGTTGCAACCGCCCAGTCAGACAAAGCTGTGTCCTCACTTCAACCTGACATACAACCTGACATCTATACATCTATATAATGCATCCCAGAGAGTGAATTTCTCATAACACCAGAAAAAAAATGTAGCTGTTACTCAGAGGAAGCAATGTTTCAGAAAAAAAAGTCACTGTATTTTCAGCTGATGGTGATATTTTCTTTATTGTAGCTGATACTGATTTCCACAAGACATTGCTATCAAAGGACTAGCCTCTGCGCAAAGCACTTTTGTATATAAATAAACTCAGGTAACTGTAGCATCCAAGTAAGTATCACTCCTCCAAAATATGCCATCCCTCAAAGAACATTTGATGACATCAGCTTTCCTAGCTCTCCAGATGAGAGCAAACTCAGATACTTCATTTCATTTTTGTTAAGAAATGAGATATTTGAAAGTCTGAAATGTCTTTGATCCCAGATATTACTGTTATTGAATTGCTACAGCATAGCAAAAAGGCAGTGAAAATACCCAGTGGGATACCCAAAATTAACCTTCTGTATTTAAACAGTAGTGCTCTCTGTGTAAACCAGGTATCTGTGACATCCAAGACATGACAAAATCAGGAACAGGGTATCCAAACCACGCGCTGGCTAAAATATGAAGCTTCACAGGGTTAACACACTGGCTTAGAGAGACAGGGCTGCTGCCCCAAAGCTTATTGCAAGATTAGGGCCTTATTGTTTGGTTATTTTCTCCTATGAGCTACTCTTCTAATTTGGGGCAAGGCGGGTTTAGCTGAGCTACTAAATTCTGTCTTGAAATGAGTTGGTTTGTGTTGTTGCTGTTGGGGATTTTTGGTAAAAACAGGATTAATATTTAATTTACAGTTTTAGGGATTTTTGTGAGGATGAAAGAACTGTTGCCGTAGTGGGCTCTTACCCTGTAATAGTACTGTTTTTTTTAAAACTTCAAAAAGCAAACATCAATCAATAAATAAAAACGTCTTTTTCAATGAAAAATGTCCCCCGGCACAATAAGCTGCAGTGGGCCTGTCTGCATGCCCTCCATCAGTATCTCTAAAGGATGCTAACGTGGCTTGACCTGCCACGAGCACAAAGAGAAGCCACAGGATCCGCAGTGTAAGTTTTTGATCATATGAGATGTAATTCCCAGGGAGATCTAAAACTGGCATTTGAAAGCAGACATTGTCAGAAATGCTCCCAGAGCCAGACAGGGGTACAACCGCAGCCGAGGTGACCACACTGTGCTTGCTTGCCGTTAGGATGTCAGAGGTGTTGGGGCTAAATGGTTAACCCAAGATGTGCGCCTGGACCCAGCACGCTTGTCCCTCCCCCAGAGCTTGTCGGAGAAATTATAAAATCTTAAGCAGCTTAAGGGAAGGATATTGCACAGATGAATGTTCTCAGCTCTGTACAAACAGGGTGTGGATCCGGGATGTACAAGTGCGGGAACTTCAGAGTGGTACCCAGCAGGGCTTTGCAGGTGCAGTCACCTAAGACACCACGCCAGGTCACTGGTGCAGCACCCAGACAGACTGCTTTGGGGCTGTCCAGCGTGGTCAGAGTAACATGGACTAAAAAGCATCAGCTAAGCACAATCAGGAGAGATGTCCGGTGGAAGAGATTTAGAAGTTTAGCACAAGAGCACGGGATACTTTTGGCTGTTAATTACAGTATTAGATTGCCACCTTGTTACTTGTGAAAACACTCTGTTGCAAAGACTTTTAGATATTGGGAAATACTGCCTTTGTCACTGGTTTTAAAGATTTTCTGCACATGATATTCGTGTTTTGCCTGGGGTAGAGATACGCTTTGTGCTTGGACAGCCTAACTAAGACAAAAAATGAACACAAAAAGCAAGGGAATATATTTGCTTTTTGTTCCTCAGCTGTGGTCATCCTTCTGTACAGTGAGGCTATTTGATACTTGGGCTGGTGCTGGAAAGGCTTTTTTGGAGTTTATGGTGGGTGAAATTAGCAGAGGGTTGGTGTAAGGCCTTATTAACCATGATTCACACTGGATTTTTAAGGTCTTTGCCCTGTTTAAATTTATTACTGGTTGCTGGTAAAAGAGTGAACTTTGCTAAGGGCATATATAGACAATATTGAGTAGTGAACCCAAACAAGCACAACTTTTAGTAAGATATTGTTTCAAGCAGTGAAAAATGTGGTTTGTGTCCTACCAGTTGAACTCTTCTCAGTGGGAGACTGTTCGTAAGTGAGATGTGTAGAACCAACTAACTTCACACAGAAGAATCCTGTCTTACTGCCTCATCTTTCCTCCTTGCTTTCCATGCAAAGCTTATTTTGTAGAAGCTCATTCTGTAATAGTTAGAAAGAGTCATAATTTCTTAATGAAATTCCTTGCTTCTGACACACTCTGTAAAAAATAGCAACCCCTTAAGTAGACATCTGTTTGGAATTTTTGCAATGTTTAATATTTCCCAGAATAGGGCCATAAATTGCCTTCAGCTAGCTTTAATGTGCTAGCCGTTGTAACTTCTGCTTGCTTTGGTCAGCCATAGACTTTTGTGTAAGAGTTACATGGAAAGATCAGAAGTGGGGCTAGGAATGGGAGCTGCAAATCGGTGTGAGCGAGTATACTTCTCAGATTATAAAATGCAGAAGAGAGCTGAGAGATTTAGAAGTTTTCTGAGGGGTCTGGCCCCCAGTGACTGTGAGCTGGGAAGAGGACTATAGTTACTGGTTGCAAAGAGAAGGAAATTACCATCCAGGACAAATAAAACAGCAAATACAGGCAGAAACCATGGGAAGGAAAATAAGAGCAAGCTGCTGACTACAGAACAGTATTATTGAAGGTTTGCAACCTGGGAGCTTACAGTTATGTATGTGTTTCCCTGAGATTGCCACAGTGGGAGGTGGTGCAAAGCCTAAGAAGGCTGGAAGCCAAACCTGAGAAGGGAAGTTGGAAATAGCTGTGTTCCTCTGGGATTTGATTAGCCCAGAATAGATGAACTGAATCAGGGGACCAGGCCTTCAGTAGCTGAACTGCTGAAAGCCTGGAAGGGAGACCTGAGGCAGAATAGCTGTAGCGTCACATCACATGGCGGTACGCTGCAGATCTGCATCCTGCTAAGTTGAACTACTTTTTATCCCTTGGAGAAAGGACTCATTAGCCCTTTTAATTATTTTCCTAACCGCGACAACTCCAGATGCCGTTATATTATGTAAAATGACAAATGTATTTTTAACTTGTAAAGCATGTGAACTTTAAGCTCTTTCCAGTGATACGAATACAGCTCCATTTCAATGCATGACTCATCTTCACATGTAGGAAAAACTCAGCATTTCACATCCCTATAACTACACTCTGTGCACCAGCGATGAGCGACAGTTGCTGTGGGAACCATCACTTTTAATATCCTGACTACGCATACAAAAGCGCAAAGAAATACTGACTGCTTATTTGGCAGAAAAGGTCGCCTTTAATAACAGCACCGACTATTTCGGCAGCCATCGTGCCTGAAGAATCATAGTCTGTCCAGTATCGAGTCTCAATGCTTTGTTCCATAGCAATAGCCTTACTGTTTAAAACAGGTTTTAGAGCGAACGTGTCAATCCTTTCCCCTTCCTAAAACGAGCGGTCGGGGGAAGGGGCCGGCGGTGCTCCGTGCCGGGCCGTGCCTCCCCGCCCGGCCACCGCGCGGGCGCGCTGCGGCACCAGCCCGGAGCCGCCGAGGCAGCTTCGTCCCCCACCGCTCCCCCTCCAGCGGGGCCCTTTACCCCAATAAATGAATAACGTGGCCGGTGCCTTAAAAACACCGCCCTGCGCAGGGGATGTTCCCCGCCAGCCGCTCGTCCTTCCCCGGGGAACCTGCCGCCGGGCACCGCCCGCTCTGCCCCACGCAGCCGCGGCGGGGATGAGGCAGCTCCGGCCGGGGTCCCCCGCTCCCCCTTCAGCCCATGCGTGGCCCGGTCCGGCCCGACCCCGGGGGAACCTGCCAATTCCAACGGGGTCGGGCCGGACCGGGCCCCGCCGCGGGCGGCTTCCCCTCAGCGCGGGGGGGAGGCGGCGCGCACCTGCTCAGGGCGTCGGGGCGGGCCCAGGCAGACCCCGCCTTCAGGGACTCCGCACCGGGAAGCCTCGGCTGGGGCCGCGCCGCGCCGCCACAGGCAGGTAACCGTCCGCCGGCGGGGCCCGGCGGTGGAGACCCCCGTTACCGCCCCGGCGGTGCTCCCGCCGCCGCCGCCCCCTCCCTGCGCGCCGTGGGGCCCGCCTCGCCTCGCCTCACTTCACCTCACCTCACCTCAGGCTTTTCCCGCCTCGGGGCTTTCCCGCCCTCCGCCTCCCCCTTGCTGGGGGCTGAGGGAGCCGCCCCGCTGCCCCTCACTGAGGGAGCCGCTGCCTCGCCAGGGGCGGCTGTCGGCGGGGCACGCCTCGGGCCCGGCAGCCCCCCCGGCGTGAGGAACGGCTCTCAGCCTCGCCGTGGCGCTTTGCCTGCTCGTGGCTCAGCCGTGTTAACGGGGCTCGGAGGCCCTGGCACCGGTACCTCTCCCGGGCCTGCACTCCTGAGAGGCCAGAGGCCCTCTGGTCCCCAGTGGCGTCAGGCAGCTCCTCGGCTTTGGGAGCCATGCCTTTGCATCGCTGCGTACCCGAGTTTTTGGGTGGTTTGATGGTCCCCCAAGTAATTCCGCACCTGCCCCTCACTCTGTGGACGGGGGCAATTTGGTAAGCGCTGGCCCAGCATCAGGTCCAATGCCTGCCCAGGCAGTGGCCCTCTGGGGTTTAATCTGGGTATTTGTGGTTCTCTTGCGTTGCCTTAACTTGGAGCGTTGGGATGAGGCAGGGGATCATTGTGGAGATCTCTACACAAAATGTTGTGGCAACAAGTTGTTGATGCAGGTTTATAAGCTTCTCGAAGCAGAGGCCATCTCTGTTCCGTTGTACAGAGCTTGGCTGAGTAAGTCTTTAGTCCAAGATTCAGCGCAGGCACTTGTTGCAGTAAAAGCGGTAATTTGTAACTGCAGACTGATAGCTGTGTATATTGGAACTGGGGTGACTGGTCTGTAAAGCTAAACAAAGTGTGCTTTCCTGAGGTGAACCTCCACTTCTGGTCTCTCTAGTGCCTGGTCGTCTTGTTAAGAAAGGAAGAGAGAAAAGTGGTTAGGTGAGAGAACGGTTAGTTCACACCAATTACTAATACTCATTTACATTTTTACTCAGGACTAAATGGCGAGCAAATGGACTGTTTGAAGCACTGGCTTTGATCGCCTGAGAGGAGGGACTCTGCTGAGGATACCCCACAGGGAATCTGTTGGGTATCTCTGTTGTCTCAGACTCTTCCCTGATATGGAACAAAGTGAAGGTGAACAGGAATCCCAGCCAGAGAGTCACGTGGATAGCAAGAGCAGCGTGAAATCCTTGCCTGGGGGAGCAGCCCATGTCAAACTAGAGATTAAAAAACATGCAGTTACGGATGACTACAAACTCTCCAAACGGGTGCTAGGGTTAGGAATCAACGGCAAAGTACTGGAGTGTTTCAACAAGGAGACAGGCCAGAAATGTGCTTTGAAGGTATGGAGGCTTTTTCTTTTTTTCCTTATTTATGGTTTGGAGGCCAGAGTTCACTTCCAAAGCCCTGTAAAAGCCACTTGTTTTGTTGCTTACATTTCACAGAGTGCTGCATGAAGAATTTGAATATGTGGAGGTGTTTGCTATTACTTACAACACTGTAGTCCAAACTTGAGTCTTTTCCAGAATATTCTGCGTGAGTTTCCAGAAGAACGTTATCAGCTGTGAAATTCTCGTGTTCATATTTAAAAGACAAAAAAGTGGGGGAGAGAACAGTGTCTTGGTGTGTTCTGTGAGAAAGCTTGCTAGATTTTGAATGAACATATTATGCAATACTTGGGAAGGAAACTAATTTGGATCTTGTGCAATGAAATAGGCCTAAGCTGGGAAGTATTTAAATATTCATTGGTCTTCAGGCTTTCCTCCCTTTGAAGACTTTTCTTAAGGGGCATTTCTAGTTGTTTACTCACTTATTCTCCTCTTTATTTTTGCAATTCATTTAGAGAAGGGAATTACCTGGGAAAGCACTGATTACACCAGTATTGGCAAGTAAGTTTAGTAGATATTTATGGTGATAAGTACCACTTAAATAAATGGAGCAATAACCATTCATTAGAGAACATAAAGCTTACTTGCCTTTTGCTCTGCAGCTTTTAAACTTGAAGATTTCCCTGATACTTTTAAACCACATCATTAGGAAAAAGCAGCTCAAATGAGAACCAGGATGGTTCTGTATGGTAAGACTGAAAACCAGCTGAAGTAATTGTCATGAGAATTACTTAAGAATGTTACCAAGTCCTTGCTGGTGTTAATCTGATTAGTTGGGATGTCTAGAAGGCTTTCAGGTACCCTTCCTTTTCTTAAACCTCACACTCCATGTTTGCTGACAGCAGGACAAATCTGCTAGTGGTCAGCTGGAAGGTCTGCCAAGGCCTGGGTATGGTCTTACCAAGCTAGAACTGCTATTCCCAGCAAAGCCTTTGCACCTTGATAGAACAGACTGGAAATATCTGGTAGCTTTGTCTATTGAAAAGATTTTTAATAGAGGAACTAGAAAAACTTATAATACAATGGCATGCTGATTAATTCACATGTTTCCAACACTCTCATTTTATTTATCACATTGGTTTTTGTATTAGCTTCACGTAGCTGACTCACAGAAGTTTATCATGGGGAAACTGGAGGTTTTGGCAAACAGACTGGAAGTACTGGGGTTTTGTGCCTGCATAGGGGAGTGTCAGGTTTTTTACAACTCTGAGGTGATCCATCATTAATCAGATCCTTCTGAAGTGCTATCAACGTTAATTTCTATACTTAGCATACTGTGATGAAGGATAATAGTTAATACTGAAGCTGTTCTGCTGTTTCTGAAGAGTGCAGCGGCTTTGTTGCTGATTATATACCATTCATACTTCAAAGGTTTTGCAGTCATAAGGGCTGGAAGCATTTTAAAATAGAAGTTGCTATTTCAGAGGACAATCCAGTGGCAACAAGTGTGTTACAGAGCAAATTCTGTAGCTCTGGAATCAAATAGGAAATACATTCCTATGGATACTAGCATCGGTAAAACATTTTTTTAATTTAGTGCTCAGAGTTGGGGAAGGGGAGAAGATAGGTAAAGTTGCTGTGCCCTGACAGAATATCCTCTGCCTCATGGGGAGGA